>NC_140173.1:18584876-19170876 GCF_963971535.1 Notolepis coatsorum | reverse complement strand
CACAAGAAATGTTTCACGCCTGCTACTATCTGACTTCATGTTGATTCCACGTGCGCAATAAAAGTGTCCACTCAGCTTCTTCAACCCACAATGCATTTTCTTTGCTCACTTCCTATACTTGGGTCAGATTGAGGTCAGATCATGTTCACAGTTACCATGCACACGCCGTGTGAGACCAAGACCACCTCGTCATCAAGGTGTCAGTCTGGTTGTTTTGGTTATGAGCTCTTCATCCGCCATATTGAAACACACAGATCATTCAAACACAATCTCAAAACATGGTTAAGAAATAACTACAAACACATGTGAACACAAAAGCCCTGCAGAACTCTAACCCTATATGCTTACTTGTCCACATGTACATGTATGGTCGTATGTACCTAATATGTAGTATTATTGTTTGTACATTATTTTATTTCAGACTACCACTTTCAATGCAGGGTGCATCAGAGACAATCAGACATTTCCTTTTTCATGTGGGCTGCTTGGTATGTAACTTCTCCCTTTATCTCAAGGCTATTATGTTCAACCATAGAGACGAAGCTGTCATGCCGGTCGATGCCTCACTAAGGATGTGTTAGAGTAACACAGGGCATGTTCTGTGTCATACTAGCTCCCGCTCAGCGTCATATTGCATATATCTCGCTTCAGCGTATATACACTGAATACATTTCAAAATGTACCTCTACATGCCAGCATTCATCTGGCCACACCCCCATCCGCTTACCTACATAAGCGGGGATGGGACCACACACTCATCTCCTTCTCAAATTTCATCACAAACAACGTGCTGCTCACATGCCCACTTGACGTGGAGAAAAATATTTACTCTGAGGAAAGGAAGAACAAGGAGATACGTTGACATCATATCTTTATTTTCTCTCTCACTATTTTCGAGAAAATACGGCGATATTGTCTTCGTCACTGGAGTGTCTGGAAGATGGTGATCATTCTAAAAACCTCCACCGGTTTTCGTATTGGGAGTTCACGCCGCTACATGCCTCCCAACTACAGTCCTCCTTGCTGCGGCTGGACGGGGTGAAACCCTCCGACGGTGCAGCTGGACTGTAGTGACGCACCGACTGTTGTGAGAAGCGGTGGGTTCCAGGTTGGTGAGTAATGTTGCTTGCGAGCGCCGCTTGTCTGTTAGTGCTATGGGGGCTAGCTGACAATGTTTACGAAAACCGGCCCCAGATTAGGGTCCTTTGTTCAGCCTCTTAGGCAATGGCGGAGGACCTTGGTCTGAAGCCCATTATAGTTAACTAGTGGGCCACGACCAGTAACACTGGTGATCCCTGTGTTTTCTGGACGAGTGGATGTTTCCGTGTAGGCCCCGTCTTTCATATACAAATGAGAGTATACCCTCACGAGGAAATATGGGCATGGATGTTCGTTATCGGAAGATCCATGTTCAAGTCAGCTACAGCCCAGATGGGACTTGTGCTGGCTCCATCGGATGTTGGTAAAATCACCGTTGTAAAACTATGTTAACATCTCGTTTCTCTTCTCTCTTAAACAGTGAGGAGGGTTTCCTCAGTCGTGGGGTCAGGCCACGGTCTGCTCACCCTGTGCGTTGAGTTGCTTGAGTGCCTCTTCGCACGGTCGGGTCCGTCGCCCTCCTGGGAACCTCCAATAGGGGGGGTGCCCTCCATTAGGGGGGGTCGGGGGGGCTCGGTCCTCCCTGATCTGATGGTTGTGGGGGGCCTCAGCGGGGTTCATTTGTCGAGCTTCTAGCTCCCGCTCAGCTCCTGTTATGCAATATGACGCTGAGCGGGAGCTAGTATGACACAGAACGTTAGGTTATGTATATAACCAAGTTCTGTTAATACTAGTGACGCTCAGCGTCTAGACGCCGCTGCGGGCCTTGATTTTTCATTGTGGTTAAATTTGTTGCGAAGGAGATGAGTGTGTGGTCCCATCCCCGCTTATGTAGGTAAGCGGATGGGGGTGTGGTCAGATGAATGCTGGCATGTAGAGGTACATTTTGAAATGTATTCAGTGTATATACGCTGAAGCGAGATATATGCAATATGACGCTGAGCGTCACTAGTATTAACAGAACTTGGTTATATACATAACCTAACGTTATCCTTAACAAAACACAGACAGATGTGTTGAAAAGCAACAAACCACATGTTGATAGCAACAGTTAACAGTGTTGGCTGCTGTGAACTCTTCTTGTTCAGAAGAAGTTATTATCTAGCATCTAACATGTGTAACATAAGCCTCTAGCATGTTACATACATTTAATTTGAGCTTCAAATGGTTACAAATGGTTACTACTATGCGAGTGTGTGACTTTAAATTAAAACCTGTCAATATGAATGTATAGCCAGAGTGATTATCTATGTGTGCTGATCCATCTGTAACAGAAGTGTCTTGTGATAGTATAGTAATAATAATTGTCAATGTTAGATCGTCATATATATATAATTAACATTAGTCAGTTATGTAATGGTTATTTCGTTTGGTTACAGAAATCATTCATTAGTATTGTACGTTTCCTTTGATTATTATTATCTGTTATAATGAATAGTTGTACTGAGACCAGGCTTGTATCCCCAGATCCTGAAGTAAGCAATAAAGTCATCATTGAATCGACATCTGTGTCGTTGGAGTCCAACGTATTTATTGCACATCGTTGCGGGCAAGACCACCCGCATTTCATTGTATACCTGTATGCCGTGACAATTAAAACTCTTGACTTGACTTGACTTGACCATCATGTCACCGCCATCATCAAGCACAACGCAGAGGCTGTTGGCTGTTAGTAATGTAAAAGGAGATTCAATGGGTTAACTATGTACAGTTACATCAGATCCAACAATAAAATCTGCCTTAAGATCCCACATTCAAGACTGGGCCCCATTCCCCGTACCTGGTTCAACTAAGTCGATCAAGACGTCATTATCCAGCTTCAGTTAACCCGATGTTTGAAGCCGGGATTTTCCTGTTCCTCGAAGGTGGATTCAGTCTCGTTAACTCAAGCCAGACTTGCGACCCAGGCTAAATGCGCGCGGCCGCTTCAGTTGAAAAGCCAGCACGTATCGATAGCAGAGAATCTGATTCTCTAGCGGCATTGATTGATTAATTGATTTAGAACTTTATTAACATATTGCAGTACGGCTCAATCGCCTCGCCGACAAGTTAAATGCGAATTTCAAGTCCCTCATTACCTCAATCAATCAGATTATATTTCTTTAAACTTGCCTGCTGGATTGAATAATCAAATGAGATCTTGCTAGCGAAAATAATTAGTAAAACTGTTATACAGAATAACGATACGGCTCCCTTACCCATTGATTGATGTATGGTCGATCTTTTACTTATCTTCTCTGTGGTCTAACGGGTTGTTCTTTTGACTTTCACGCAGACGACCGGGGTTCGAGACCCAGTCGTCTCCTTCTTTTTGCAATATAGGAATAATTCAATTTGGTGCACGTTGAGAGCTATATAAAGAATGACATCCTCAATGCATGTAGATTTATAATATTTTAACTTAAAACTATGCTACCTTTGCGTATAATCATTAATATTATATTCCAAAAATGTATATTGGAAAGACGGGGTTTCGAACCCCGGTCGCCGGGTTGCCAGGATTGAGCACTACCGCTGAGCCACTGTGCCAGATGGGATAAATTCATTGTTTATACATTAATGAACGAGAGACCCGTGTTTAGAATATTCTTTGTTTTGAATGAAGTTTTATCTCTTTATCCTCATTCATTAATGTGACGTCAACGGCTCATTCAATTTCTCAAATCCGTCAAACAGCGCATCTCATCAGACATCTTAATCCCAGTTACAATTAAAATAACCACATAATGTGTACATCGCACGAGCGAGCGCCACGGTATATATAACGTGCATTATTTAGGACAAAGTGAATTTAGTATCAGCATTTTGGGTCTATTTTACATTTCAAAAGCCCCCTCTGGAAGAATGGAGCACAAAAACGTAATTCAGAATGGTATAATGCAGATCGTAGACTGTGGGAATAATTTCAGGAAACGGGCTGTCACTTCTTTGCGGGGGCGTGGCGATGGTTCAGGCTAACTTGAACTTAAACTCTGCTTTCGACCAGGCTCAAACTTTTGGATCTGTTGTCATGGTGATTTGGAAAATCCAGGTACGGGGAACCGGAAAGTCCGGCTAACTCAGTTATCCAGTTAAAGTTATCCGGCTAACTCAGTTATCCAGGTACGGGGAACGGGGCCTGGTGACGAAGGGAAACCGAGCATTTGCAGTCGCAGCGCTGAAACTCTGGAACAAGCTCCCACTCAACATCAAATCTGCAAACACTGCAAACTTTTAAGGCCATGCTCGAAACCCACCCTTTCGCCATGAAAATCCTTGAGCTCGTTTTATGTTGTAGTATGACAGGTGTATTATGTCTGTCTGTTCTCTGTCTGCTTGGTTGGCCTGCATGTATTCTTTTTCTGTTTTCTTATTGTTTCCTGTCTTTATGTTTTTATTTTTTTTCCCGGGCCGATGTAACTATTGGTTGAGAGAGGCGCAATATAAATAAATGTATCATATCATGTCATATCATACAGTATAGTACAGTGGCTCGGTAGGTAGAGCAGTCATCTGGTAATCCGCAGGTTCCCGGTTCGGTTCCCGCAGCATCCTGATAAGCAGGTCGCCACTGCCGCCGGTGTGCGAGTGAATGGGTCAAATGTGAGCAACAAATTGTAAAGCACTTTGGATAAAAGCGCTATATAAATGCAGCCATTTACACACACACACACACACACACACACAAATAAATTCAAGTTTGGTTTTACAACAGTTTTATTAGGTCAATGAACAATGAATTTACAATGAAATCCCGGCTGAAAACATAACTGAACTTAAAGTTATGTTGCATACAAGTACGATAAAAAAATATTCTAAATAGGTAAAGGGAGCAACTGCCTATTAGCGGTACCCTGCAGAGACATCGTATTCTCCAGAAAGTCACCCTTTCAGGAACTGGGAAAAAACTTTTGGATTTTTCCATTGACACTGATGTATTTTGTACATTTTCTTTTATAATTCATAGTTATAGTTGTCTTGCATGATCCCAGAGTCTTGAAACACGTCTTGAAACACGTCCTGCACACTGAGGACCAGTGACAGCAGCTATTGGCCAAGTTGTAAATACAATGTTTCGCAGGACAGCAGAGATATAATCCATCTACCGAATATATTTAAGACAAAAAGACGTATTTTACAGTCTTCAACGCCATTTTACAACATAATAAGCACTTTGTAGCGATAAGAATGGCTGAAACTCTCTTACCCTCTTTATTTTACATGAATGAATAAACCTTTAAGTCTTCATGAATGATACATTTAGCCTACAAATTCAAAAAGTGTGCCAGGCAGTTACCACAATACAACTCTTAATTGTGATACTCTTGTCCTTGTGAGCTGTTGCCCTTTTCGCCACATAGTGTTAATGGACCATATACTGTATATAACTGTAAACATGGGACAAAAATGTGAATAACATTCCTCCAAAGTTATTATTTTACCTCTATAAGTCACTGTACCAGAACAATGTCTCTGTGACCATTGGGGGAAAGCATCAACTATCATGAAAACCCATACCTTATAATATACATTTTATACAGTCTCCATCCACATGGATATCCATAGGGGTGGAGAGGTAAAGTCATTACAGACCAATTAATTCAAGTCTCTAAATTGATTGGACAGTGAGGTGTGACGCAAGGTAGACCTCCTGATTTAACTCTTGCTAAGCTCCATTTCAGGAGGTAGCAGTGGGGTTGCATTTACTTCCACCATTTTTTCAAGTCCCCAAGAGGGGATGCAAGATGGCTGCAGTAAATTGGCCACTGATGGCCATTAACCCTTTTACTACCACACGACGAAGGGTTAACTCTTTCACAACCACACTACAGACGGTTAACCCTTTCACTACCACACTACAAATGGTTAACCCATTCACTACCACACTACAGACGGTTAACCCTTTCACTACCACACTACAAAGGGTTAACCCTTTCACTACAATACTACAGACGGTTAACCCTTTCACTACCACACTACAAAAGGTTAACCTTTTCACTACCACACTACAGAAGGTTAACCCTTTCACTACCACACTACAAAAGGCTAACCCTTTCACTACCACACTACAGAAGGTTAACCCTTTCACTACCACACTACCGTCTGCAGTATGGTAGTGAAAGGGTTAAGTAAAAACAACAGTCGCCAACAGGTGCGTTTACCGACACTGCATTATAATTCAGTGGAAAATAGGATACAGATATACAATCTTTAATAGTTTTCACAATCAATACAAGAAAATGCAAGACAGCTAAATATCTCAGCCTACACGAGGCCAGGTGTCTCTCGCCGTCCTGGAGGCCTGATTGCTTTTACCAACGCGTTCGTGTTTCCGGGTTCCCGTTTTGCGCTCTGATTGGCCATGCACGTTTCTGGTCATGTGACATGTGCGCCCAATCGTGTGACGGCAAATTATTTCCACGGTTAAGCTTAGGCACTCTTTCGAAGTTGGTTAAGGTTAGAGTTTGTCTTAAGAGCATGGCGATAGAACACCAGGTAGTGCGGCGGTTAGGTGGTCGAGCGGAGATTGCGTTCGTCACCAGCCCCGGAGCCCCGGAGCTGTGAGCTTGGTTCGCCTGTTCGAATCCAGCTCACAGCTCCGGGGTTGTCACCAGCTTGGCTGGCCGTCTGCATTGATACAATTGGCTGTATCAGAGGGTGGGAGAAGCTGGCGGGGTGGGTCCGGGTCGTTGTAAACAGCGACTCCTACAGTTCGGTCGGGGCGCCTGCTAAGCGCGGATTGGACGTGAGGGGGATAGTGTGGTCCTCCCACACGCTACGCCCTCTCAATGAGAATCCGCGCTGCCAGGTGAAAAGAAGCGGTGATTGGCTGGACGTG
This sequence comes from Notolepis coatsorum, assembly GCF_963971535.1. NCBI lineage: Eukaryota > Metazoa > Chordata > Actinopteri > Aulopiformes > Paralepididae > Notolepis > Notolepis coatsorum. The sequence continues at coordinate 19,163,960 of NC_140173.1, read as the reverse complement.
TGTCGGAGGAAGCACGTGGTAGCCTCCACTCTCCCAAATGATCTGACTGTGGGGGGTAAAGCGCAGCGACCAGGAAGGGACTGGGAATTGGCATACGACTAACATTGGGATGGGAGAAAATCGGAGGGAAATGGAGGGGGAAAAAGACCAAAAAAAAAAAAAAAAAAGAACACCAGGTAGTTTGCAGGCTGTTCGACGTGGAAATGGGCAAAGACACAGCTCGTCACGCGATTGGGCAAACATGTCACATGACCATAAACGTGCGTGGCCAATCAGAGCGCAAAACTGGAACCCGGAAACACAAACGCGTTGGTAAAAGCATAGACGCATCCTGGAGTCCAGGGCCCTGGTGTTCTGAGCGGAGTGGCTGAACAGTGGATGGTGCCGTACGCTTCTGTCCCTCCAGCTCCCAACCCAAAACCGAGGCTCTGGTTTCAAACCCCTGTGTTCCATCTGTCTGAATCAAGCTGCCTCACAGACACCTCTTCTCCCCGTCTTAAGGCCTTCGCCAGATCTTTCAAAAGATTTATAAATAAATAAAATAAAATCGAGTTCCCTATATATAGGATATGAAAGCTAAGCCCCCCCCCCCTCTATCTCCATCTGATAACAAGGTTACTGTCAATGGAATTCAATTAGTTAATTGAATTGATAATAGGCCCATAGAAGACATTTGACTGTAGGTGGAAATTAGCCTCTGGCACATGAAGTGAATAGATAACTTGTCCACCGAAGAGAAAGTGCCTCTCAGTCGTCAGTCTGCCGGCCTTTGGTGCTCAGCTTGTTACAGGTCTGTCTAACAAAGAGCTCATCACAATCATTGACATGTGTTTTTACATTTATAATAGTAATAATAATAATTTATTCAAATGTATTGGTATAGTGTTAATTATTATTATTATTATTAATAATAATAATAATAATTTTGTGGAATTCAATTCTTTTGTAATTATAAAAGAATTCTGACTTTATCACAAGCGTTTTCCTTTGTATTCATATGTTTATGTCAGATACTAGCATTGCTGCTCTTTGTACTTTTATTCTCATGTAAAGTGTCTTTGAGTACCTTGAGAAACGCTACACAAATAAAATGTATTATTATCATCATCATCATCATCATCATCATCATCATCATCATCATCATCATCATCATCATCATCATCATCATCATCATCACCATCACCATCATCAGTATCATTTATATCGATAACATAAGCAGACCCTCATTTGGCCCCACACATGATCAGCCTCCACAACACATGACATCAGCCTCCCCTGGAATGGTTCCATCAGAGCAGGGTCTTGGGGGCCCAGAAGGCCATGTTGATTGATGTGGTAGACAGACGGCATGTTTTCATCACACCAATGTAGAAGAGCCGGGAATGTGGAAACAGAATTATTTTTGTTAAGACCGCGTGGATTTAATTAAAACATCAAAGTAGTATAGAGACAATACACAAATTAATCTACCATACCAGACCCCTGGTACCAATGTGTGAACTCCTTGAGTCGTACATTTCAGCAGCATTTAGGCTACTCTGCCTTCTAACAGTCACCCATCACTCCACGTGCTGCATGGTTCAGAGGGTTCCACACACAACAGAGTTATCTCCCTCGTTGTCATGGTGATCAGGCTGAGACTGTAGGTGGTGGTTAGAGCTACTCAAAAGTCCCAAGAGAGGAAGAGGTGGACATCTTATGTCCCTTGCATGTAGGCTTACAGTTTGCAGTTGTTTAAATTATTCAAGGTAACTTGTGTTTCGCCGCCACGTCTCTCCACCTGCCTCGAGATAACGCCATAGAAACCCACGGTGAAACCAGTAACCAAGCGTGGCGGCATGCCGAGGTCTATAACGGTCTCTTTGGCACCTCGTGTGCATGCGGCAGGCCTACGGGTTAGATGACGGAGTAGGGCTTCTCCACCAGTCTGAGAGCCTCGTGCATGCCTGCGGCCGACAACTTCCGGTTGATGTTCCGGTAGCGGCAGCGCAACAGGTTGCTGTAGGTGGTCCGCAGGTCGCGGTTGAAGAAAGCATAAATGAAGGGGTTAATGAGAGAGTTGGCGTAGCCGAGCCACAGGAGAGTCCGCTCCAGCCACAGTGGCACGCAGCTGCACTCCACGCCGCAGACAAAGGGCCTGGCGGTGGAGACCAGGAAGAAGGGCAGCCAGCAGACGGTGAAGGCGCCGACCACGATGCCCAGGGTGGCGGCGGCCTTCTGCTCCCGCTTGAAGATGGACTGGTTCCTTCTGCTCCTGCGGCGCTGGTGCTCGCCCGTCTTCAGGAGGCGCGAGACCCGCGTGCTGCACTCTCCCTCCACCTCGCGGTGGAGCTTCAACGCGGCGGAGACGCAGTCCAGGCTATCTTTGTCCTCCTCCTCATCCCCATCATCGGCCTCCGTCCCCTCTCCTCCTCCTCCTCCTCCTCCTCCTCCTCCTCCTCCTCCTCCTCCTCCTCCTCCTCCTCCTCCTCCTGCTGCTTCCCTCTGCTTCACGCCCTCCCCTCCTCCTCTCCCTCCTCTCCCTCCTCCCCCGTCCTCTCCCTCCCGGGGGAACCCGGTGATAGTATGCTTGAGGGCACTGAGTTTGGCCGCTCGGTAGATCCTGTGGTACATGATTAGCATCACCGACATGGGAATGTAAAAGGCCACCGCTGTAGAGTAGACGGTGTACCCGAAATCCTGACTGATGAGACAGACCCTTCCATCGTTGACGTTCTGCGCCCAGCCGAAGAGAGGGGGGAGGGTGATGGAGGCCGAGAGGAGCCAGACGGAGAGGACCATCTTGGCCATGCAGCATCCATTCTGACGCACGGGGTAGGTGAGAGGGTTGGTTATCCCCAGGTACCTGAGGAGAAACCATTGGATTAAAGACTCAGCAGTTTGAGGAAATCCCCTCAAATTCAATCTTGTGGTTTAAAAATGTGATTAATCCATTATGCAAATTGGGTTTTTACATAGAACCCTTGCTAGAATATCAAAAGATAAGGTTAGGAATTTGGATGAAATTTGATCATGTTTGCAAAAATGTTGGCCTATCAATATGGCAAATGATTCAAACATCAATCACAGTTTTAATTAAGAATCTCTACTACAGACTAAATCAATGACACGTGCACAAAAGGGAACAAGGTATATGAGGAGAGAGATGCCAAAATAAAATACCAAACCCTACATTTCTTTACAATGTCCAGTGGCCTTGAGGTGTGAACTATCCACACAGTAGAAGTGACCTCCCAGATTTCACCACACTAACATTTGACTCCAAAGATGGTCCACTCTCAACTTAAAGGTGCAACAACACAATGAGCCACTAGAGTTCCCACTAGAGCACCAGCATGTTGGCCTGTCTCAACTAGCAGCACGTTTATCCAATCAGGTGCATTCCTCATGGAGAAATGGGAAGTAGGGAGAGGATACAGAACAACATCCATTTTGGACCCCGCCAACGTTTTTTATGAAAACTTCAAAAATCAATCATTTATTTGTTGCAAAAGCAATACTCTGAACCTTTCCAAACTCTATGTGGATGTATTTTTTTTAATTATTAGTCTACATACATTTTTTATCTATAGCACCTTTAAGATTTAAATAAAACACAGATTCTCAATAACAACCAGGTCAAATCATCCTGCGAATTTAGCTCTGACTTCAACTTTACCAAAATCTGAATTCTTCCGATATTTATCAAATCAGGGATTATCTCCTGAAACAGCCAAACTGGGGTTAAGACCCCTCACACTTTTGGAAAAAAAATCCTAATGAATATTCAGAATGGAAAAACAAGTATCAAACAAATTACAGAGCTATATCAACCAATTGCAGTCCTGATACAATCCAATACAATACAATTGGGAATCTGAATTTGGGGAAAGTATTGATGATGAAATCTGGGAGACACACACAGTCACTCATTCAAACACATGGAAGGACTGAGTACGAGTGAAAAATCATCAGTAGTGTTATAACCCTGACAAATTAACAAAAATAAAACCTGTAATAACTAGTAAATGTTGGATAAAATGTGGGGTAAGAAGCGCATATTTACATACACATATTTTGGCCCTGCCATAAAATACGTATAAAAACTTTGGAAGAATGCGTTTGAATGTGTGAATGGAGTATTTTTTGATAATGACCCCAACAATCGCTATACTTGGGACAATTCCTGAAAGGTTTAAAAACCCTTAACCTCTTGAACATAATGTGTACAGTATGTTTCAGAGCACGTTAATAGAGGAGGACACTCCTACTAGAGGTACCTGTACATGGATTGACAGAGTGAGAGAAATCTATTTGAGGGAAAGGATAACTTTCAGGTTGTGAGAAGGCAGCTATCAGGTAGTTTGTCAGGTTGTGAGAAGGCAGCGTGTCAGGTAGTTTGTCAGGTTGTCAGAAGGCAGCTATCAGGTAGTTTGTCAGGTTGTGAGAAGGCAGCTATCAGGTAGTTTGTCAGGTTGTGAGAAGGCAGCTATCAGGTAGTTTGTCAGGTTGTGAGAAGGCAGCGTGTCAGGTAGTTTGTCAGGTCGTCAGAAGGCAGCGTGTCAGGTAGTTTGTCAGGTTGTGAGAAGGCAGCGTGTAGTTTGTCAGGTTGTCAGAAGGCAGCTATCAGGTAGTTTGTCAGGTTGTGAGAAGGCAGCGTGTCAGGTAGTTTGTCAGGTTGTCAGAAGGCAGCTATCAGGTAGTTTGTCAGGTTGTGAGAAGGCAGCGTGTCAGGTAGTTTGTCAGGTTGTCAGAAGGCAGCTATCAGGTAGTTTGTCAGGTTGTGAGAAGGCAGCGTGTCAGGTAGTTTGTCAGGTTGTCAGAAGGCAGCGTGTCAGGTAGTTTGTCAGGTTGTCAGAAGGCAGCGTGTCAGGTAGTTTGTCAGGTTGTGAGAAGGCAGCGTGTCAGGTAGTTTGTCAGGTTGTGAGAAGGCAGCGTGTCAGGTAGTTTGTCAGGTTGTCAGAAGGCAGCTATCAGGTAGTTTGTCAGGTTGTCAGAAGGCAGCGTGTCAGGTAGTTTGTCAGGTTGTGAGAAGGCAGCGTGTCAGGTAGTTTGTCAGGTTGTGAGAAGGCAGCGTGTCAGGTAGTTTGTCAGGTTGTCAGAAGGCAGCTATCAGGTAGTTTGTCAGGTTGTGAGAAGGCAGCGTGTCAGGTAGTTTGTCAGGTCGTCAGAAGGCAGCGTGTCAGGTAGTTTGTCAGGTTGTGAGAAGGCAGCGTGTCAGGTAGTTTGTCAGGTTGTCAGAAGGCAGCTATCAGGTAGTTTGTCAGGTTGTGAGAAGGCAGCGTGTAGTTTGTCAGGTTGTCAGAAGGCAGCTATCAGGTAGTTTGTCAGGTTGTGAGAAGGCAGCGTGTCAGGTAGTTTGTCAGGTTGTGAGAAGGCAGCGTGTAGTTTGTCAGGTCGTCAGAAGGCAGCGTGTAGTTTGTCAGGTCGTCAGAAGGCAGCGTGTAGTTTGTCAGGTCGTCAGAAGGCAGCGTGTAGTTTGTCAGGTTGTGAGAAGGCAGCGTGTCAGGTAGTTTGTCAGGTTGTGAGAAGGCAGCGTGTCAGGTAGTTTGTCAGGTATAAGGACACTCACCTGTCTATGCTGATTACGCACAGGGTCATTATGGACGCGGTGCAGCACATCACATCCATGGCGATGAAAACGTTACAAAAGAACTGACCGAAAACCCACTGGCCGCCGATTAAATCCGTGATACTGACGAACGGCATCACGGCCAGGGCGATCGACAGGTCCGCCACCGCGAGGGACACGATCAGGTAGTTGGACGGCTGGCGCAGCTTCTTGACGAAACACACGGAGATGACCACCAGCAGGTTCCCGCAGACCGTGGACAGGGTGAGCATGGTGAGAACGCCGCCGATCAGAACTTTCTCCACCCGGCCGTAGTTGAGAATCTGCTCGCCGCACCGGGTCCCGTTCGTCGTCTCCATCACGAGAGGCTGACTGGAGGCTGTCTGTCGGGGAGGAGGTCGCTGCAGCTGCTGCTGCCTCAGCCGCGAGGGGCGAGAGACATAGAGAGCATCACGTCGGTAGAACCCCCGGGATCTCTGCCACCGGCTCCCTCCTCCTCCTCTATCATTAACCCTCTGGATCCCATTGTTCCAAAGCTGGCCCTTGCAGAACCAGAACCTCATGGGTTTGTTATTACATATTAGTTACTTACTGGGCATTTCAAAGTACCTCATATTTGGTACCATATTGAAGATGACAACTAGGGCTTTCAAATGATATAAAATATGTGTATGATTATCATGATTATTATTGTGATTATTAGTCATGTACAGACATCTTTTAGAGTTGAAATTGAACTTCAAACAAACAAATGCAAACAAGACCACTTTACTGACATGGAATATTAAAAAGTAGAGGGTATGGGATTTAGACAATTTTGTGGGCAATCTATAACAGTTGACAGATTAGAAATCGAATGTATTGTTCAAAAGTTATGAATGAATGAATGAATCATAAATGTAAATTTTTGAAAATATACTTCCATATATATATATATATATTTAAATATATATATATATATTTTTATATATATATATATATTTATTAATCTGATCATTTAATGTGTGCGTCCGACCGGCTTCCGTTACTGGCTCCCGCAAAAACCATTGTGTAGCTGTTGTGTTTTATCCAGGGACTTGGAAAGCCTTCAGCTTCAGTTCAAAGGATGTCATTATAAACAAACGCACAGCTGTGCTGCTGTGGTATGAAGAATGAGTCATCTCTCTGACCCGTATCCACTCACAGCGCGCACTGCAGCCTGACATGCGCTCCCATTAGTCTTTCGCACTTCAAGGTCAAGTTTTGAGTTTTGTTTTATTTGTCACATATAATGTACATTACGGTGAAATGCTTGGTTCATATGAGCCTGAGAATGTGCTTCACACAGTAAATAAGTACAAAATAATAAAGTCCAAACACTATACAAAATATACATACAACCTAAAGTACTAAATGAAGTACAAAATAGTTAGTACTTTTTTTTAAATGCAAAAACGAGGTATGGTCCTGGATCATCAGCCTCAATATATATGTTCGTCATCATAACGCATGTGGCGCGAAAGCATGTTCCCATAATTGGGACCTGTTTTTTTTCTTCTTCTGTACTACGGGACACACCTCTGCTGTTAATGTACAACATTGAAAGAAGATGAGGGGGGGGGGGGGGGGGGGGGGTACCAGCATGCGCAATTACAGTAGTTGTTGAGACGCGACGTCAAAGCCAAAGGCATATAGTGGATAGGCTATTATTTAAGCCAGTATACTATTAGGTACGCGACTACCCGCAAAGCTTACGTCAGATCACAAATCATGTCGGCCTGCTTGTAATTTGGGGGAACAAAATGGTGTAAAAAAGGTTTTGGACTATAGTGTCTGAGTGAGTCACAGCCCAAAGTTATACTGTACGCATGAAGAGATGTCCTTTCTGCATATCTCTCTCTCTCTCTCTCTCTCTCTCTCTCTCTCTCTCTCTCTCTCTCTCTCTCTCTCTCTCTCTCTCTCATCACACACGCACACACATACACATACACGTACACAAAGCTATTGCATATTTGTCACTAAACTGATACTGTCATGATATTTTGGCAAGTGATATTTATAATATACTCACTCTGCCAATATATATATATATATATATATATATATATATATATATATATATATATATATATATATATATATATATATATATATATATTTTTTTTTATCCACTTTTTCTCCCCATTTTCTATTTTTCTCCCATCCCAATTTCGTATTTCCAATTCTTCCCTCCCCTGTCTTGAACGTTGCTAGACTATGCCTCCCACTGGTCAGCTGTAGTGAGGATAGAAGCCTTGCATCACGTGTCCCGTCCGGTACACGAGGAGGCAGCCTGTCGCATCTTTTCATCGCAGCAGCGCGATCTCTCAGTGGCGAGGAGTAACGCGTGGGAGGCTCATACTTGTGCCCCCGATACTTCCTGTTTCCGCCGCACCGGCTTCACCCAACCGACCTGTAGGAGTCGCTGTCCACAACGTCCAATCCCCACCCACCGGCTTTCCCACCCTCTAACACTGCCAATTGTGTTAGTATGAACAACCGGCGAAGCCGGTAGCAACGCAGAGAGCTCGGCTCGATACCAGCATATCCTGCGTTGGTGGCGAGCGCCTTGCCCACTGCGCCACTCAGCCGCCCCACTCTGCCAATAATTGTTATAGTGCTGGTTTGGTTCATTCAATGCATTGTTAGCGCTGGTTTGGTTCATGGTTTTATTGTTACAACCAGAGCAGTTAATTCTTCTATAGACAAGAAAAAATACAAATATTAATAGAATAAAATAGAATAGAAATAAAATAGACATGATAAAAGTACTAAGATAAAATACAAAAGGTAATGAGTCCTATACACCATTATACAATATACAGTTATACACAGGGCTAGATCCACAAAGAATGGATTGCACGGTGCTAATTGCACCCTTACTTACAATTCATGATGAATTGAAAATGGTGGACCCTGATGATGTAAACAAGACAAAAGTCTTTCTCTGGTCTGCATCCCCTTAACAATTGTGTGTATTGAGCCGTACTGTATTGTACCCATTCTGCAATGTACCGTACTGTATACACTACTATAGACACTGATGCCCCCATAAAAGTGTGTCTGATTAATGCAGCTGTGGATGAGTTCATGTTTGCTAGTTGGCTTGGAACTGTTTGCATTCACAGAGCCAGCCCCCCCCCCCCCTCTCTGTCACACACATGCACATTCACAGAGACAGCCCCCCCCCCTCTCTGTCACACACATGCACATTCACAGAGACAGCCCCCCCCCCCCTCTCTGTCACACACATGCACATTCAGAGAGCCAGCCCCCCCCCCTCTCTGTCACACACATGCACATACACAGAGATCACACAGTCTTTCTCCACTTTAAGTCAGCCAGAGCAAATGTAAACGCCAACATTGCATTCAGTCAGTGTACTAAATGTGTTCCTCTTTATCTTTTCAAGATGCACTTGAAAGTGACCAGGTTGATTCTCCTGCTTTTGTCCCCAATTAATCTGAAAATGAAGGTTTGTCAAACACACGCGAACACACACAATTATAATTCACTTTTCATCTGCCTACAGAGCCCTCCCTGGGCAAGCCCCCCCCCCTACATCAATGAGCTCATACACCCACTCTCCTCCAGTCGGTCACTGCGGTCTTCCCATCAGGAGCTCCTGGTGGAGCCCTGGACCAGGTCTTCCCATCAGGAGCTCCTGGTGGAGCCCAGGACCAGGTCTTCCCATCAGGAGCTCCTGGTGGAGCCCAGGACCAGGTCTTCCCATCAGGAGCTCCTGGTGGAGCCCAGGACCAGACTCAAGACAGAAGGGGGCCGAGCCTTTGCGGTGACTGCAGCCCCAAGGCTCTGGAACGCCCTCCCTTTAGCCCTGGAAACCGCTCCCTCAGAGCTCACCTTTAAAAGGCAGCTAAAAAAAAAAAAAGCTTAGACGTTTGAATGTCATGACATAGACGTCTACCAAACTTTCACTTTTCACCCCACTTTAGACTTAATTTAGCCTATATGTTCAAACAACGTTTGGTAGACGTCTATGTCATGACGTTCTAACAACGTCTAAGCTTAGACATTTAAACAACGTCTAAAGTGGGGTGAAAAGTGAAAGTTTGTTAGACGTCTAAGCTTAGACGTTGTTTGAACGTCATGACATACAGTAGACGTCTACCAAACTTTCACTTTTCACCCCACTTTAGACGTTGTTTAAACGTATAGCTAAATTAAGTCTAAAGTGGGTGAAAAGTGAAAGTTCGGTAGACGTCTAAGTAGACGTCTAAGCTTAGATGTTGTTGAAGTCTAGGCGGCATGGTGATGTAGTGGTTAACACTGTCGCCTCACAGCAAGAAGGTCCAGGGTTCGATTCCCGCTTGGGGACCAGGTTCCATGATGCCAGGTACTCAGGTGGGGTATCTCCCAGCCTCTCTGTGTGGAGTTGCATGTTCTCCCGGTGCTTGCAAGGTTTCCCCCCCCCGATAAGATAAACCCAATGGAAAAACATGCACAACAGATCGCTAACGCTGTGGCGTCTTTGACAAAGACAGACAGGAGCACTTGGATGGGTCCCCTGGGCGCGGCTCACGTTGACGCCCTATCTGCTCCCGGCTGCCCATGGGGGGAAGGACAACGGGATGGGAAAAGTGCAGAGACATTTCATCTGCGACTCAGTGCATGTGTGTGTGTGTTCCTGTGGGTCGCCCATCTCGCGTGTGTGTGTTAAACTGCATGACAAATAAAGACTTCTAGTCTTCTAGTCGAACCAATTATATTGAACGTCATGACATAGACGTCTACCAAACTTTCACTTTTCACCCCACTTTAGACTTAATTGAGCCTAGACTGCTATGGGCCATTTAGACATATTTTAAACATCTATTCAGCGTAAAATTGTTCAGTGGGTATTGTACCCATTCTGCAATCTGTTAATAAAGTTTTCATTCAATCAATCACCTGCACACAATTGTTAAGGAAATGCAGACCAGAGAAAGACTTTTGTCTTGTTTACATAAGGGTCCGTCATTTTCAATTCATAATGAATTGTAAGTAAGGGTGCAATTAGCACTGTGCAATCTATTCTTTGTGGATCTAGCCCTATGTCACTATGCTATCCTAACTATACAACAACCAAGAGAATGTACACAGTTCATTAGCCCAATTAACTTATATTCTCCATGGTTGTATAGACAAACTAACTATATATATATTCTCCCATGGTTGTCTATAGACTAATTAACTATGTATATTCTCCTGGTTGTCTATAGACTAATTAACTATGTATATTCTCCTGGTTGTCTATAGACTAATTAACGTTAGGTTATGACTATAACCAAGTTCTGTTAATTAGGGGTGACGCTTGGCATCACGCGCACTGAATAAATTCCACAAATGTACCTTTAATACCAGTATTAGTCTGACCACACCCCTCATCAGCTTACCTTCATAAGCAGGTGTGTGGTCACCTGCTCTCCTCCTTCCCAATCTTTCACCACAAGGTGAGGTCAAGGGCTGCAGCGGCTGTCGGATGCCAAGCGTCACCCCTAATTAACAGAACTTGGTTATAGTCATAACCTAACGTTCTGTCTCATTAGGGGCTCTGCTTGGCATCACTCTGCACAAAGGGAGGCCAAGCGGAGCCACTGGCCGAAAAATACACCCCGCTGAAGGCCCCCCACAACCAACAGAACAGGGAGGGCCGAGCCCCCCAGACCCCCCCTAATGGAGGGCACCCCCCCTATTAGAGGTTTACCGGGAGGGCGACGGACCCGACCGTGCGAAGAGGCACTCAAGCAACTCAACGCACAGGGTGAACAGCCGTGGCTTGACCCCACGACTACACACACGCACAACCCGCATGCCACCCGGGAACGAACGGAGGGAAACAACCTCGTTACTGCCCCCAGAATCACGGGATCAAGGGCAAACCCAACCCCGTGGCAAGGCCGTAGCAGCGGAGCGCGAAGGAAGACCCAGACCCACCAAAAGGACTGGACTCCCTGGAACGGGGGCCCGGAGAAGTCCATGATGCCAGCATCAAGACCCCACCAGGTGGGCACTTAGTGACCCCGCCCCCCACATTGCCAGCGTATTCGGACAAAGGCCCCTCAGCCGAGCGGGCCCTGTCCTCCCCAATAGTACACCGTCTGGCACACTGGCCCTGCAACAGGTAGACAGCATGGCCGTAACACACAAGAGTTAACCAACGGAAGCAGGCAGCGCACCGGGAAAAAAGACCAGGCAACAGGCTGTTAACCCTAGCCTGGAGACTGCGGACGAGACAGGCGCCAGAAAGGACAGCTGAACACAGCCGCCCCGGCGGAAGGGGCGTATGCTGGCGTTGTCGCATAACCAAGCCTCCACAGAGAAGGCTGACACGATCGGCAGACGTCATGAACGTGCAGGGGCACCCTCAACCGGTGAACCCGGGAGTTGACACTGCAGCAACACACCAGAGAACCAACCACCCAGGCGTTACCCCATGCAATGGTTGGTCCCATAACCCCTCAGGAAAAAAAAACCAAAACACACCTGCGGCACTGCCGCAGCCCGTGTTCCAGTTTCCAACAGGGTTATCCCGGGCCTACGGGTCAACGAAACATTACCCCGGACCGGGCCCGGTGATACGGGGAGCACAGGGTCCCCAGAGGAGGCTAAAACCACCCCAACAGGCCCCTCTTCGCCATGCGTAAGAGAAGAGCGCAAAAATGGAAGACCAGCCCCAGCACCCCGCACTCGGTAGTCCCAGGAGGTCACCCAACCAAGTACCAACCAAGACCAACCTGCATGGCAGCCGAGATCTGACGAGATCGGGCGCGTACAGGTTGGCACGGCCGTAAGCCATTACGACAGTGTAGAATACAATGTACCCAACAAGGGTTCCATAACGCTCAACCCTGTGACACCCGGACCGACCTAGCATATTTTCCCCCTGAAAAAAGCCCAAGTCCCTCAGGGTACCAGAACAGCAGATCTGCATCCCCGGCGGACAACGGGTGTAACTGATCTGGACCAGCGCGACCAGAACCAGTCCCGTGCCCTAACCACGCCGACCTGCCAACCCCAGGAGAAGGGGCAGATATGCGTGTTGATCCTAAAACATAAAAAAAAGGCGCCACCCAGACGTTTCGGTACGAACCGCGCCCGGCGGCCCACCCCCAGGGCGTGAGACCCTTCCCCATATGTTCAGATCCATTCCGTTATCATCCCCTGATATGAACGGGAACCCATCGACAACCACACAGGGTGTCGGAAGAGGAAAAAAACCCCATCCCAATTGCTTCATAAAAACGCTGTTTTAACCCCAAGCAATCAAGGCGCGCCAGTCAGCCAATGTCCAACAGAACATCTGAGCTAGCACTATGTGTGCGTTTTGACATACCCACATCAACAATAGGCTGTTTAGACCATCTTATTGAATCCCCAAGACGCCCAGGGGAACGACAAGAGGGGCGAGATGCAATCAACTCCATGAATGAATGAATGAATGAAAACTTTACCCAACAGATTGCAGAAAGGGTACAACCCAGTACGGCGCAATACACACAATTGGTTAAGGGGAGGCAGACCTGAGAAAGACGTTAGTCTTGTTTCCATCAGGGACCCTCATTTCCAATCCATATAGACACATCCAACTCTTTATAATAATAAAGAAAAAGCATCACCCGTATGACCCAACTGCACAGCCGGGAGTAAAAAAACTGTTTTCACATGATTTTAATCCAGTCACTCTTTTTAATCAGAGTGTAAGACCAGACCCTCCCAGAAACACCTTCCCACATGAGTTTATAGTCATGAAAAAGACATGCCAACTGTGAGTCACGTGACCAACCGACTCAAGTTTACACACAAATCGGGCGCAGCAGAACTGTGAGCCCTACGCCCTAACTCGACACCTTTAAAACACCATAACTCATGGAAGGCGTCGCCATAGCAACACCGCTACAACGGGCGGGGAATCCTGCCGGCTCCTGTCTTGTAATAGGAGTTTGGCAGAATAACCCTCCCCCCCCCCCCCCCCCCCTGCCAAGACGTCCCACCGGCTCGGCCCTGACTGGCTCAGCAGAAGAGATCAAAAAATCCCCTAAACCAATCAAGTGGGAAAGGAGGGGTTTATTCGACACCCCCTCACGAAAACACACTTCGTTCCCTACACACAGAAAAAACAACCGTAGCCATTTTGAAAACCTCTGGTAGAATGCAATGCATAGCATAAGCTAATACAATGCCCGCTACCCACAAAAATGTGAACAGGATTTTACAACAAAACACAAGTTGCATGTGTGTGAATCCTACACATGTTGACTATGTCGTACATAGCAAAAAACGCTGACCGAGAGTAACGGCTAGGCCGTGGAATGTGCGTGTACGAGCATTACTGCAACTAAACAACACAGCATTGTGAGACACATATACTTAGTTCAAGCAATGGAATAACACCAGTTTCTACCTGCATGTGGAGCATCAAGCTAATAGAACCTATTACTGAGTGTATGTTGCAGACCTTGCTTAACCTCGTAACACAACACGACTCATCTCACAATGTAAAAGTGCAGATTCATATATACACAACCCCACCATATGAATTGTTGAAGAAACACACAGTTTGTTCGGCCAAAACACAGTCCCCCTTATAACGGGGAACTTTTTTATTTACAATGTGTTCTAAGGCACAAAAACATAGAGGGGCCGGGGAGGGTGTAAAAGAGAGGGGATACAGAGGGGAAAAGTCACTCAGCGGCGTCTGCCACCTCGCGCCGCTCGAGTCTTGCCACCCCGAGGAGCCCCAGAGGAACGGTAGGTTACTGTCTGCTGGACACGACGTTCCCTACCGTCTCCTCCGGTTGTGGATGGGCCGGCGATGGCAGAAGCGCCGTCTCTTCCCCTGGCCCTCTTGGAAGGGCCAGCAGCGGCGGCGGAGGCAGTGGTAGCGGCGACGGAGACAGCTCGACGTCGCGGAAGCCTTCTGACTCCACCGGCAAAGACGGGAGGCGGAAAATGGGGTTGAAGAATGGATCTCTCCTCTGCCATCTCTCTGCATGTTGAGGTCATCAACCGCAGGGCCTTCCCGAACAGACCAGCGTCGGAGAGGGCGGCCGTCAGAAGAGGAGCTCTCTTCTTCTCTGGCACACGGGCCTGCTCCAGCCAAAGATGACGCTGGCCCAGGGTGGCCAGGGCACGCACTTTCCCCATGGCTATGGCCAGCACCTGGGTAAGATGCAGGACAGCTCCTGCAGCCTGGGTGATCTGATCGCATTTTACCTCGTTCAGATCCGTGCCGCCCGTCATGATCCCCGATACAAATCTAGCCAGGTGGGCGATGTTAGACGCCGCAGCCAGCGATTGTGTACCAGCGATGAATGACTGGTCACCCCAATAAGCCAATCGCCTAGCCGATTTCCCCTGGAGGACCGGCTTGCATAGGGGTTCCCACACCATATCCGGACAGAGGAGAGCGGCCATCGGACTGTCAAGCCGAGGCACGCCCTCCCCCATACCTTTGACTAACCCCGACACCCGCGTAACTGGTACGTAGGCGGGAGTTAGTCCCATGATGTTGGACACCGCCTGACCCCGACGAACATAGGCCCCCATCGAGGGGAAAAATGGGTAGACAGCGTCCACCCCTCTCACTGGGGGACGCTGCCATGGATGACCTATGAGATCATCAGGGACAGGTGCAGGCAATGGCAGCGGCAGCGGCACGCCGTTTGCGGCGGCGGCTACCGCCATGAGCTCGGGAAACAAAGCCTGCAGTTCCCCCTGCGGACCTTCCTCCACCGACCCCGCATCCCTCACATGCAGCAGGCTGCGACTGGTTAAGGAGCCACAGTCTGATGTGGCCGACAGTAGGGCATCCTGCTGATGAGGCCAAGGTGGTTCCTCGACCTCCTCGAACAGGGAGCCCCATGGAGCCATTTCCCCCCCCTCCGGGGTCTCCTGAGGAGGGATACTCTCCTCCACGGGACCATCATACAAGAACCCGTCCGCCTCTTCCATGAAGTCCTCAGTTTCCATCGGAAATCCAGAGCCGGACGCATCCTCGCTGGTCTCCAGCAGTTCCCCAAACCCAGGCCGTTCGCGTCTGCACGCTACCATCTTGCGACGTGAACGGGCAGACGCGAAAAGTTTGCGTCGCAAATCCTCTGGCTCCAAGACAACCCCCTGTTCACCAACGGGCGATTCCCCGGAACCAGAAGAACCAGAGTCGAGATCAGGCCATCACCGGAGCGACGGCACCGACTCCTCGGCTCTTCGGAGAGGCAAACTATCCATCGGCTGTCTCCTGGGCTGGGTCGGCAACCACGAAAGTGGCAACAGCCCAGCACCAAGGCGCACGACGGAGGCGGGAATGGAGAACCGCTGGTGAAGAGTAGGTCTAGCGGGTCTACTCTCCGCGGAATACATTATGACCCAAACTTTTTCTTTACAACAAATGTGAGAGAAGAAAAAATTAAGCACAATGTAAACTCGTCACAACTCTTTTCAACTAACAACACGTCAAGTGGGGTACTACCAGGCACTTCCTTGTGGTGAAAGCGAGAAGGAGGAGAGCAGGTGACCACACACCTGCTTATGAAGGTAAGCTGATGAGGGGTGTGGTCAGACTAATACTGGTATTAAAGGTACATTTGTGGAATTTATTCAGTGCGTGTGCACGTACGCGAGAGAGTGCAGAGTGATGCCAAGCAGAGCCCCTAATGAGACAGAACTATGTATATTCTCCTGGTTGTCTATAGACTAATTAACTATGTATATTCTCCTGGTTGTCTATAGACTAATTAACTATATTATCAAGTCAAGAGACAAGAGTCAAGAGTCACTTTATTGTCCCATCAGCTGGGATATTTGTCTTGGGCTTACACCCACACTACAGCCACAGACACATACATACAGACATGACACAACACAACTGACTCCAAACAGAGGAGATAAACAATGTAAAATATACAGTAGAGTACCTGCACAGCAGGATGTCTGACAACACCACATATATATAGAATAGTATACCCAAATATTGGTTATCGAATATCGATAATATACAACCAAATATTTATTATTCAATAATTGCCGGACATTTATCTGGCACTATTTAAAAGTTTAACTGAGATCGGAATAAAATAGTTTATATTACTATTAGGGATGCACCGAATGGGAAATTCTTGGCAGAAACCGATACCGAAAATAGGAAACAGTTGGCCGAAAACCGAATGCAGAAAGGCCGAAAATGATTAATATAAATATATATATAATGTATTTTAAAAAAAAATTCAGCTACCTGATTATGGCAAAATACATGATTATGGCAAAACTAAATAATATTAATAATCACTATTATGGGCCCATAAAACATTTATTCAGCACCTTTGAATGCATACATTAATTCCAGACTGACTGCTGAAAGATTGTGTAAGGATTCGTTGTTGGTGGTGTGGACCCAATCGCAATAATAAGAACAAGAGAGATAGATAGGCAGGACACACCGGGGTGTAGTTGGAAAAAGGCTTTACTTGGCTTCAACTACAACAACAAAATAATAAGTACCACAGCATAAGCTGGCAGATAAGGATAACAACGGATGTGACAAGAAACGTTTACGAACCGACAGGGGAGTGACAGGAACAGACAGAATATATAGGGACACTAATCACTAACAAGACACACCTGGACAGAACAAACAATGACAGCAATATCTAACATGACAGTAAGGAACAACAATGATACATACAAATACAACACTAAACCAGACTGGGAAACAGAGTGGGCAACACACACAGGAATACAATAAACACATTGAACATTGAGTTAAACATTGAGGACAACAGGAGATTAAACATATGAAAACCAACGAATAGAGGGAGTAACATGTTGAATCCGCTAGAGCAGTGCTTCTCAAACTTTTTCTGTCAGGCCCCCCTTTGACGGACCAAAATATTTTGGGCCCCCCCCCCCCCTCGCCCCAACAAAATAGTCATGAAATGGGCCATGTTTAAATTTATTGAAATAACACCAATATCGTGACCTTTCAAATTGGCCCTATATTTTGTTTTCAGAGCTGTCATGGATGAAAAGCCAGCTTCACACAGATACTGTATGTGGTGCTGAATGGTATCAACACCTTAACTGCTGCATCATGAGATACTTGGTGGGCCATGAGATGAGATACTTGGTACTCAGCACCACACTCTGAAACTAGCTCTCTAGGTGGTATCAGATGAGATTTCAAAGAGTTCTTCCAAGAGTTTGGATGGAGATGTGTCAGGAAGCTTTGTCTCAATGTTGTCTGTAACGTTTTTTTTTATCCAGAGTAACATGGTGATCCTTTTCTGTGTTTTATTAAATAATGATTTTCAGATTTTGAGAAATGGTATTTTCATGGAGAGCAGTGCAGCTGCAACAGATAGCACTTTAGTGAAAATGTTCTGTAATCCAAAAAAAAGAATAAATAAATCTCAAGGCCCCCCCTGTCATGCCTCTGCGCCCCCCACTTTGAGAAACACTGCGCTAGAGGGAGCTGCAGGACAGGCCTTCTGAGGCGGAGGGATGGTGTGACCAGCCTGGGCATGTGAATACTTTCGGCAACCAACATGCCCTTCCGCGTTGCTCTGATTGGCCAGCGCGTTGCTCTGATTGGCCAGCGATAATGCGCATGCGCGCGTTACCGGCGTAGGGGAAAAGTCACGTGAAACACTGCAGACCACTGATTGGTCAGAAGAGAGACGCGTCACTTGTTGGAGGCTCTCCACAAAAACAGAAAGCCGCCATCTTTAATGTCTCGCATAGGATTTCATTTGCAGCAGGAACAAGAGCAATAAACAAAAAAGGATACAGTCACTGTGTATTCTGCCTCATTTATTGATGAAACAAAACCGACATCAACACAATTTGCCACCGAGCGGAGAGTTTAGTCTCACAAAAAGATCGCTGACTTGTTAAGCTTGTTGTTAGGTTAGGTGCTAATGTTGTGCTAGCGTTTTAGCATGGCTATCGTACATAGCGTGATCAATATAACTCGCTATTGATTGTTTGTACTAGTAACTAATGGTTAATGCTAGTAGAATAGACACAACGTGAGGTAATCACCATCCATTTTAAACCGGTTATTACCTAATGCTAACGTTAGCAGATAGACGCGAGACTGGTGCCGTTACAGCTTGTTAGCCTAATGCTAATGCTAACGTTAACGTTAGCAGATAGACACGAGAGCCTAGGTAACGTTAAAGCAATGAGAGGTAGCGTTAGCAGAATAGACACAACGAGAGTCTCGTTAATGTTATTATTGAAAACTGTGTTTTACTCTGGCTTGCGCCTAGCTCGCGGACATAGCTATGCTGGAGCTCTCAGCTGTACACCAGCGGCCCCCGCCTCCCCACAGGGAGACAAGTACGAAATGCGCATGCGCGCGTTACCGGCGTAGGCAGAAAACGAGCGTAGAGGGCTGGCCGATCGCTGGCCAATCAGAGCAACGCGGAAGGGCATGTTGGTTGCCGAAAGTATTCAGGCAGCCTGGGCAGGAATCGAAACAGGCTGGTAGCGTGGATCCTGACAGATTGTACAATTTAAACATTTTCTCTTTGCATACAACAAAATGTGCATTAAAGTCAAGTGCATTTTCTTTTCTCTGTAGGATAACTACAACAAAGTGCATTCAGAACAAAGCCAAGGTGCTTTAAAACTGCATAAAGATCTGCATAAAGACACACACCTTCTAGCCTACATGGAAAGAGTTGTATTTACTACATCTCCTGTGACTCTTAGCGGGGGATGACGTAGCTTACGAGAGACGGGTCAAAGAGGACTGGAAGCATTGTTAGCTAGCTTAACGCTAACATTAGTTAAACCGGTTTTAACCGCGACAGGCATATAGTAATGGCGAGGATATAAAGCATGTTAAAGACGCATTTATTGGATGTGTTGCTCGCGGAGTTTACATAGAAACAGCGCGACTCCCAAGATGAGTTAGTTATCACAGGCTGCAGAACGCAGGAAGAGCTGCCAAGCTGCTCACGTAGCCGCGTTTTGATTACGTCATCACAACAACACTTTAGGTTACGAACGTTACGTAACCCTGTTCTTTGACATTCAGATATATAATTTCGGTGCTAAAACCCTTTTCGGTGGCCGAATATTCAGTGCATCCCTAATTACTATACTATATTATCCTGGTTGTCTAGACCAGTGGCGAATCCTTATGGAAGCCAACGGAAGCCAGGCCTCCCTATTAAAATATGAATTAATATCAAATGTGAAATATGAAAAAAAAAAAAATATATATATATATATATTTTTTAATATAGTTTACATTCTTTTTCATCTGTGCATCTGTGTTATAATTTTTTTTTTTTTTAATGTCTCCCTCTTCTCCTTCTCACTCCCTCTAACACACTGTCAGACTCACTGTGCTCACTGCAGCTATAGAGGAGAGGAGGCAGGGGGTAGGTCTCTTTCTCCAGCCTCAACCATGTGATTCATGTATGTAGAGTCCAAAACCGATCCTAGCCAATCAGATTCGAGCTGACTGCCACACCTTAAAAGTTTAAAACGGGGCTGTGAGCAGAATCATGAGTGTGTCATCCCCTCTGCACTCTGCACATTTTTCGCCCTGGAGGCGGGGCAGGTCAGAACGTTTCCACCTGACTACCTAACGTGACAACCATTAGTAGTATCAAACTGTCAATCAAACTGTCTGTCGTCACTCAGTCTACTACAGTGCCATTGTAAGAAAAAACACGTCTGAACGTCATCCCCTTGCGGGATTGATTGATTGAAAATTGTATTAACAGAGCGGGCACGTTCGAATCCTCTATTAGTGAATCTAACATTTAGCACTTTAATAGCAACTTATTTTCGCCGGCGGGACATTTACTGAGGACCAGCAGAGCACACCACTGTGGATATTATGATTTAACAAATCTATCTGTCCAAGAGGAGGACCACATTATTGACCAGGTAAGCACTGAGCAGCCTGACTAACTAACTTTCTAACTAACGTTATCAGGCAAGCTTGTAGACCCTTTCATGACTGCAATGCAAGCCAGGGGCTGGAATACGCAGTCACTTATTCCTCCGTAGTAGCCAGGTTAATGTGCACCATCAAGCACTGCTTAAAAGCTAGCGGTGTGTCCAAAATATATCGGATATAAATGTCAAAGGTACCCAGCGTTCCATTAGGGTTTCAAACACAGATGCGGCGGGGTTTGAAAGCTCGGCGTTGCTAATACACATTTTAAATCATTTTTATAAACGAGTAAAACTGAGGCTGAGCTAGCCTTCGCTAAAATGGCTGCTTCCGCATTTTACAGTAGGAGCGCTCTGATGGCTGGGCGCGCCGCGCAACAGACACGTGAATGAATGAATGAATGAATGAATGAATGAATGAATGAATGAATGAATGAATGAAAACTTTATTTAACAGATTGCAGAATGGGTACAATACAGTACGGCTCAATACACACAATTGTTAAGGGGATGCAGACCAGAGAAATACGTTTGTCTTGTCTTGTTTGTCTAGACTCTAGACGTTTGTCTAATAGACAGTCATATTCTCTCCCGGGCGTATGTATATTTCTCTCCCACCCACCCACCCCCTCCTAATGTACAGTCCCCTCCCCATCATATGTATATACTCTGTCAGGATCTATGGGTAACAGTACTGTATATTTGAATATCGTATATGTCACAAATGTAACCATACTAAATACCTGTATGTCATGTATGTCCCTATGCCATAAATGTCATGTATGTTGTGTATGTCCCTATGCCATAAATGTCATGATGTCTTGTATGTCATAAATGTCACTATGAATTGAAAATGGGGGACCCTGATGTAAACAAGACAAACGTCTTTCTCTGGTCTGCATCCCCTTATAAAATTGTGTGTATTGAGCCATACTGTATTGTACCCATTCTGCAATCTGTTAAATAAATAAAAATAAAGTTTGACTGGCCGCCGAGCCATACTGTACATGGTGACTGCTTGACAAAAAAAAAAAAAGAAAAAAAAATTAATACAAATGTTTAATACATAAAAAAATAAATAAAATAAAAGTGGCATCCCCTGTTATTTTACCCACGCGATGCCACTGGTCTAGACTAATTAACTATATTCTCCTGGTTGTCTATAGTATAGACTAATTAACTATGTTTATTACATGGCGTTTTAACATTCGCCAAAATGCTTGATTGCGATTGGTCAATAGCGCTCTGTTGCCCATAGCAGCGGTCAATTATTTCTCGATAATTCACCGCTGTCAGGGGCAACACGCAATAATGACCGCTGTTAGGGGCAACAGAGCACTATTGACCAATCACAATCAAGCATTTTGATCGCAGTCACGAAAGCTAAGCTCAGCATATGCACAGCTGCACTGCATCAGGTGCACTCAAGTCCACACACCTGCCGGCGATGGCAGAGGAGATACAACTGCGTCTGCATTTGACCTCGTCTTGTCGATGGTGTAAAATGAATTTTATCCTGGTTGTCTATAGACTGATTAACTATGTATATTATCCTGGTTGTCTATAGACTAATTAACGTAAGGTTATGTATATAACCAAGTTCTATGAATTATGGTGACGCTCAGCATCATCTGCACTGACTTCACTTCGTGCACGTGCACTGAATAAAAAATTCCACCATGTACCTTTACATCCCAACATTCGTCTGGCCACACCCCTATCCGCTTACCTTCATAAGCAGGTGTGTGGTCACCTACTCGCCTCCTTCCCACACTTTCACCACAAGGCGAGATCAAGGGCTGCAGCGGCGTATGCTGAGCGTCACCATAATTCATAGAACTTGGTTACGTTCTATTTCATTATGGCTTACGCTCAGCATCATCTGCACAATAGGAGCTGAGCGGGAGCCAAAGCTCGACAAATGTACCCCGCTTAGGCCCCCCACAACCATCAGACCAGGGAGGACCGAGCCCCCCGACCCTCCCTAATGGAGGGATACCCTCCCTATTGGAGGACGGGAGGGAGACGGATCCGACCGTGCGAAGAGGAACTCAAGCAACTCAACGCACAGGGTGAGCAGACCGTGGCTTGACCCCACGACTACGCACACGCACAACCCGCATGCCACCAGGGAACGAACGGAAGGAACAACCCTCGTTACTGCCCCCAAAAACACGGGGCCAAGAGCAAACTCAACCCTGTGGCAAGGCCGTAGCAGCGGAGCGCGAAGGAAGACCCAGACCCACTGAAGGGACTGGATCCCCTGGAAAAAGGGGGCCCGGAGAGGTCAATGACGCCAGGCATCAAGACCCCACCAGGCGGTCACTTAGTGACACCGCCCCCCACATCGCCAGCATATTCGGACAGGGCCCCTCCAAGAGCGGGCCCTTTCCCCCCATTAGTACACCGCCTGGCACACTGACCCTGCAACACAGGCAGTCAGCATGGCCGTAAGCATTCAAAAGGTTAACCAACGGAAGCAGGCAGCGCACCGGGGAAACCAGGCAACAGGCTGTAGACCCGAGCCTGGAGTACTGCGGACGAGACAGGCGCCAAAGGGGTCAACTGAAACAGCCTCCCCGGCGGAAGGGGCGTATGCTGGCGTTGTTGAGCACCATGACAAAGCCTCCATCAAAAAAAAAAAAACAGAGGGGTCGAGGCAGAGAAGGCTGACACGATTGGCAGATGTCATGAACGTGCAGGGGCACACTCAACCGGGTAACCCGGGAGTTGACTCTGCTCCAACACACCAGGGAATCAACCACCCTCTTGGTACACAGACGGTGGTTGTTCCTATAACCCCTCAAGAAAAAACTCAAACACACCTGCGGGTATACACCAGCTATACCGCAGTACAAGTGTTTCAGTTTTCAAAAAAGGGTTATTCCAGGCCTACGGGTCGATGAAACATTACTTCGGACCGGGCCCGGCGGCTCGGGAAGCACAGGGTTACCAGAGGAGGTCCAAAGACCACCCCAACAGCCCCCTCTTCGCCACGCGTGAGAGAGGAGCGAAAAGAATGGAGAACCAGCCCTAAGCTCACTGCACTTGGTATTCCCAGGCGGTCTCCCAACCAAGTACTAACCAGGACCGAACCTGCTTAGCGTGTACAGGTTGGTATGGCTGTAAGCCATTACGATAGTGCAGAGTACAACATGTACCCAACAAAGGGTCTCCATAACGCCTAACCCCGTGACACCCGGGCCGACCCGGCATTTTTCCCCCCGAAAAAAGCACAACTCCCTCAGGGTACCAGAACAGCAGATCTGCATCCCCGGCGGACAACGGGTTAACTGACCTGGACCAGCGCGACCAGAACCAGTCCCGTGCCCTAACCACGCCGACATGCCCACTCCGGAAGAGGGGGTAGGTATGCGTGTCGATCTAAAAACATGAAAAGAGGGCGCCACCCAGACGGTCCCATTTGTACCGCGCTCAGTGGCCCACCCCAAGGGCGTGAGACCCCTCTACCTATGTTCTGATCTATTCCGTTAACATCCCCCAGATATGAACGAGAATTCATCGAGACAACCTAGTAAACTGGCGCTCGGAAGAGACAAAACTCCATCCCAGTTGCCCTATAAAAACGCTGTTTTAATAACGAGCAACCAAGGCGCACTTAGCCCCTGCGTGATTCTTAACAGAAACACCCCGAGCCAGCACTATGTACTCGTCGAGACCCAAACACATCAATGAATAGTCTAGCAAGACACCAGACATTGTTCCTCCAAGTCGCCTGGGAGAACGACACGGAGCCGTCGTGCTTCATGTTCCTGCCTCTTTTTATTTAAAAAAGAAAGAAACACAGACTGACATGAATCCCACGTGACGCAGCTGAGGGTAAAAATAGTTTACATTTTTACATCCCGCCACCCTCGCCACAGGGAGGAGACGGTATCCCCAGAGAGACTTCACACGCGAGCTGTATAGATTGAAAAGAATATATTGCAACATTGAGCCATGTAACACTTGGGTTAGGGCTCTCCGAGGAGGAGGCACTGAACCAATACACACTCAATAATCGAATTGAATCGAATACACACAATAGAGCAGAACTCCCTTTTTTTGAAGTTCTACTCACCTTGACAATCTGAGGAGGAGGCTCTGAACTTTGAGGAGGCTCCCTCACTGGGAAGGAGAGTCCGAACTCACAGAAGGCACTTCTCTCTGAGGAGGAGCTTCGTGAGGAGGAGCTCTGACAACTCCCTGAAACAGATCCATAACATGGACCCGAACAACCCACAGAAGTCTTACCACTAGAGACCAGTGTTGGGACTAACGCGTTACAAAGTAACGCGTTACAGTAACGAAGTTACTTTTGGCGATAACTAGTACTCTAACGCATTACTTTTGAAATTCAGTAACGCTACTTACGTTACTGAATGGTTCGTCACTGCGTTATTTGCGTTATATACGGCGTAGATTGATAGCGAGCGGTAGTGATTATTATTATTATTATCCTCATATCCTGTCTGCCTGGCTGCGGGGAAACGCTATGATGGGGGCGTGTTTTGTTTACTATTCCTGAGATTCCTGACTGATAATGGCAGCGCCCAGGCAGCTACTCGCGTATTTCTCTTTTGTCGAGCGAAAAGAAAATAACGTTTTAGTTATGTCATTTGTGTTTTGGCTCAAAGATACTGGAGTCTAACGTTAACTACGAGGACTCATCCAAATCCACTCGCCACCCGCGTAGAATGATACGAGGCGACACACAGCAAATGGGACGGAAATCTTTTTTCAACTACTTGGAGAGAGAATATACAGTACAACATGGAAATGAAACAAAGAAAATGTTTAAGGGGCTGCTGGACTAACTTTACATCTCGATAGACACTGGTGAGTGCAGTGATGTGAATGTAAATGAATGGAAACTCAAGTTGATCAACGCATTTTGACTACAAATCTGCCAGGGAATCTCATCAATACTAATCAAACAATATAAATATAGTCCTTTCATGCACAATTGATATCCTAACTATTCTAACGTTGCAATGCACGATTGATATCTTAAACAACATTGCAAGACTGTTATAATGAAACGCTCCGGCGACAGATATCAAGGCTGTTCCTCAAGCACTTATTTTCAACCTAGAACCTAAACGTGCATGCGCTCAACCTAAACGTGCATGCGCGCAACCTAAACGTGCCTGCGCTCAACCTCCCCGAGCAATTAGGCACGGTGCATTTCTTATTACATTGGGACATTTGTGTTTGTGTCAGATTTGTGTTTGTATCTAGATGTATTGCTTAGCAGAGTTCAGTGATGTGAATGGAAACTGTCAAGTTGATCAACCGATTTTGAGTATCTGTATCTGGCTGCATGGGAGCAATTTCTTTCTTCTTCAAGTAACTAAATAGTTACTTTTCACAGTAACGCATTACTTTTGGGTGTAAGTAACTAGTAACGTAACAGAGTTACTTTTGAAATGAGTAACTAGAAAAGTAACTGAGTTACTATTTTTCAGTAACTTGCACAACACTGCTAGAGACGCACTGAATGACATACTCTATGGCGGGGGAATTTCCGCGGTGCACACGCCCAATCTTCCAGGGCGTGGGACCAGGAAACTCCCCCCCCCCCCCTCCCTCTTACCCTGTAACGTGCCGAACAGCAACGTGACAGGAACCTTGAAGGACAGGTGGTTTTAACCCCTGACCAACAGAAAAGGGGAGGAAAGGATTACCAGTTCACCCCTTTATGACCCCTCACCCATGATACGATGTAATGACAAGTAGAGCATGACACAGTCATAGCCTGTTACATGAAGCATCGAACAGCCTCACATAGCTCATGTGATAACCTGCTACCTGAGTTTTACTAAGGAAAAACACAGAACAGAGAGGGCCCCTTTAAGAGCCCCGGTCCAGACTTACACATGTGCTTCTGTGGGCCAAACCTAACCCAGTTGTAGATCACAAAGACACACACAACCCTTCATCACAACAAAAAATGGCACAGTACACTCCTACTACAGAGGAACGCCGTTTTTCATAACGAGAGAAGACAGAATCCTCGATTATGTATTGGCCACAGGCCTTGCTAAGCACACATGATAAGTGACCAAACAATCTTTTCTTTAGGAAAAGATTGTTTCTCAAGCGGAAAGCACAACCCCAGCAATTAAGCTGAGGGTTACATTGTATCCCCACAAACACAGTGACACAATATATTGTAACCAAACATGTCTGAGAGGAAGGGGGGAAGCCCCAGGGAACCGGGGGGACACCCCTCCTATCTTTACCCTTGATACGACCAAGGCAAACAGGCACCTCTGTTAATGTGTGAACATCAGTGATGCCACAGATTACTTGTAAAAGTAATCTGATTACTGATTACTCCTTTAAAAAGTAATCTTAGTTACTTTACTGATTACTTGATTATCAGAGTAACTTAGTTACTTTGAAAGTAACTAGGTTACGAAGTCGTAACATAAGAATGACAAAAAAATATTGAGTAAAATGTACTCAGTTTGAGTAAAATGTACTAATAGGGCAGGTAGGCCTATCTATAGATCTATAGATTTCACAAAAGATAAATGGTCAATAACACCACATGTAGGCTGATATGTAGCCTACCTTTGAGGCCTGCCCTATTCAGATATGGTTCTAATGTTCCTAGTGAAACAGGGGAGAGGGGTGAGTAAACCAGTGATTATATCTCAGTAACAGAATCTTCTCAAACCTCTTGTCAGAAAGTATGTTCCTTCTAGGAGTGAGCACCAACCCTCCCAGACTAAAAAAAGCCGTTCCACAGGAGCACTTGATGGGTTGGAGTGTTATACTTCAAGAACATTTTCTTTATGTTTGAAGGTCTATCCAGTATCTGAAGCTCATGCTCTTAAAAAACAGTCTATTAAACGGTACTGCTCCTCCTATGCTATTATTATTATTATTATTATTATTATTATTATTATTATTATTATTATTATTATTATTATTATTATTATTATTATTATTATTATTATTATTATTATTATTATTATTATTATTATTATTATTATTATTATTATTATTATTATTATTATTATTATTATTATTATTATTATTATTAATATTATTTATTATTGTGTGCTACTGACAACCTACATACTGCAAGTTTCTTTAATAGTTGTCATACAGAAGTACAGAATACTTTTATACAAAATGCTTCTTACTGTTACGCTCCAGAGACTGTGCAAGACAAGATAAGTATGAAATAAAATAACATAGTATAGCATGTAAATTAGAAGTAAAAAAAATGAGTGTTCAGTATAGACATATGTACAATGTTCGATGCAGAATAGACGTAACTGAGTTACCATATAATATACAATATACTATGCAGTGTACTAATATACAATACTATATAGTGCAAGGCAGAAATGGGATGAGGTGCAATTTAGGTACAATTTACAGTAGGTGTACGAGTTGTAGTGCAAATCCTTTATCAATAAATATAAAGTGTGTTTGTGTGATCTAAAATGTGGAGAGTGGGTGCTGCAGTGTGTTGTTTGTTTAAGTGAGTGTGTGCGTGTGGGTGTGTGTGCTGTGTGCATTTGATGGTTGTTGCATAGTGTTTATTGTTCGTTTAGCAGCCTGATGGCCTGGGGATAGAAGCTTCTTCTGAGTCTTTCTGTGCTCGCCTTAAGACTCCGGTATCGCTTGCCTGACCGCAGCAGTTCAAAGAGGCAGTTGTTCGGGTGGCTGGAGTCCTTGATGATTCTCTTAGCCTTCCCCCTGCACCGCTTGTTGTAAATGTTCTGGAGGGTGGGAAGCCCCCCTCCAATTGTGCGTTCGGCTGAACGTGTCACTCTTTGTAGTCTGCTACGGTCTTGTGCAGTGCTATTCCCAAACCAGGAGGTGATGTTGCCAGTCAGGATGCTCTCTATTGTACATGAGTAGAAGTTCCTAAGGATCTTCTGACTGACTTGGAACTTCCTTAGGCGCCTGAGGAAGTAGAGGCGTTGTCGTGCCTTCTTCACAACACTGTCAATGTGTGTGGTCCATGTCAAGTCCTCGGATATGTGGGCTCCGAGGTACTTGGAACTGTTCACTCTCTCAACCGGTGCCCCGTCGATGCTGAGGGGGCTGTAGTCCTTGACCCCCGACCTCCTGAAGTCCACAATCATCTCTTTTGTTTTGCTGACGTTCAGGGAGAGGCAGTTCTCCTGACACCACTGTGACAGATTCTCTACCTCTTCCAGGTAGGCCCTCTCGTCGTTGGTAGAGATCAGGCCCACCACTACTGTGTCATCAGCAAATTTGATGATTGTGTTGTTGTTCCGCTGTGCCACGCAGTCATGTGTGTACAGGGAGTAGAGGAGGGGGCTCAGAACACAGCCCTGGGGGGCCCCTATGTTGAGCATGATGGATGAGGAGGTGCAGTTGCCTGCTCTTACCACCTGGGGTCTGCCCGTCAGGAAGTCCAAGACCCACTGGCAGAGGTCATAGTTCAAGCCCAGGTCCCTGAGCTTGGCTATGAGTTTGGAGGGGACTATGGTATTGAATGCTGAGCTGTAGTCGATGAACAGCATTCTCACATAGTTCCCCTGCCTCTTGTCCAGGTGTGATGCTGCTGTGTGCAGCACATGGGCTATGGCGTCCTCCGTGGACCTGTTGGGGCGATATGCAAATTGCAGGGGGTCCAGGTTGATGGGGAGGGAGGAACAGATGTAGCCCTTCACTAGCTTCTCAAAGCACTTCATGGCTATGGAGGTGAGGGCTACAGGGCGGTAGTCGTTGAGGCAAGCGGGCGTAGATTTTTTGGGTACAGGGATGATGGTGGACTTCTTCAGACAGGTGGGGATGACAGCCTGTTCCAAGGACAGGTTGAAGATGTCAGTGAATACCGGGGCCAGTTGGTCGGCACAGACTTTTAGGACGCGGCCGGGGATGCCGTCCGGTCCTGCTGCCTTCCTGATATTCACTTTTTTAAAGGTCCGCCTCACCTCATGCTCTGTTACCCTGAAAACTGAGTTTTCGGCGGGCCACTGCTGCTGTTCAGCAATCCGATCCAGAGAGCAATCCAATCGGTACGTTTTCCTTAATCCAATGTCAATGATTGACTGACGGTCATACAGATATAATGCACCAACAGTTGGTGCAAATAAAACTCTTAAAACTATAAAAATTAACAAAAGTAAGCACAGTCTCGACGGAGCTAACAGAAAGGCGGCCGGTCGGAGCAGCGCCATTCTCACAGGATGCAGTATGGTGTTCCATGTTCATGAATAGTGCAATGCAAAAGATGTTTAACTCAAAGGTGGAACATACCTGCACTATGGCATCTGGAAGGCCTGCAGTCGTGTCCTGCAGGGTGTCCTTCAGAGTGCATCAGCACTTCATGTGTGGGTAGTAAAGTTTAAATCCAGTAAAGAAATCCAGCTTTTGCTGTTTGGCTGGTGCACCTCCGAGTCCTGTAGAAGTCGATGCTTCGGCTTTGGTTTTTTTTCTATCCGTTTGGTCGTGCTGTGCTGTATATTCCAGATGCGGTAGACAGTATTTTGTTTCCTCCACATAGTGAATGTTTTTTTCACCTGGCTTAGCTGACACAAACGTTAAGTAGACTAGTGACTGAACTTCCAGTGCAAGAAAGCGTTACCAGCGTGAGCGTCTCCCTGCTAGCTATGTTTAGGTCAGCCTGATAATAACAATAATAGCCACCGCCCACCAGCATGGTACAACACGTGAGGTTGCGTGCTGTGACGTCACTCCCCAATACAAGGAAAACAGCTCCAAACGTATTTTTGACTGTCGAAAACAAAAGAAAATACTGCATTCCGCCTGCATTATGATGAGATAGTAACGAAATAGTAACACACAGCCACTTGGACAAGTAACTGCAATCAGATTACTGGCTTGTAAAGATTAACGCATTAGATTACTATTTTCGGGGAAAAGTAATCAGATTACAGTAACGCGTTACTTAGTAGCGCGTTAGTGGCATCACTGGTGAACATACTGTTCATTGTCATCACAGGCTGAGAAAAAAATTCATTCCTCAATCACATGTCACTAAGCATAGCTTTACAGGTTTAATTAACCCTCTTAGTTGTGAGTTCACCCACGGTACAAGTACAACGTTACATGAACACACATGTTCTCATCACAACCAAACCAGTTCATTTTTACACACGTAAAAAACAACGCCGATTCACTACAGAGAGAAGCTATACCAGTGACAAGACAATTCACACACAACACGCGTCGTAACCTCAATGTATTGCAGCAACAATGTTGGAAACATTTGGAAACATCGTTATTACAAAACATTTAGAAGGGAAGAAAAGAAGAAGTGTTTAAAGTCCGGTCGGGACTCCTACCTTCACCCAGAACGCAGGCCGAAAGAACCGCAGCACTGGTTTAACGGGACACCGAGTTGAACCCAGCACCTCCTGCGCCGGTGACGAGGGTATGTCCGCAACGCCACCCAGCCGCCGTTCTCCATGTTGACGAAGTCCTCGCTGGCACTGGCAACCGGGTGTAGGGTCGACTAACATCCTCTGTCAAAGATGACGTCGTAGTCAGAGTGTTTTAAGGCATGTTATAGTCACAGTATCGTTTCAACAGTGTAGCATTAAGCTAACAGCCGTCCGACTGATAGCAACAAGCTAACGTTTACTAGCCTGGTAAACACAGCGAGCTAGCGCCGCAGCTAACAGCTGACTGGCCTACACAGTAGGCCACAACTAGCACGCCAGTTAAGCAGCTATCACCTGAACTGTACACAACGACATAACAAGCCACACTTCAGACAGGCCGCTGTCCAAGCCCCTCCCCATCCTAAGAGGGAAGAGAAAAAGAATGTCAAACACAGTTTTCAACAGTGATTTACCAGACATACAGCGGAGCCAGCACAATTCCCATTTCGGGCTGCAGCCGACTTTGAGCATGGAACTCCCAATAAAGAAGATCCTATGCCCACATTTCCTCGTTAGGGTGTACTTTCACTTTTATGTGAAAGATGGGGCCTGCACGGGACAGAGAAGCATCCGCTCATCCAGAGAATCCTGGGTTCACCAGGTCCTGGTCGCGGCCCACTAGATTGACCATCATGGGCGTCAGACCAAGATCCTCCAACCGCCGTTTAAGAAGCCGAGCAGAGGACCCCAGTCTGGAGTCGGCGTTTCGTTAAATTGTCAGATAACCCCCACAGCATCAACAACAACCAGAGCTCACAAGCAAAACAGTACTTACCCCACCCTGGAAGCCACCTCTTTCTCACAACAGTCGGTGCTTCCCACAGTCCAGCTGTATGGCCGGAGGGCCAAACCCATCCAGCCGCAGCAGGGAGGACTGTAGTTGGGGAGCATGTCAGCGGCGTGAGCTCCTAATACGAAAAAGCCGTTGAAGGTCAGAATGATCATCATCTTCCAGACACTCCAGTGACGAAGACAATATCGCCGTATTTTCTCGAAAATAGTGAGAGAGAAAATAAAGATATGATGTCAACGTATCTTCCTGTTCTTTCGTTTTCCAACTTTCTTCTACTAACAACCTCGTCAAGTGGGGATCTACCGAAGGCACTTCCTTGTGGTGAAAGTTTGGGAAGGAGGCGAGTAGGTGACCACACACCTGCTTATGAAGGTAAGTGGATAGGGGTGTGGCCAGACGAATGTTGGGATGTAAAGGTACATGGTGGAATTTTTTTATTCAGTGCACGTGCACGAAGTGAAGTCAGTGCAGATGATGCTGAGCGTAAGCCATAATGAAATAGACCTATATTCTCCTGGTTGTCTATAGACTAATTACCTATATTCTCCTGGTTGTCTATAGACTAATTAACTGTGTATATTCTCATGGTTGTCTATAGACTAATTAACTATGTATATTCTCCTGGTTGTCTATCTAATTAACTATATTCTCCTGGTTGTCTATAGACAAATTAAATGTATATTCTCCTTGTTGTCTATAGACTAATTAACTATATTCTCCTGGTTGTCTATAGTCAAGTCAAGTCAGTTTTATTTGTATAGCACATTTCCAGGCAGCGGCAGCTGACACCAAAGTGCTTCACAAGCAAGTTGATAAAAACAAATTAGTGTGAGGCAAGGTATAAGATTAAAAGAAAGAAAAAAAAACATAGCAAAGCAATGAAAGCAACAAAAACAAACAGTATGGTGCAAGATATAGGATTAAAAACATAATAAAGCAATGAAAGTAATAAAAACTGGTAGGACACAGTAAAACAAAGAGGATAGAAGGGCCAGGGGTCTAGTGGTGGTTAAGTAGGGGGGAAGGCCAAGGAGAACAGGTAGGTTTTCAAGAGTGATTTAAAAGCCTGTACGGTCTGGGCAGTCCGTACGCTGAGGGGGAGGCTGTTCCACAGTCTAGGCGCTGCGGTGGAGAAAGCTCTGTCTCCCCTAGTTTTGAGCCTGGTTCTGGGTACCACCAATAGCATCTGGTCAGCTGATCTGACCAGACTAGACTAATTATAGACTAATTAAATGTATATTCTCCTTGTTGTCTATAGACTAATTAACTATATTCTCCTGGTTGTCTATAGACTAATTAACTATGTATATTCTCCTGGTTGTCTATAGACTAATTAACTATATTCTCCTGGTTGTCTATAGACTAATTAACTATGTATATTCTCTTGGTTGTCTATAGACTAATTACCTATATTCTCCTGGTTGTCTATAGACTAATTAACTATATTCTCCTGGTTGTCTATAGACTAATTAACTATATTCTCCTGGTTGTCTATAGACTAATTAACTATATTCTCCTGGTTGTCTATAGACAAATTAACTATATTCTCCTGGTTGTTTATAGACTAATTAACTATGTATATTCTCCTGGTTGTCTATATGCTAATTAACTATGTATATTCTCCTGGTTGTCTATAGACTAATTAACTATATTCTCCTGGTTGTCTATATACTAATTACCTATATTCTCCTGGTTGTCTATAGACTAATTAACTGTGTATATACTCCTGGTTGTCTATAGACTAATTAACTATGTATATTCTCCTGGTTGTCTATAGACTAATTAACGTTAGGTTATAACTATAACCAAGTTCTGTTAACACTTAGTGAACGCTCAGCGTTTCATGCATAATCTCGCTTCAGCGTATGCACACTGAATAAATTTCAAATGTACCTTTAAATGCCAGCATTCATCTGGCCACACCCCCATCCGCTTACCTACATAAGCAGGGATGGGCCACACACTCATCTCCTTCCCAACAAATTTCATCACAATGAAAAATCAAGGGCCTGCAGCAGCGTCTAGACGCTGAGCGTTCACTAGTGTTAACAGAACTTGGTTATAGTTATAACCTAACGTTCTGTCTCACACTAGCTCACGCTCAGCGTTTCATGCATAATAGGAGCTGAGCGGGAGCTAGAAGCTCGACAAATGTACCCTGCTGAGGCCCCCCACAACCATCAGACCAGGGAGGGCCGAGCCCCCCCGACCCACCCTAATGGAGGGCACCCCCCCTATTGGTGGCTTCACGGGAGGGCGACGGACCCGACCGTGCGAAGAGGCACTCAAGCAACTCAACGCACAGGGTGAGCAGAGCGTGGCTTGACCCCACGACTACACACACGCACAACCCGCATGCCACCCGGGAACGAACGGAGGAAACAACCTCGTTACTGCCCCCAGAATCACGGGGTCAAGGGCAAACCCAACCCCGTGGCAAGGCCGTAGCAGCGGAGCGCGAAGGAAGACCCAGACCCACCAAAGGGACTGGACCCCCTGGAACGGGGGCCCGGAGAAGTCCATGATGCCAGCATCAAGACCCCACCAGGTGGGCACTTAGTGACCCCGCCCCCCACATTGCCAGCGTATTCGGACAAAGGCCCCTCAGCCGAGCGGGCCCTGTCCCCCCAATAGTACACCGCCTGGTACACTGACCCTGCAGAACAGGCAGTCAGCATGGCCGTAAGCACACAAAAAAGGTTAACCAACGGAAGCAGGCAGCGCACCGGGGAAAAACCAGGCAACAGGCTGTTAACCCTAGCCTGGAGACTGCGGACGAGACAGGCGCCAGAGGAGACAGCTGAACACAGCCGCCCCGGCGGAAGGGGCGTATGCTGGCGTTGTTGCATGACCAAGCCTCCATTCAAAAACCCCCACCCAGAGGGGTTGAGGCAGAGAAGGCTGACATGAGTGGCAGATAGGGATGTCCCGATCGCCTTTTTTTGCTTCCGATCCGATCCCGATCATATGATTTTAAATATCTATCGATCCGATCGTTTCCGATCCGATCTTTCACATTAGTAATCAATTTTGACGCATTTTTGTCAGAAACTGGCAGAGTGAGACAAGCCCATCTGTTGCCTATAATAGGGCGCGAGAGCGGAGGCTTTTGTTATTACATTCACCCTGAGAAATGTGCTTCTGCTTCATATGAGAAATATTCAAAGTTTCAATATATGTTTGCACATTAGTATACATTCAGTGTTCGACTTACGTAATGGTCCATTCTGGTCTGAAACGCCGACGTAACGTTATCCTCCAGTTGAAAAGTTAGTCTGAAAACTTCGCCTCCAGCCTGCTGCTTCATGAGTTTTTCCTCCACGCGGAATCTCCTCCTTGCAAACATTGCAACTTGCTTGTATTTCTATTTTAAAATGCTTAGTTCCAAACCTCTGACATTAAGTCTAGCTGCTCAAGTCAGTGGATATTAACCGTGTTTCGGGAGCGACGTGTTGTTGTTGTGATGTGGTCGCGACTCGCGTGTAGCGTGTAGCGTCTAAATTAAAGGGAATGTTTGTTGCAACGGTGAAAATTAAAGGGGAATGTGTTTGTTGTGGATAATTATTCTGCTCTGTGTGACAATAAATACATTAATGATGATATATTATATGTAATTTAAAACCAAAACTAAGGCCTCCGTATGAGTTTAAGACGTGGACATGGTCATGTTTGTTGAATAAAATTTTTCTTTTTTTGACTGCCGATTTTTATTATTATTTTTTCCCGATCCCCGATACTCTGAAAAGCACGTGATCGACGCCGATTCCGATCACGTGATCGGATCGGGACATCCCTAGTGGCAGACGTCATGAACGTGCAGGGGCACCCTCAAACGGTGAACCCGGGAGTTGACACTGCTCCAACACACCAGGGAAACAACCACCTTGGCGTTACCCAATGCGGTGGTTGTTCCATAACCCCTCAAGAAAAATACCGCAGTACAAGTGTTTCAGTTTTCAAAAAAGGGTTAACCCAGGCCTACGGGTCGACGAAACATTACCTCGGACCGGGCCTGGCGATACGGGAAGCACAGGGTCACCAGAGGAGGTCAAAGACCACCCCAACAGGCCCCTCTTCGCCATGCGTGAGAGAGCAGCGAAAAAGAATGGAGAACCAGCCCCTAAGCACACCGTACTTGGTATTCCCAGGCGGTCTCCCAACCAAGTACTAACCAGGACCAACCCGTGTAGCGGCCGAGATCCGACGAGATCGAGCGTGTACAGGTTGGCATGGCCGTAAGCCATTACGACAGTGCTGAGTAAAAACGTACCCAACCAGGGTCTCCATAGCGCTTAACCCTGTGACACCCGGACCGACCTGGCATTTTTCCCCCTGAAAAAAGCCCAAGTCCCTCAGGGTACCAGAACAGCAGATCTGCATCCCCGGCGGACAACGGGTTCAACTGATCCGGACCAGCGTGACCAGAACCAGTCCCGTGCCCTAACCACGCCGACATGCCTACTCCAGGAGAAAGGGCAGATATGCGTGTCGATCTTAACATGAAAAGAAGGCGCCACCCAGACGTTCGGGCGAACCGCGCCCGGTGGCCCACCCCAAGGGCGTGAGACCCCTCTACATATGTTCAGATCCATTCCGTCATCATCCCCCAGACATGAACGAGAATCCGTCGATAACCAACCCAGGTCGTGAGATGTGGTCGTCGGAAGAGGAAAAACCCCCATCTCAGTCGCTTTATAAAAACGCTGTTTTAACCACAAGCAACCAAGGCGTGCCAGTCAGTCGCCTGTTTACAGCGAGCTAGCACTATACGTGCGTCGGGACACACCCCCATCAATGAACAGGCTATTTAGACCTGTCATTGAATCCCCAAGGCGCCCAGGGGAACGACAAGAGGGGTGTGACACTTCCTAACTCCAACACTTTTTGAATAGAAAAGAAGGAAGCATCAACAGTATGTATCCCAGTCTACACAGCCGGGGGTAAAAAAAATTCCCATTTTTACATCCCACCATCCTCCCATAGGAAGGAGACGGGGATCCCCAGAGAGACTTCCCACGCGAGCTGTACAGATTGAAAAGAATATATTGCACCTTGAGCCATGTAAAAAATTGGTTATAGGGCTCTCCTCGGAAGAGGCACTGAACCCATACACACTCAATAATCGAATTGAATCGAATACATATACAATAGAATAGGACACCTTCTAGAGGGTCCACTCACTTTGACAATCTGAGGAGGAAGGCTCTGTACTCTGATGGAGGCTCCCTCACATGGAAGAAGGAGTCCGAACTCACAAAAGGCCCGAATAGGCGCTTGGTGAGGAGGAGCCCTGACCACCCCCCTGAAACAGATCCATCACATGGACCTGAACAGCACACGGAAGTCCTACCAACAGAGACGCGCACGGTGACGTACTCTATGGCGGGGGAATTTCTGCGGTGCACACGCCCAATATACCAGGCCGTGGGACCAGGAAACTCCCTCCCCCCCCCCGTAACGTGCAGAACCGCAACGTGACGGGAACCTTGAAGGACAGGGGGTGTACCCCTGACCGACAGAAACAAGGGGGAGAGGAAAGGTTACCAGTTCACCCCTTTACGACCCGACACCCATGATACGATGTAATGACAAAAAGAGAATATGACACAGTCATAGTCAGCTCTATGAAGTGTTTGACAGCTCCACACAGCACATGAGCTAACCTGCTATCTGATTTTTACTAAGGAAAAAACACAGAATAGAGAGGGCTCTAAGAGCCCCGGTCCAACATACACATGTGCTTCTGTGGCCAGTCCAACCCAGTTGTAGGTCACATGACACACACAACCCATCATCACCTACAAAAAATGGCAAAAACACTCTACAGAGGAACGCCGTTTTTCATAATGAGAGAATACATAATTCTCGATTAGTATCGGCCACAGGCCTTGCTAAGCACACACGACAGCGACCAAACAATCTTTTCTTTTAGGAAAATAAAGTTTCTCCAGCAGTTTTAGCACAACCTCAGCAATCAAGCTAAGGGTTCATTGTCATCACAGGCTGAGAAAAGAACATTCTCTTACTCACTTGTCACTAAGCATAGCTTCATAGGTTAGTTACCTTAGTTGTGAGTACACGGTACATATAAACACACATGATGTTTCTCACACAACAACCAGATCATTTTCACATCTGTAACAAACCGATTTGCACGGAGAAGCTAACTGCCAGTGACAAAGACAGTTCACACATAACTTGCGTCGTATCCTAAATGCATTGCAGCAACACACGTTTTGGGAAAACATCGTTATTCACAAAACATTTAGAAAAGTAAAACCAGAAGACGTGTTATAAGGTCTGGTCAAACCTTGTCCTATCCGGAACGTAGATCAGCGAAGTGCAGACTCAAGACCCCGTAGACAACACAGCCGATCCTGTGTTGCTCGAACTGGGCAGCGTCGTCGCTCCAACCAGTCGCTACAGTCCTCTTTGTTGACGTAATCCCCGTCCAGGCTCAGGGCAGGGTCGACGAACATCCCCTGTCAAGGATGACGTCGTAGTCAAGAGTGTAAAACACGTTATAATCAAAGCACGTTCAACAGAGTAGCATTAAGCTAACGGCCGCTCCAACCGTTCGGGCGCTACATTTACATTTACATTTACATTTAGTCATTTAGCTGACGCTTTTATCCAAAGCGACTTACAAGTTCTGTGCAACAAGACAGCAAGAAGGGTATAACTCTATCAGCTGAGTAACAATGTTCATCAAAGTGTTGCGTGTTACAGTGTAGGTTAGTTTATTAGGACAAGTGCATGACAGTAAGGTTAGTCGGGGTTAGATTTTTTTTATTTTTTTTTTTTTTTTATCATTTCAGATAATGGTTGAAGAAGTGAGACTTTAGTCGACGGCGAAAGATTGGACGGGATTCGACTGTCCTAACTGGGATGGGTAGTTCATTCCACCATTGTGGGGCAAGGACTGAGAATAGGCGGCTTCTCTTTGATGACCCTCCGGGAGCTTGGATAGGAGTAGATCTGAGGCGGCCAGAAGACGCAGAGCGTAGGGGTCTTGAGGGTGTGTAGTTAGAGACCATTGACCGGAGGTAGGCGGGAGCGGTTCCCTTTGCCGCACGGTATGCTAGGTCGAGGGCCTTGAAGCGGATACGTGCAGCAATGGGGAGCCAGTGCAGGTCCCTAAGAAGTGGGGTGACATGGGCTGACTTCGGTAGGTTTGAGATCAGGCGGGCCGCTGCATTTTGAATGAGTTGAAGAGGCTTGGTGGCAGTGGCCGGGAGGCCAGCTAGCAGTGCGTTGCAGTAGTCGAGGCGGGAGATGACTGTTGATTGGACGAGGAGTTGGGTGGCTTCTTTTGTCAGGAAGGGGCGTATCCTTCTGACGTTGCTCAGGAGGAATCTGCAGGTTCTGGTTGTCGCTGCGATGTGAGCAGAGAAGTTCAACTGGTCGTCGAGGACAACACCAAGGTTCTTGGCGGTCGGCGACGCGGTCACAGCTGCATTCTCGACTGTGATGGAGAGGTCGGTCAGGGGGGAGGATTTGGCCGGCAGGTGGAGCAATTCTGTTTTGCTTAGGTTCAGTTTGAGGTGGTTGGTCGTCATCCAGGCGGAGATGTCGGACAGACAGGCCGAGATCCGCTCAGAGACGTGGATATCTGAGGGAGGGAAGGAGAGGAAGAGTTGAGTATCATCGGCATAACAATGATATGAGAAGCCATGAGATGTGATAATGTTACCCAGTGATTTAGTGTAGAGGGAGAAGAGAAGGGGTCCTAGGACCGAGCCCTGGGGGACACCCGTCCGGAGGGGGCGGGTGGCCGACAGAGTCCCTCTCCATGACACTTGGTAGGAGCGGTCATTGAGGTATGATGTCAGCCATGTCAGCGCAGATCCAGCCACTCCCATTCCTGCGAGGGCCGCAAGGAGGATCTGATGGTTGACTGTGTCGAAGGCTGCAGATAGATCTACTGCCCCTGCTCGCGAGACGCCGAGCTAACGGCGCACGTGACCAGAAGCGAGCTTGCGGCGGCGCGCAAGGAGCTGAAGCTACCCCGCGCCAGGCCTTGGCCTATAGCAGCAAGCTAACGTTACCTAGTGATCACGACATGCTAGCGCCGCAGCTAACAGCTGACTGGCTAACAGTAGGCCCAACCTAAGTAGGCCACGCAGCGATCCCAGCAGGCTAACGCAGCAGCTAACAGCTGACTGGCTAACCGTAAGCTAAGCAGCTATCACCTGAACATGTATACAATGACATAACACGCACCCAGACAGGCCGCCGTTCTGAACCTCTCCTCACTTTTTAAGAGAAAAGAGAAACAAGATGTCAACACTGCTTTACAACGGTGATTTTACCAACACCCGACAGAATCAGCACAATACCAAACTGGCCTGTGTAGCTGACTTGAACATGGATCTGCCGCTATCGCACATCCATGCACATATCTCCTCGTGAAGGAATACTCTCATTTGGATATGAAAGAAGGGGCTTAACACGGGACAGAGAGATATCCACTCGTCCAGAAAACACAGGGATCACCAGTGTTAATGGTCGCGGCCCACTAGTTAAACTAAAATGGCTTCAGACCAAGGTCTTCCGTCGTCTAGGAGACTGAACAAAGGACCCTAGCCTGGGCCCGGTTTTCATAAACATTGTCAATTAGTCCCCATAGCACTAACAGACAAGTGGAGCCTGCCAGCAAAACACTACTCACCCAACCTGGAAACGCACCGCTTCTCACAACAGCGGCGCGCCACTACAGTCCCTGCACCGCCGGAGGGTTTCACTCCGTCCAGCCGCATCAAAGAAGACTGTAGCTGGGACTCTGAGGTATGTAGCGGCGTGAACCCCCAATACGAAACCGGTGGAGTTTGTGGAATGATCACCATCTTCCAGACACTCCAGTACGAAGACAATATCGCCGTATTTTCTCATTTTAAAATAGTGAGAGAGAAAATAAAGATATGATGTCAACGTATTCTCCTTATTCTTCCTTTCCTTAGAGCAATATTTTTCTCCACGTCAAGTGGGCATATGAGCAATACGTTGCTTGTGATGAAATTTGCGAAGGAGATGAGTGTGTGGCCCATCCCTGCTTATGTAGGTAAGCGGATGGGGGTGTGGCCAGATGAATGCTGGCATTTAAAGGTACATTTGAAATGTATTCAGTGTGCATACGCTGAAGCGAGATTATGCATGAAACGCTGAGCGTGAGCTAGTGTGAGACAGAACTTTATTCTCCTGGTTGTCTATAGACTAATTGACTATATTCTCCTGGTTGTCTATAGACTGATTAACTATGTATATTCTCCTGGTTGTCTATAGACTGATTAACTATGTATATTCTCCTGGTTGTCTATAGACTAATTAACTATATTATCCTGGTTGTCTATCTAATTAGGCATCCACCTCCACAATAGACTGAGCCTCCGAATCGTGGCGGATTAATACAGGGGCGGAGGTAAACCGACGTTTGAGGTCGCAGAAGGACGACTCTGCCCGCGCCGACCATTCAAAGCCAGGGAGAGAGGCCTTAGTGAGAGCTGTCAGAGGATTGACTAAGGCGCTGAAATTGCGAATAAAACGCCTGTAGAAATTTGCGAAGCCCAAAAACCGTTGTAATTCTTTGAGCGACGAAGGACGTGGCCAGTCCAAGAATGCACTCACCTTGGCCGGATCCATGCGAAGATCACCCTTCGTCAACACAAAGCCCAGGAAAGACACGGTGTCAGTGTGAAACACACACTTCTCTGCCTTAAAAAATAGTTGATGCTTAAGGAGATGTTGAAGCACCTCACAAACGTGCAGTTGGTGTTGCACCATATCGCAAGAAAAAATTAGGATGTCATCTAAGTACACAAATACAGACACCCAATTAAATCCTGCAGCACGTCGTTGACCAGGTCTTGGAAAACTGCTGGAGCATTAGCTAAACCAAAAGGCATGACTATATACTCATAATGCCCATTAGGAGTATTAAATGCAGTCTTCCACTCGTCTCCTTCTCTAATCCTGACCAAATTGTATGCATTACGTAAGTCAAGTTTAGAAAAGACCTGCGCCCCCTGTAAGTACTCAAAGGCGGCGTCCATGAGAGGTAAAGGATATCGGTTCTTGATGGAAACGTCATTCAATCCCCTATAATCTATGCACGGCCGCTGACCCCCATCCTTTTTTGCAACAAAAAAGCCAGCACCTGCAGGGGATGTGGACGGTCAAATATGCCCCGCGGACAGTGCCTCTTCAATATAAGTGTTCATGGACACAGTCTCGGGGCGAGAGAGAGAGAAAACATCCGTCTACGGGGTGGAGAGGTACCAGGTAGAAGATTAATGGGGCAGTCGTAAGGTCTATGAGGCGGTAGTGCGTTAGCACGCGTCTTACTAAAAACGTCCGCAAGGTCAAAATAGACCGCAGGTACTCCTGCTAAATCGGGGTTGGGAGAACGTTCACCGTCATCCTGGAGAGAGACACAAGAGGGGGGGGGGTTCCCATGGAGAGTTCACCCGTAGCCCAATTAATTCACGGGTTATGCACAGCAAGCCAGGGGTGACCTAGCACAATAGTGGAACAGGGAGACATCACAACAACAACAAAAAATAATCCCACCCATTGCCTACCACCTGCACCCGTAGCTGCTTGGTGCGCTGGGTAATGACTCCACAGCCCAGAGGTTGGCCATCTAACGAGTGGACCGGGATAAG
Source organism: Notolepis coatsorum (assembly GCF_963971535.1). Lineage (NCBI taxonomy): Eukaryota > Metazoa > Chordata > Actinopteri > Aulopiformes > Paralepididae > Notolepis > Notolepis coatsorum. The sequence goes on along the minus strand of NC_140173.1, from coordinate 19,121,624 downwards.
CACCTCTAGGTCTTCCAACGGGACCCCCCACTCAAGTGCCAACCCCTCATGGATTAAATTGCCTGCCGCTCCCGAATTCACCAAGGCCATGTTATTCATAATCACGCCCCCCACCCAATAGTAATGTTCAAGAAAATACGATTGTCATCAGTAACCGTGGAGGAATGCCCACCTGCTATCACTCCTCCAGAGTTTAGTGGGCCCCCCCGTTTCCCGAATATCCCCGACAACTGGAAAACCGATGCCCCGTGCGGCCGCTTCGGAAACAGTGCTTCTCTTCAATGCGCCTCAGCCTCTCTGCCTCGGAGAGGCTGAGGGCACCCAGTTGCATCGGTTCGTCACTCAGGCTCTCTCTTATGTGCGAAGGTGGGGGGTGTTCGATACCATAAGAGGTGTGGAAGAGACCTTGAGATGAGGCTCCCCTCTCGCGCTCCCTCTCCCGATGCCTATTATCAACTTTTATTGCCAGGTTGATGAGGAAGTCCAAGCGCTCGGGAAGCTCACGGGTGGACAGCTCATCCCGCATGCGCACTGAGAGCCCCTGTGCAAACAGTACGCAGCAAGGAATCTCCGGCCAGGCCGCCTCCCGAGCCACAATGCGAAAATCAATAGCATAATCTGCAACAGTGCGAATGCCCTGCCGGCAGGACATGAGTCGACTGCCGGCCTCATAAATGGAAATCACCCAGGAGGTGTCAAATACATGACGCATCTCCCGGGTGAAGGTATCCACACTGTTACAGATTTGCGATGCATTCTCCCATTCGGCGGTGGCCCAGGAAAGAGCCTGGCCAGTAAGCAAGGTGATTATATAAGATACCCGAGACACATGTGTGGGAAAAGTGCGGGGTTGTAGCTGAAAGATGAGAGAACACTGAGTGACAAACTCACGACAACCTTCTGGTGAACCTCCATACCGGTCCGTAGGTGGTAGTCTCGGTTAGCGGATCTCCTCTCTCTGTCTGGAGGTCCCAGCTCTCCTTCCTCGCTGGCTGGCGGCGTTCCAGCTGCAACTCCCCTCTCGGCAGCGGTGGACCAGGTGTTGTTGACTGCCGCTAAGGCCGAATTCGCCGTCTCCTGGGAGGATAGGGTCAGGTCTCCTAGCCCAGCGGTTCTCAACAGGGGTGCCGCAGAGAGCTGCCAGGGGTGCCTTGAGATAAAAAAATATTGGATTACAGAAAATTATCACTAAAGTGCTATCTGTTGCAGCTGCACTGTTTTCCATGAAAATACCATATTTGGAAAAGTTTGACCATTTCTCAAAATCTGAAAATCATTATTTAATAAAACACAGAAAAGGATCACCAAGTTACTCTGGATAAAAAAAAACTTTACAGACAACATTGAGACAAAGCTTCCTGACACATCTCCATCCAAACTCTTGGAAGAACTCATTGAAATCTCATCTGATACCACCTGGAGAGCTAGTTTCAGAGTGTGGTGCTGAGTACCAAGTATCTCATGATGCAGCAGTTAAGGTGTTGATACCATTCAGCACCACATATCTGTGTGAAGCTGGCTTTTCATCCATGACAGCTCTGAAAACAAAATATAGGGCCAAGTTGAGCCTTGAGGATGACATGCGTGTTGCCTTGTCAAAGATCTCCCCACGTATTGACCGTATTATTAGCCAGCAGCAGCAGACCTCGCATTGAGCTAGAAATGTCCACTGAGTGAACGAGTGCTTATTTTCTGTATTTATTTATATTTTTTGAGAAATGGTAACTTGGTGATCCTTTTCTGTATTTAAAAAAAATACATGCATTTTCTGTTTTTGAGAAATGGTCAAACTTATCTAAATATGCTATTTTTATGGAAAAGTGTGCAGCTGCAACAGATAGCACTTTAGTGATGATTTTCTGTAATTTTATTTAAAGAAATATGCTATTTGATTTACTACTACAAGCAGTGTAATGTCAACAGTACTAAGCCATTTAGACCTGAAACACCTGTTAATAATATAGGCATATACACACAAATGTGTTTCCCGGTTTTTTAAATAAACATTATTTTGAAAACAAGCACTTTTGTCATCATTGTAGCAAAAAAGACAGGACCGGAAAAGTCTTTATCGTATGTAGGGGTGCCCTGGAATATTTTATTGAACACAGGGGTGCCTTGGCAGCAGAAAGTTGAGAACCCCTGTCCTAGCCGACCCAGTTCCACATTGACTGCCGACTGACAGTCGCGTACAGCTCTCAGCTGTTCCCGCTGGGCGATCATTTCGTTTCTTATTTCCTCCATGGAGCTCATGATGGTAGAGGCTTCTGTTACGGTTGGAGTGCAGGTAAGCAATTGTGAGTCCAGTAGAGGAGGAAATAATACGAGTCGGAGAATGATTGCTCTTTCTTAGTGGTGCCTTTTTAATGTAAGAACACAGAGCACAGGGAATCCAAAGAAAGACGCCGGGCATCAACTTGAGAACAAGGTAGATACATGAGAATAATTGTAGCGGCCTCTACCTGGGTCCGCTTCCTGGTAGTCGGGGAGTGATTCCGTACGCGCTCCATCCAAAGAATAGTCTCCACACCTTGAGTTCCGTTATCAGATACCAACGTGATATCCGATTTATTTAGAAAAGATATAGGTTACATGGGAGAGGTGATCAAAGCGATCCTATTTCCTATAACCGTGGTTCTAATTGTTCAAAGCGTTTCTTAAGATAAGACTATTCTAAGTGTTACCAAAGCGATCCTAAAGCGATCCTAAAGCGTTACCGAAGCTGGCTAAAGCGATCTAAAGCGTTACCGAAGCGATCTAAAGCGATCTAAAGCGCTACCGAAGCGATCTAAAGCGGTCAGAAAATATTATGCTTTCCCCGTGCTACAGCCCAACAGCTGATTCCTATCACCTATTTAATGATCTCCGCCGCGCTGTGGCTGATCCACCTGACAGGTGCAGGTGATCCACCCACAGTACAACAGAGTCCACCCAACTGGTTACACAGATAATCATAACATTCCCATAAATCATAACCTTCTATTGGTAATAATAATAATAATAATAATAATAATAATAATAATAATAATAATAATAATAATAATAATAATAATAATAATAATAATAATAATAATAATTATAATAATAATAATAATAATAATAATAATAATGATAATAATAATAATAATAATCCATAACAAAAACACTCAAATGGCCCTTACAATAATCAAGAGCGAGAAGGTCAGCAGTATCTCCAGCTCCTTCCACACGAAACACGGTCTGAAGCCTCGACAGGGATAGAGAGATCAACAAGTGAATATATAGTCAAACACCAACATTCCAATGCGTCAATTAGTGACAGGGTAATTGACAGCAAAGTGACAGCGACCAGTGGTGACAGAACAGGGAGTGACACATCAGGAATGGGGCATGACCAACAGTGAGTGCAGATACCAACCACCAGGGGAAATAACTCCAGAATGACAGTTGGGTTCCTAAGACAGAACCCTGAACATTACAACTACCGGTATGTATATTCTCCTGGTTGTCTATCTAATTAACTATATTCTCCTGGTTGTCTATCTAATTAACTATGTATATTCTCCTTTGTCTATCTAATTAACTATATTATCCTGGTTGTCTATCTAATTGACCCTCTTGCGCTGCCCCTGTGCCTCAAATAGATCCGCTATCAACTCTATCTTTAATCTTTCAAAATGTTCAGTTGCTATCGCTTTTAGCTATATCTTTAATTTTTCAAAATGTACAGTTGCTATTGCATGCACTCATCTGTGTTTCACTACACACATGAGTGCATGCTTACCAACTGTCCGTCTGCAACACTACTATCACCGACATCTAAGAAGGGAGATCCCCCCTTGAACGGCCCTTCTAAGGTTTCTCTCCTCCACATTGCCTGTGGAGCTTTTTTTCCCTATTGTTAGGTTTTAGTGAGTTTTTCCTTACCTTCGCGTGGGGTATGTCTGGGAGTGCTTGCATTCTTTCATTTATTTGCATTCATCTAAAAAATGTTTGGACCCTATGGTGTTCTTGTTCTGTTCTTGACTTATTGTTATGTTGTCTTCTTGACTTGTTTAAAGAAGACCTGTACGGCCCATGGGGACATTAACGTGTGTTGTCGGGCCCTATAAATAAATTTGATTTGATTTGATTTGATTTGATTTAATTAACTACACAGTACATTTAGCTGAGTAAATTTTACTCAAACTGAGTAAAGTTTTACTCACTTGGGCTGAAATGGACTCAGTTTGAGTAAAATTTGCTCTGCGAAATTTACTGTGTATGTATATTCTCCTTTGTCTATCTAATTAACTATATTCTCCTGGTTGTCTATCTAATTACCTATGTATATTCTCCTTTGTCTATCTAATTGACTATGTATATTTTCCTGGTTGTCTATAGACGAATTAACTATATTCTCCTGGTTGTCTATAGACTAATTAACTATGTATATTCTCCTGGTTGTCTATAGACTAATTAACTATGTATATTATCCTGGTTATCTATAGACTAATTAACTATGTATATTCTCCTGGTTGTCTATAGACTAATTTGCTATGTAATTAACACAACACTTCACCTTCCCCGCCACCCCTCTGTTAATATATGAACCAAACCAGTGCTAACAATAATACCTTCAATGCAGTGGCGGCTGCTGACCAAATTCTTTTGTGAAGCACAAATTATTATATTATATTATATTATATTTTTAAAACATCCCCCAATGTGTGTGGCAGTGGTGGCTGTGAGTTAAAAATATTGGGGAGGATGGGAGAGATAAAAAAAATTTAATAAAGAAGCACAGACACACAGTGTGGTTATGAAGACAGCAGACAGACACTACAGTTAAAGACAACAGGCACTAGTAATAAATACCTTGGAGTAACTCTTGACACACACGCCTCGCTTACAAACATCACATCAATAGCTATAGGAGAGAGGAGGAGGAGGAGGGGAGAGGAGGAGGAGAGGGAGAGGAGGAGAGGGGAGGAGGAGGAAGAGGAGGGGAGAGGAGAGAGGAGAGGGAGAGGAGAGGAGGAGAGGAGGAGAGGAGGGGAGAGGAGGAGGAGGAGGAGGAGGAGGAGGAGGAGGAGGAGGAGGAGGAGGAGGAGGGGAGGAGAGAGAGGAAGAGGAGGAGGAGAGGAGATGTTGAACGACACACACACACATGTGCACAAATCCTAAGATCAACCCGTGCAGTTATTTTGCACTGAGTGATTGACAGCTCGCCATTACTATCAGGCCAGATCAGAGAGCTCAGAGCTGTCACTTGGCCATTTTTGAAGAAAAAAAGAATTCACTGGAATTTTTTTTACAGAGGAAAACATTTCTAATAAAAATAATAATAATAATAATAAAAAAATAAATAAAAAAAAAAATATATATATATATGTAAATTAATAATAATTATGAGTGAAGTTCTGCCTCACGTGTTGTCATGGAATAACCTCCACTGCTTCAATGTTATATGAACCAAACATGCACAGGGGTCTGTAGGACATGTCCCTTAGAACTGGTATTTTCCCAGATGCCTTTAAAACAGCAGTTGTAAAGCCATTACTAAAAAAACCTAACTTGGATAGTAATGTACTGGCAAACTATCGACCAATATCTCCTCAAACAGAGCTTAAAGTCTGGACTGTCTATCGACAGACAGAGATTCACGCATGCTAGGAACAAGGTCACACAGACCCTCAGAAAGGCCAAAGCAAACTTCTTTATTAGTATAATTGAAGCAGGAAAAGGGAACAGCAAAAAAATCTGGCAAACCTTGAATAAACTCCTAGGCAAACACCACAATCGGGAAAAATACCCCCTAGAACTGAATGTGAATGACATACTAGTTAAAGACCCCACAGTACTGGCCTGCACCCTCAACGAACACTTCTTAAATAGTGTTCTAGACAGCACCAAACACTTTGCCCCCTCCAGTATCCTACCAAACCCAGTAACCAACACCCAGCCCCTCTTTGAACTGGAGGAGATAACAGAGCCTGAAGTGAAAAAGATCATTCTGGCTCTGAAAGGCTCCAAAGCCAAGGACGCCTACGGGCTCAACACTGATTTCCTCAAAACATACTCTGATGCACTCATTAAACCCATCACTCTACTAGTGAATCAATCAATCACCTCCAGGGAAGTTCCATCATCCTGGAAGATGGCCATGGTGACCCCTATCTTTAAATCTGGCAACAAGGCACTGGTGACCAATTATAGGCCCATCAGTATACTTCCTGTCATATCCAAAGTTGCAGAGAAGTGGGTGTTGAATCTCATGACTAAACATATCGACTTGGGCCCCACCCCACTTAGCCCAATGCAGTTTGGATTCCATGCCCTTCACTCAACAGAGTCAGCCAACTGTCTGTTTGTTGAAAAGGTCAAGAGTGCACTAGATAGCAACAAGTATGTTGGTGCTCTCTTCTTAGACCTTAGCAAGGCTTTCGACTGTGTCAACCATAATATCCTCCTAACCAAACTAACTCACTTCAATTTCTCAGCTGCTACAATAGAATGGTTTAGATCCTACTTATCAAACCGAAAACAATGTGTCACGGTCAATGGCGCCAAGTCCCCATATCTAGACAACCCTGTAGGTGTCCCTCAGGGATCAATCCTTGGGCCCCTGCTATTCTCCCTGTATATCAATGACCTGCCAAATGTGTGTCCCGAACTCAATGTACAGATGTATGTCGATGACGCAGTCATCTACACACAGGGCAAGAACATAGAGTTGATTACATCTAGGCTCACATACGCACTAGACAAGGTACAATGCTGGCTAAACAGCACCTGTCTCCTACTTAATGCGAAAAAGACTGTGTGCATGTTCTTTAGCAAGCGTCCAGAAACCATCAATCGGTCCAATGTGTTTCTGAGGAAGGAGGGAAGGAAGGAAAAACTAGAACTTGTTTCCCACTTCAAATTCCTTGGGGTCATCTTGGACTCAAACCTGACCTTTAAGAAACACATAAAGAAAGTGAGGAACACCATCAACTTCAACATTTCCAACTTCAAACAAATACGGCCCTCCCTAACACTTGAAGCCGCAAAGACATACCTACACTGTATGGTCTTCTCTCACATTGAATATTGCCTTCTAAACTGGTCATTTACTGGGGCCACAGCCATGAAACCCATAGAACAACTTTACAACAGAGCATTGAAGGTATATGACAGGAAACAGTACTCATACCACCACTGTAAAATCCTGGATAAGCATCAAATAAAATAATTTGAAAACCTCAGACGTTATAAAAGTTCCTGCTTTGTATATAAATGCCTGCACAGATTAGCCCCTCCCCCTCTCAAGGAGTTTATCCACGTGAAAAGGAACACTGGATTAGCCACTAGGTCAAACACCAGAGGGGACTGTGAGGTCCATTTTAGAAAGACCGCCTTCAGCAAAAATGTTCTATCGATAAAGGGAAGTGGAACATGGAACAGCCTTCCGGTCCCCTTAAGGGAATGTACCACCCTGTCCACCTTTAGGGGCCAACTCAGGAAATGGCTGTTAGACAGCCAAATATGCACTCATTAGGGATGTTAGTGATGTTGTACTGACTGAATGTCATGTTAGTGTGGTCATGTCAGTGATGTCAGTTTTTATGAATGAACGTTGTATGGTCCGTTTTGTGTTTGTTTTATGTTAGGACTACGGGTCGAAATTAGCCCTGTGCTATTCCCGGCATATTTATGTCCTTATCATGCTGTGATGTTATGCATACACATGTAAATGATGTTCATTAATTTGCATTGTCCTTAATAAACAAATCTTAAATCTTAAATCTACAGTAACCTACCATTCATTAGTAAAGTACTTGAAAAGATAGTTTCAGGTCAAATTAATTCCTTTCTCGAATAAAACAACATCTTAGAAGAATTTCAATCGGGATTCAGAAAATATTATAGCACTGATGAGAATAAGTTATATTATCGTATAGCTTACGCTCTGCTCGTAGTGGAACTTATCCCTTTCAATCTAATTCTGAATAACATTTCTCCACATGTACACACCCATCCGCCTGGCCACACCCACATCCGCTCCTCTACATAAGTGGGGACGTGGCCATACTAACAGCTCCTTCCCTATTTTCACCACCGACAAGTGTCTGTATACACCACTTGAGTTTAGTGCCGAAATAGTTGTTGGAAAGGAGCTAGGTGGTCATTGTATCTTATTTTTCTCTCTCTCGCCAATTTACGAGAAAAGCTAAGACATAATGTCTGCATTTTCGGAGGGTTCGAGCGCTCACAACGTCACCCTTCACCAGCACTTCTCCATTGCCGCGTCCGCCGTGCGTCGTGGGGCGGCTCTGACTCCGCGGCCGTGGCAGTCAGATACGCCCGGGCGGCGCCCGGTGGTGAGTCTGCCTCTCCGAGGGGCAGTTGAGCCGCCGTCTCCCGTGAGATGGCCTGGTTCCGGCCTTGGTTCCCCCGCCAGTGGACAGTCGGCCGATAGGCCAACGGCTCCTCTGGTGGCTGGGGATTTGCGACGCAGACTCTTCGCCTCTGCTCTCTCCCGTCGTAGGGCGGCGAGCTGCAGGGGCGAACGGCCAGGCTTTGAGGTTGTGCTGGAGCCGGACGAGAGTGCTCTTGCCTTGTCTCCATTTCCGATGGAGACTGAGGACCACATGGAGGGGGCGAGAGCGCTCTTGTTCAATGCCCCAGTGGAGGCGTATCATTCTCCCCCTCGGGGTGTGGCAGGGAGTGTTGCGTCTCCTTGGGGTCCCTTGTTCTCCGGTGTTGGGTTAGAACCTCCGACCCTGAGACAAGATGCCCAGCTATCTGCCGCATCGGATGGTGGCGCCCGACATGGCAGCCTCCCGTACTTGAGGGACGCGAGTGACGTGGAGGGAGGTACGCAAGGGGAGTTGCTTGCCTTGTTCCCTGAGCTCATGGCGGCCGCCGCAGCCGCTAATGGCGTGGCGTTGCCGCAGCCTCTGCCTGCACCTGTTCCTGATTCAGATTCAAATTCAGATTCAGATTCCTTTATTGAGCCATTTGTGTAAAAAAACATTGGTAATTGTTGCAGCAATACAGTGTATGCATTTTCTTTTCTTTTTCCACAGTAAACAACACCAACACAGACACATGACAAGAAACGAAACAGTGCAGTGGAGGATTAATCAATAAAATACATATATATATATAAAGTGAAGAGTGCAGAGTTCCAGTATGGACTAGTGCAGTGCAGTCAGTGTCATTGTGATGTGCCAGTGTCACTTGGGGGCAGAGGGGGGGGGGGGGGGGGACCTGAGGCATTGATCAGCCTGGCGGCTGAGGGGAAGAAGCTCAGTCTGTGACGAGCTTTCACAGCCTTTGGCATCCTCAGCCTTCTCCCAGAGGGGAGCAGGGTGAAGAGGCTGTGACCGGGGTGGGATGGGTCGGCCATGATCTTCCTCGCCCTCTTCAGCGCCCTGGAGTCGTGCAGGGACCTGAGAGAGGGCAGGGGACAGCCGATCACCCTCTCCGCGGAGCGAATCACCCGCTGCAGCTTGGCGAGATATTTTGCCGCTGCAGCGGGGAACCAGGAGATGATGGAGTGGGTAAGGATGGACTCAATGATGGCCATGTAGAATTGGGCCATCATGGTCCTCGGCAGTTTATATTTGTTTAACTGCCGGAGGAAGAACATCCTCCCCTGGGCCTTCTTGAGCAGGCCTGTGATGTTGAGCTCCCACTTCAAATCCCGGGAGATGGTCGTGCCTCCCAGTATGATGGGAAAGGGGCAGGGCTCCTTTCTTCCTGAAGTCCACTACCATCTCCACTGTCTTTTGAGCATTGAGCTCCAGGTTGTTGCAGCTGCACCAGCTCTGCAGCCTCTCGATCTCCCTCCTATAGGCCGACTCGTCCCCCCTGGAGATGAGACCCACCAGGGTGGTGTCGTCAGCGGATTTCAGGAGTTTGACCGAGGGGTGCAGAGAGGCACAGCTGTTGGTGTACAGGGAGAACAGTAGTGGGGACAGGACGCAGCCCTGCGGGGAACCGGTGCTGGTGGACCTAGAGCTGGAAATGCTCTTCCCCAGCCTCACCCGCTGAGACCTGTTGGACAGGAAGTCCGTAATCCACCTGCGAGTGGAGGCCGGCACCTGCAGCAGGGATAGCTGGTGCTCCAGGATGGGTGGAAGGATGGTGTTAAAGGCCGAGCTGGAGTCCACATACAATATCCCGACATAGTTGCCAGCGTAGTACAGATGTTCCAGCGTGTAGTGCAGAGCCATGTTCACAGCATCCTCTGTGGATCTGTTGGCTCTGTACGCGAACTGCAGCGTACAGAGCCTTGATAGGTCATCTCTGGCAACACCGTCCTGTGAGAGAGACAGGCGTTGTCTGCCCATTCTTCCCGTCAATGGAGGCCTACGTGAAACAGGGACAGGTAATCTCCCGCATCACTGGCCTTACCCCCGCCTACATGCCAGTCACGCTGGTGGCGGGTTTGGTCCAGGGGCTAAAGGACGGGGTGCCTCGGCTTGATAGCCCGATGGCATCCATACTTTGTCCCGAAATGGTGTGGGAGCCGTTGCGGAAGCCGGTTCCCCAAGGGAAATCGGCTAGGCAGATGGCTAATTGGAGTGACCAGGCGTACATCAGAGCCTAGCTGCGAATTCTAACATTGCGCAGCTAGCGTGCTACATGTCGCGGATGATGGCGGGCGGGTCGGTATTGGATGACCATTAGCAATATCTTCACACCCAGGCGGCTGGAGCCATCCTGCACCTTACCCAGCTGCAGGCGATAGCCGCCGGGAAGGAGCGCGCCCTGGCCACTCCCAGCGCCACCTTTGGCTGGAGCAGGCGCGGGTGCCGGAACAGAAGAGGATTCCCCTGCTCACGGCCCCCCTCTCCGATGCTGGGCTGTTCGGGTCGGCCATGCAACAGATGACGGCTGCCTGCAGAGAGATGGAGGAGGAGCGCTCTGTGCTCCAACCCCATTTCCCCTGACCCGATGCCACCGGTGATGGCCGAAAAAAGCAACGCTGGCAGAGGACCGCGACCGTTGCCTCCGCCACCACCGCCGCCGCTGCTGGGCCTTCATCGAAGAAGGCCAGGAGTGGATGGAGTGCCTTGTCCGCCGCAGCCAGCCGCAACACGCCCGGAGGTGACGGTAGGGATCGACGTGACCAGGCTCCCCAGAACCGTCCCTCCGGGCCGACTCCCTGTGGGGGCAAACACCGCGCTGCACACGGCAGGCGCCGCTAGTGACTCCCCTGTTTACCCCTGTCCCCTTCCCCTCCCCAACATATAATTTTTTTGTTACTAAATAAAAGGTCCCTCCTGGTGAGGGACTGTTTTTTGTTACAAACTGTGTTTATTCACTATTATATATTGGGGATACGATGTGTAAACCCTCACCTACCTGTGGGGTTGTGTGTTTGCTTAAGAGAGTAGGACAGTTTCTTGTAAATTGTTCTGGTCGCTATATATATGTGTGCTTAGCAAGGCCTGTGGCTAGCACTCGGTCAAAAGACTTGTCTTCCCTCATCATGAAGAAGACTGTGTTCTTCTTGCAGTAGTAAGAGTGAACTTTACCTTTTTTATCTGAGGGGGTTGTGTGTTGAGTGTTTGCCTACAGAAGTATTCATATATGTAGATTGTACCAAGGTCTTGACCCTCTCTTTAAACGTCTGTGTTTTTTCTTTAGACATAAACACAGGTGACGTGTTCGCACATGAGCCTAAAGCCTTGTATGTAAAACCTGTTCGCAAACGAGTTTATTGTCTGTGGCTGGCGTGCAGTTGGTTGAGCTTATCCTAGTGGATATACGCTTTTTCATGTAGCATGCTAGGTAAACTGGTATCATTGCTGCTGGTTTGTTTTCTTCGTATCTGGGGTGTGGGGTCATGAGGGGGTGAACTGATAAACCCCTCCTCCCCTTTTTTTCTGATTAGTCAGGGGGTTGGACCTCCTGTCCTTCGGGCTTCCTGTCACGCTGTTGGGTCAGCGCGTCACAGGGTAGGGAGAGCGGGGGGGAGTTCCCTGGTCCCATGCCATATTTGGGCAGGTGGGTCACGGAATTCCCCCCACCATAGAGTACGTCACTGGGTGCGTTTCTATTGGTCGTGAGACTTCCGTGAGTTCTTTTCAGGCTCCATTGTGGACCACTGTTATTGTCAAGATTGGGTTATGCGGTGCGTGATAACTTTGTTTTCTGTTCTGCGCTCTGTTGCATATGTATTGAGCTTTTGGTCACGTAGCTCAATGTTACATATATCTTTTCAATTATTACTCACGTGGGAGGTCTCTCTGGGGGTTCCTTATCTCCTCTCTTTTATACAGAGCAGGTTTTTAACAGGGGTGTTTTCCCTCAGATGTGTCATATGGGACCCATATCTGTCTTTTGGCCAGCTTCCTGCCGCTCTACCAGGCCGCTTGGAGGGAACGTTGTCTGGGTTCTTGCTAGAATTACCATTGATGTGTTTTGGGTCTCGACGTGTACATAGTGCTGGCCCTGGGTGCTTCTGTGTGGAACCACGCATGGGCTGGCGCTTTGGTTGCTCATCATGGAAACGGCATTTTTTATGGAGCAACTAGGATGGAGTTTTATCTCTTCCGAGCGCCAGTGTACTAGGTTAGTCTCTACGAATTCTCGTTCATCTCTGGGGGGAGATGACGGAATAGATCAAAGCATTGGCGGAGGGGTCTCACGCCCTTGGGGTGGGCCACCGGGCGCGGTGCATTCATGTTCTGACCGTCTTGGTGGCGCCCTCTGTGATGTTTTAGATCGACACGCGTACCTACCCCCCTCTTAGGACTGGGGATGGTGGTGTGATTAGGACATGGGACTGGTTCTGGTCGCGCCGGACCAGGTCAGTTAACCCGTTGTCCGCCGGGGCACAGATCTGTTGTTCTGGTACCCTTGTGGACTTGTTCGGGGGGAAAATGCCGGGTTGGCCCGGGCGTTAGAGGGTTTGATGTTATGGAGGTGTTCGTGGTTATGTCACTGTGTGCTTGCTTGGTCCATATTGTGTTGTACCTTGCGCTGTGCTAAGGAGCCTGGACCTTCTCCATTCTTTTTCGCCCCTCTCTTCCCCTGCTTGGTGGGGCTGGGAGGGGGCTGTTGAGGTGGTTCTTTTGTACCCCTCTGGCGTCCCTGTGTACGTCCCGGTCCGCCGGGCCCAGGTCCGGACTCGTTCTCATCTACCTGTTGGCCTGGGTTAACCCCTTCTTGAGAACTGAAACACTTGTACTGCTGTATAGCCGGTGTATACCCGCAGTTGTGTTTCAGAGTTTTTTCTTGGTGGGGTTATGGGAACAACCCCCTCCTGTTAAACTAAACATAGGGAGGTGGTTGGTTCCCCGGTGCGTTGGTAGCGGAGTCGACTCTCGGGTTAGGCCGGGCTTGACCCCGTCTGCCTGCGAGTGTGCCCCTGCACCTTTCATGACGTCTGCCAATCATGTCAGCCTTCTCTGCCTCGGCCTCTCTGGGGGGGTCGGTTTTTTTGTGGAGGCTGCGACATGGTGCACAGCATACCGAACGCCCCTTCCGCCGGGGTGCTGTTCTCAGCAGACCCCTTAGGCGCCTGTCTAGTCCGCAGTGCTCCGGGAACAGGTCGAGTTATGCTTTTGACCTGTTGCCTGGATTGAGGGATCAACCTCTTTGGGGGTTGTCTCCCCGGTGCGCTGCCTGGTCCCACTGTGTTGTGGGGGTGTAGCCTCTTTGGAGTGCTTCAGGGCAGCGTGATGTAGGGGGGAAGGGCCTGTTCTTGGATGGGCCCTGTCCGATACGCTGGCGATGTGGGGGTGGTGTCACTAGTGACCATCTGGTGGGGTCTCGATGCTGCGGCATCGTTGGCCTCACCATGCCCCCTTTTTCCAGGGGGTCCTGACCCTCAGGCTGTTCCTGGGGCTGGGTCCTCCTTCGCGCTCCGCTGGTACGGCCTTGCCACGGGGTTGGGTTTTGACCTTGACCCCGTGTTGTTAGGGATTGTAACAGGTTTTTTTTTCTTCCCGTTTGTTCCCTGGTGGCATGTGGGATGCGCGCCTATGTAGTCGCGGGTTCTTCTGTGTGAAGGTAAGTCCCACGATCTGCTCACCCTGTGCGTTTGAGTTAGGGCTGGGCGATATAACGATAACGATAAATATCGCGATATATTTTAATAATCTATATCAAATATCGGAAAGAAAGAAAAAAACGATTTTTTTTTTTTTTTTTTTTTGACCTGCAACAGGGCAGGTTTAAAACCAGAGACAGTGGACAGACTTGTCTTTTTTGCCTGCAACTTAAAGTAATGGCTTTGCTTGTCCAAATGACAATACTGACCAAATTGAGATTTCTTTTTCTCTTGTCCATTTATTTTGTTTGCTTTCTAATTTAAAATACAGTTTGAAACCGTCTGTACACAGTAGGCTATGTGTGCTAGCAGAACTAGACTGGTTTGTCCACCAAAAAAGCGCCAAAAGATCGAAAATAAACTAGCAGAGCCAGAACTGTTCAACTCCCCTGGAGCCACAGCCAGCAGAGAAGCCTGTTTACTTTCGCTTTTAAACCAGCTGCAGCCTGATAACTGGAGTGTGAGGGGATGTAACACTAAAGATGGCGGCAATGACAAAGAATTGCTGCAAAATAAAAAATAAAGTAAACAGGCTGAAATCTTTTAATACGATTCGATAATTATCGGTATCGAGAAATATGATAACATTATCATATCGTTATCGCGATATGATTTTTTTCCATATCGCCCAGCCCTAGTTTGAGTTACTAAACCCACTTCGCACAGTCGGATCCGATTCCCTCCCGTCCCCCTCTAGGGCGGTCCGGGAGTCTCGGGTCCGCCCCGGTTCTGATGGTTGTGGGGGGCCACAGCGGGTACATTTGTCGAGCTTCCGCTCTGCTCAGCTCCTGTGTTCCACTACGAGCAGAGCGTAAGTTATACGATAATATAACATACGGTTATCCTATAACCATAGTTATATGAGTATAGCGAGCGCTCTGCTCGGACTCACTGAGGACCCTGTGGTCTTCGCCTTCGGTGGTGAAAGACTGAGATGCATCCAGCTGCAGGACCGCAGAACCCATACAAGGCTCCTCCCACTAAGACACTCTCAGGACCGCAACACTCTCAGGACCCATACGAGGCTCCTCCCACTAAGACACTTTCAGGACCCTCGCTCCCATTGGCTGATTTGGGTCACGTGACCGTCACAGGGTCACGTGACCGTCCCACCCAATGGCTAAATTGGAGTATTGCACCGTGTGGGATTGATTGATTGAAAACTTTATTAACAGATTGCAGAATGGGTACAGTGACCGTCACAGGCCCGGATTGATTGATTGATTGATTGATTGATTGATTGATTGATTGATTGATTGAAAACTTTATTAACAGATTGCAGATGGGTACAGTGACCATCACAGGCCCGGATTGATTGATTGATTGAAAACTTTATTAACAGATTGCAGAATGGGTACAGTGACCGTCAGAGGCCCGGATTGATTGATTGATTGATTGATTGAAAACTTTATTAACAGATTGCAGAATGGGTACAGTGACCGTCACAGGCCCGGATTGATTGATTGATTGATTGATTGATTGATTGATTGATTGATTGAATGAAAACGTTACACTTTGATCGCCATGGGTTAAATTCATAATTTACCATCCCTCGCCAGCTCTATTTGTCTATGGAGAAGTTCACCTTCTTTGCAGGGCTATAACTTTTTAAATTCTATTGCTACATTGCCATTATTATGGCCCATTCAATGTCCTATATGTATTGTTCAGGGTGTAGCAACGTTAAACTTTTTCATTCACATATTCATACTAAAATATGGTCTAAAGTATAAGTATGTTTTTATCGTTTTCTGAAGCTTTCTTCAGAACGTGAT
Source organism: Notolepis coatsorum (assembly GCF_963971535.1). NCBI lineage: Eukaryota > Metazoa > Chordata > Actinopteri > Aulopiformes > Paralepididae > Notolepis > Notolepis coatsorum. The sequence continues at coordinate 19,105,835 of NC_140173.1, read as the reverse complement.
TTATAGCCCTAATTGCATTATATTGATGATGAAATACAGTTTGGTAGCGATCGGCGCGAGATGAAAAATTTCAACTGGACGTACTTCTAGAATGATCTACGTATGATCTGATGATGACCGGATGGGCGGGGGATCGTTTATAATTCCGTGGGCAGCGTTAGATGATTCATCCAGAGTGGGTCATATGTTCATCATAGCAGTTTATATGGAACACGTTAGAAAATAACGCTGAATCTTACCGTATGTTCCTCGCGCCGTTGGACGATCAGCGTGGAGTAGACCGTTTTCGATTATGGGATGTAGAAATGCCCGATCCATTTCCAGGTTGTATAATAGTATATACGTCCAAATAACGTTGTTTATTGAGTTAGGGCGAGCGATCTATTATCCAGTGTTTCAAGATGGAGTCGCGGGAGCTATAGAGAGTGGCCGGACCACATTTGGATGAGTACTACTGGTTCAAAGGTTAATATCCGGTTGGCGATCTGCCGATCGGCCACCAGATGGCGCTCTTGAACCGCTAGAGAGTTGAGAGGAGATCAGCACTGTGTCTCAGAGCTCCGGAAAGGAAATATGATTTCGATGACAGATTTTTGAAATATTGACATCAAAGACGAGTTAAGGCGTCCTCGGCGGAATGAGCATGGCGGGGAATGACGAGTTCCGGCGTTTTCGGCGGTTAAAGTGTTAACAGATTGCAGAATGGGTACAGTGACCGTTACAGGCCCGGATTGATTGATTGATTGATTGATTGAAAACTTTATTAACAGATTGCAGAATGGGTACAGTGACCGTCACAGGCCCGGATTGATTGATTGAAAACTGTATTAACAGATTGCAGAATGGGTACAGTGACCGTCACAGGTCCGGATTGATTGATTGATTGATTGAAAACTTTATTAACAGATTGCAGAATGGGTAAAGTGACCGTCACAGGCCCGGATTGATTGATTGATTGAAAACTTTATTAACAGATTGCAGAATGGGCACAGTGACCGTCACAGGCCCGGATTGATTGATTGATTGATTGAAAACTTTATTAACAGATTGCAGAATGGGTACAGTACAGCTCAATACACACAATTGTTAAGGGGATGCAGACCAGAGAAAGACCTCAATGCAGTACTGTTACATTTGTGACATACAGTAAATATATACAAGGGGGAGGGAACTGTACATTTATGATGAATTGAAAATGGGGGACCCTGATGTAAACAAGACGGAAGTCTTTCTCTGGTCTGCATCCCCTTAACAATTGTGTGTATTGAGCTGTACTGCAGATATATTTCAATTGCCTTACTTATTTACATAAGTATTATAGGCCTACAGCAGTATTGTACAGCCAGTAACTATACTTTTGCTCACACAATATCTTGAATGAATGAGTTTATTTATTTCGAACATAAATTGAAAATAAATAATAATAAAAAACAAGAAATAAACAGATAAAAAAAAACAAGCTGTTCATGTATAATATTGTAAAATAGCTTAGACATAGCCTACTTGCATATAATAGTCATGTATAATAATTCCTTATTTCATGGCGATCCATATTTATTATGAAACTGGCACCAGGGCGCCATATGACCGATGACATGTACTGTGTGGTTTGTTTGGTAATTTAGATCCCCCAGTATTTGGTGGCTTAGCCAACTGCTGCTCTCTGGGGTCAAACATAAGAAACATTAAATTGAGAATAGAATAAACACAAGTACAATAAAATAAAATAAGAATGTGCGGGTGACTTCAAAGATTTGTGAAGCCCCATCTACAGTGTGACTTCACAATCCCCCAATTAATTAATTAATAATAATGGTAGTTTTCTCAGAAAGGTTGTTCATCACTGGGTAGCTCATGACAGTCTTGTTTCTCATACATGGACCCGCTTTTAGCAACCCAGCACAATATCCAGCCCAATAATAATAATAAATAATATTTGTATAGCACATTTCATACAAGAACTGCAGCTCAAAGTGCTTCACAGCAGTACAAAAATAAATAAAAAGACAGGCATAAAATGAGTTCAAGTTCTTTATTTGTCAAATACACAACGCATGTAATGACATTTTTTTATTTCAAGCTCAGACTCAACAGTGCACAACAATGAAAACAAGAATGATAACAATAAGTAGTAGCAGTAATTGTAAATATAAAATGAGATAAGATGAAATAGTAAATTATTTGCAAAATAAATGAATCCAATGCGAACACTCCCAGACATACCCCATGCGAAGGTAAGGAAAAACTCACTAAAACCTAGCAATAGGAAAAAATGCTCCACAGGCAGTGTGAATGAATGAATGAATGAAAACTTTATTTAACAGATTGCAGAATGGGTACAATACAGTACGGCTCAATACATACAATTGTTAAGGGGATGCAGACCTGAGAAAGACGTTTGTCTTGTTTCCATCAGGGTCCCCCATTTTCAATCCATATATGTGGAGGTGAGAAACCTTAGAAGGGCCATTCAAGGGGGGATCTCCCTTCTTAGATGTCGGTGATAGTAGTGTTGCAGACGCACAGTTGGTAAGCATGCACTCATGTGTGTAGTGAAACACAGATGAGTGCATGCAATAGCAACTGAACATTTAGAAAAATGTAAGATAACATTTTGAAAGATTAAAGATAGAGCTGATAGGGGGCGGCTAGGTGGTGCAGTGGGCAAGGCGCTCACCACCAATGCAGGAGACGCTATCAGCTTGGCTGGTTGTTCATACTAATACAATTGGCAGTATTAGGGGGTGGGAAGCTGAATCAATCAATCAATCCGGGCCTGTGATGGTCACTGTACCCATTCTGCAATCTGTTAATAAAGTTTTTAATCAATCAATCAATCAATCAATCCGGGCCTGTGACGGTCACTGTACCCATTCTGCAATCTGTTAATAAAGTTTTCAATCAATCAATCAATCAATCCGGGCCTGTGACGGTCACTGTACCCATTCTGCAATCTGTTAATAAAGTTTTCAATCAATCAATCAATCAATCTGGGCCTGTGACGGTCACTGTACCCATTCTGCAATCTGTTAATAAAGATTTCAATCAATTAATCAATCCGGGCCTGTGACGGTCACTGTACCCATTCTGCAATCTGTTAATAAAGTTTTCAATCAATCAATCAATCCGGGCCTGTGACGGTCACTGTACCCATTCTGCAATCTGTTAATAAAGATTTCAATCAATCAATCAATCAATCAATCAATCCGGGCCTGTGACGGTCACTGTACCCATTCTGCAATCTGTTAATAAAGTTTTCAATCAATCAATCAATCCCGCATGGTGCAATACTCCAATTCAGCCATTGGGTGGGACGGTCACGTGACCCTGTGACGGTCACGTGACCCAAATCAGCCAATGGGAGCGAGGGTCCTGAGAGTGTCTTAGTGGGAGGAGCCTCGTATGGGTCCTGAGAGTGTTGCGGTCCTGAGAGTGTCTTAGTGGGAGGAGCCTTGTATGGGTTCTGCGGTCCTGCAGCTGCATACTATTGGAAAGACTTGGGAAGGAGCTGTTAGTATGGCCACGTCCCCACTTATGTAGAGGAGCGGATGTGGGTGTGGCCAGGCGGATGTGGGTGTGGCCAGGCGGATGGGTGTGTACATGTGGAGACATTTTATTCAAAATTAGATTGAAAGGGATAAGTTCCACTACGAGCAGAGCGCTCGCTATACTCATATAACTATGGTTATAGGATAACCGTATGGTCTCCATCCTTATCCTGCTAGATCTCAGTGCAGCATTCGATACAATCGATCACGATATTCTAATCAATCATCTTCACTCTTCTCCCTTTACATGTTACCGCTTGGTGATATCCTCAGAGAACATAATGTAGGTTTCCATAGCTATGCGGATGATACACGACTCTACATATCTGCTGAACCAAATGATACAGCTATTAACTCCATCACAGACTGCTTATTGGCAATAAATAAATGGATGAGTAAGAACTTCCTGAAACTAAACGAGAACAAAACAGAAATTCTAATTATCGGCCCCAAAACAAAAAAAGAAACGTTAATAAAGAACCTGGGAGGACTAACCCCTTGGATCAAATCTGAGGTCACAAGTCTCGGGGTTATCATAGATTCAGAACATACGGTTATCCTATAACCATAGTTATATGAGTATAGCGAGCGCTCTGCACTCTAGTGGAACCACATCCCTTTATCAATCTAATACTGAATAATTTTCTCCACATGTACACACCCATCCACCTGGCCACACCCACAACCGCTTATTCTCTAGCTTACTGCACCTGGTATTCCCAGGGGGTCCCCCATCCAAGAACTACCAGGGCCGAACCTGCTTAGTTTCCGAGATCTGACGAGATCGGGCGTGTCCAGGTTGGCATGGCCGTAAGCCCCAAGAGGCTGTGGGGCTGTGAGGCTGTGGGGCCAGACGGCGCGCCGGGGAGACAACCCCCAAGGGGGTTGATCCCTCAATCCAGGCAACAGGCCAGAACTCGACCTGTGCCTGGAGCACTGCGGACTAGACAGGTGCCTAAAGGGTCTACTGTAAGAACAGTACCCGGCGGAAGGGGTGTTCGGTATGCTGTGCACTAGGGCTGCAACTAATGACTAATTTGGTAGTCGACTAATCTGCCGATTATTTTTTCGATTAGTCGACCAATTTTTTTTTTTTTTTTTTTTTTTTTTTTATTACCTATCTTTGTGAAAGTGGCTTCTCAGCTCTGGTCCAGCTGAAGACGGAGCAGAGGAACAGATTGGACATTGAGCATGACCTCAGAGTTGCTTGTCTACCATCACCCAAGACTTTGAGACTCTTGTCAGGACCAAACAACAACATCATAACATGATGATCCCATAGCAAATTAAAATAATGACTCATGAAACATTTGAATTTGGATCTTTAAGCCACTTTAAATGAAAATGTATTTGAAGAACAATACAGCAATCACTCATAACAAGATAAATAAATTAAATAATACAAATTAAAGTGGAAGTGTACTTTAAATAACTTTTGTTTGCTGTGCGTGAGAGGAGTCCGTGTGTGTGTGTATGTGTGTGTGTCTTACTCTGATCGCTGTGTGAGTGAGAGGAGTGTGTGTACTGTGTAATTTGTGTGTGTGTCTTACTCTGATCGCTGTGTGAGTGAGAGGTGTGTACTGTGTAATTTGTGTATGTGTGCTGTGTGTGTCTTACTCTGATCGCTGTGTGTGAGTGAGAGGAGTGTGAATGTGTGTGTGTCTTACTCTGATCGCTGTGTGTGAGAGAGAGGAGTGTGAATGTGTGTGTGTCTTACTCTGATCGCTGTGTGTGAGTGAGAGGAGTGTGTATGTGTGTGTGTCTTACTCTGATCGCTGTGTGTGAGTGAGAGGAGTGTGTATGTGTGTGTCTTACTCTGATCGCTGTGTGTGAGTGAGAGGAGTGTGAATGTGTGTGTGTCTTACTCTGATCGCTGTGTGTGAGAGAGAGGAGTGTGAATGTGTGTGTGTCTTACTCTGATCGCTGTGTGTGAGTGAGAGGAGTGTGTATGTGTGTGTGTCTTACTCTGATCACTGTGTGTGAGAGAGAGGAGTGTGAATGTGTGTGTCTTACTCTGATCGCTGTGTGTGAGTGAGAGGAGTGTGTATGTGTGTGTCTTACTCTGATCGCTGTGTGTGAGTGAGAGGAGTGTGTATGTGTGTGTGTCTTACTCTGATCGCTGTGTGTGAGTGAGAGGAGTGTGTATGTGTGTGTGTCTTACTCTGATCGCTGTGTGTGAGTGAGAGGAGTGTGTATGTGTGTGTCTTACTCTGATCGCTGTGTGTGAGTGAGAGGAGTGTGTATGTGTGTGTGTCTTACTCTGATCGCTGTGTGTGAGTGAGAGGAGTGTGTATGTGTGTGTCTTACTCTGATCGCTGTGTGTGAGTGAGAGGAGTGCGTGTGTAATGTATTGTGTGTCTAGTCTGATCATCATCTCCTGCAGGGGAACAATGTTTTCAATGTCCAAAATTTGCAATGGGATCATCATGTTATGATGTTGTCTGGAACCCTGAGAAGCCACTCTCACAAAGATAGGTAGTGCAAAAAAAAATAAAAATAAAAATAATAAGCAGCCCGACTGCTTACTAGAACCAAAAGGAGAGCCCATTAGTCCAGTCTTAGCTGCTCTACACTGGCTTCCTGTAACATTTAGAATTTACTTCAAGGTCCTTCTCCTTACATACAAAGCTCTAAATGGACAGGGACCTAGCTACATCGCCAACACTCTAATAAATTACAGGCCAGCAAGAACACTGCGATCATCAGCTGCTGGACTACTAGAGGCTCCCAGAAACAGTCAAAAGAGGATCGGTAATGCAGCCTGTATCAACTATGCCCCAAAACTATGGAACAAACTACCCCAAAACATCAGGGAAGCCAACTCGCTAGACATCTTCAAAAGACAGCTTAAAACCTATCTCTTTGCTCAGGCATTTAAATGAAACATCAGGGATATCCTGACACAAATTGTACTTTACCTGCACTATTCTTACCCTACCTACACTTCCTATCAAATTCATGTGTCGGTTCTATGCACTGTAATTTTAAGAGCACTGCTCTGTTGTAATTCAAATTTTAACTATTTTATCACACTTTTTAGTTCTTACTGATGCACTGCTCTGTTGTATGTTAAATACCCTGTTGTATGTCCGTTCTATTTTATAATTTTTTGCCTATTTTTAAACTGAATCCAACCGCACTTTGCTTTTACTCTGTCTATTCTATTTTTATTATTTGTATTACTGAATGAAACTGTAAACAGAAAGGCCTATTGGGATGCTAGATCCTAATGTGAAACACTGTGATTTACCTTACCTTGCTACCTCTCTATATCTTTTTATGCTCGCTTATGCCTGTATTTTTTACTGTTGTGAAGCACTTTGAACTGCAACTTCTGTATGAAAAGTGCTATACAAATAAAGTTTATTATTATTATATTATTATGTCTGTCCTTCCCGTGTCAGGGGTCTGTAGGACATGTCTGTCCTTCCTGTGTCAGGGGTCTGTAGGACATGTCTGTCCTTCCTGTGTCAGGGGTCTGTACATGTCTGTCCTTCCCGTGTCAGGGGTCTGTAGGACATGTCTGTCCTTCCCGTGTCAGGGGTCTGTTCATGTCTGTCCTTCCCGTGTCAGGGGTCTGTTCATGTCTGTCCTTCCCGTGTCAGGGGTCTGTTCATGTCTGTCCTTCCCGTGTCAGGGGTCTGTACATGTCTGTCCTTCCCGTGTCAGGGGTCTGTTCATGTCTGTCCTTCCCGTGTCAGGGGTCTGTAGGACATGTCTGTCCTTCCCGTGTCAGGGGTCTGTAGGACATGTCTGTCCTACCCATGTCAGGGGTCTGTACATGTCTGTCCTTCCTCTGTCAGAGGTCATCCAGCACTGAAAGATCCGTTATAACTGTAGTCTATAGGCTACTTATGTGTATGTGAGAAATGTGGTCTGGTTATGCTACTTCAGAGGCCTGGGCAAGCCTTCGGCAATATTACCACCGTGTGGATGAGGCCAGTCACTGCATGTGATTATATCCTGGTGTGGCTGTGAATTTATCTTAGATCATAGATGAGTAGTGTGTGCATGTGTGTGCGTGTGTGTGCGCGTGTGTGCGTGTGTGTGCGTGTGTGTGCGCGTGCGTGCACGTGTGTGTGCGTGTGTGTGTGTGCGTGTGTGTGTGCGCGCGCGTGTGTGTGTGTGTGTGTGTGTGTGTGTGTGTGTGTGTGTGTGTGTGGGTGGGTGGGTGGGTGGGTGGGTGGGTGTGGGTGGGTGGGTGGGAGTTTGCATGCGACCGTGCGTGCATGTGTGCATAGTGTTTAAGTAGCTGAATAATGGCATAATAATAAGTACCCTTGAATGAGTGCTCCTGTTAGTCTTCAAGGTGTTCTTGTTTACCAGAGAGGAGATCCGGTACAAGAATCTTGTTCGTTGGTTGACTTTTTTGATTACATTGGTTGCATTTTGTCACAGGAAAGATTTGCCTCTAGGATAGAACCCAGGTAGGTAATTTCATCTTTCCTTGTGACAATATTGTCACCCACTGTAACAGAGAAGCTGTTGGCCTTGCTGAGTTTGCTATTTGATCCAAAGAGAATGGATTCTGTTTTACCCAAGTTTGTTATCAGCGAGCCAGGTTCAGATTCTGCAGAGTTCAGAGCTTTTGTACCTGCTTTAGTAGAAATGTGATATCATTTACATTTACATATATCACATACACATGCACATACCTCCATTTGAAGTTCCTGGCTGAGCACACCAACCTCCATCTATCATACTCACTGTTCTGCACGCTTCGCCCCTACTGGATTGTGCATCCAACATTGGCAGATTGTGAAACCTGCATGTGCAAACAAAATGAAAATCTAGGCTTTATTGCCAAAAGGCTTCACCAGATGCACATCATTGACACATCCAATTTGGAGAGCCTGACACAAGCCATCATGTGTGACACCACAAGCAAGCAATGTATGTATGGGGAATGTGAGAACTGCAGCAACAATACCTATACACTCACAAGCCACTACAGAGCCACCGATCGTGTCTCCTACCTTCAGTGGGCCACTGTGGACAAAGAGCACACAAATTATCCTGGAGCAGCCTCAAAGGTCACTTTGAAAAAAGAATTTGAATGCTCCCAAGAAGAGCTGGTGGAAACTTTTCAGATTTTGCTCCAGAAGTTCAGGCGCCATCTCTACAACATCAGGCAGCAATATGCTTTCTCACGGGCCCTGAAGCTGAACCTCCCTGCAAATGAATGTGCAGTCCATATCGACTTCTCAGAGAACTACAGCTGCAAGTACAGCACTGAAGTACAGGCTGTCCATTTTGGTGCATCACACCAACAGGCCACTTTGCACACTGGGGTTTACTATGTGGGGGAGGCATCTGCCCCTACCTCCTTCTGCACTGTATCAGCATCCAGACTGAAGGGACCACCTGCCATATGGCAACACCTGCAGCCCATCCTGAGGGAAATCAGAGAGAAACTCCCAGATGTGAAAACCATCCATTTTCTTAGCGACGGACCCTGCACACAGTACAAGCAGCGTGGCCATTTTTACCTGTTTTGTACTGAAATCTTCAAAAGGGGGTTTACAAGAGGATCATGGAACTACTTTGAAGCCAGCCATGGAAAAGGTGCCGCAGATGGTGTGGGTGTCACATTGAAGAGGAGGGCCGACAGGCTTGTCACCCAAGGAGTTGATATCCCTACGGCACTGTCCCTGTACCAAGCTCTGAGTAAGGAACAATCAAAAGTGAAATTGTTTTACATTCAGGAGCAAGCTGTGGATAATGCAGTGAAAGAAATGCCAGCTGACCTTCCAGCCGTACCGTCCACTATGAGGCTCCACCAGGTGGTCACTCTTTCACCTGGGAAAATGCTCTACCACGATGTCAGCTGCATATGTTCTGCAACAGGGAATCTGGAGTGTGAGAGCTTCAGCTTTAATCCCACAGATGACCACACAGAAGACCCCATACACAGCACACGTGTATGTGAAGAAGTGCAGTGGCTCAGTCCAGGCGTTGTGGGGAAATGGTGTGCCCTGCTGTACGACCACACCATCTACCCTGGGATCATCCAGGAGGTGAATGAGACCCACTGCCAGGTGAAATGTATGCATAGAGTGGGGGCAAACCGTTTTTTTCTGGCCATTGAGGGATGATCTCCACTGGTATCCCTCAGAGGATATGCTGACCCTCATTCCTCCCCCAGAGAACGTTACCTTGCGCCACATGGCTATAGCAAGAGAGGTATGGGATACTCTGGCCAGCCACGAAAAATGAAATCTGAACATAAAATCAGCTTTCTAAAAGATTGATCAGTTCATTACTATTGTTGATATGCTTATTCAGGTGAGGAATGCAGCAAGAATGCCAGGTTGTTGGCCTGTTCTGATCCAGTTTGTGGTTTTGTTGACATGTTTATTTTGTATCATTCCCAATATATCAGTTCATTACTATTGTTGATATGCTTATTCAGGTGAGGAATACAGCAAGAATGCCAGGTTGTTGGCCTATTCTGATCCAGTTTGGGGTTTTGTTGACATTTATTTATTTTAGTTTATTTTGTATCATTCCTACTCATCCTGTTGAGTCCCAAAATAAAATAATATTATTAAACAACATACCTGTGGTCCTGAGTTTGTATTTGTCACATATGTCATGATCTACAATCAAAAGTAAAGTAACTGTTACTTAGCGCAACCCTGTTACTCTAATTTGAAGGCTGTTACCATATCATTTTTATTTAAATAATCGTACATGATTTTCTCAGCTCACAGTGGTTTAACCTATTGTAAATGTAATAGTTTGCATGATTAAATGCATAATGTATTTGAACAAATATTTGAAATGAAATACTGAAATTAGTAAAAAGAAAGATGTGACTATTGAAAAGTTGGGCAAGATCGATTTCAAAGTTGCTTAAATTAATATAAGTGAAGTCTTATCTGAAATTAAATCAGTATTCAGTAAGCATGTGACTTTCTTTACTTAATTGTAAAGGATTTATTGAAAATATTTTAAAATGTACTTTTTTCAGCTTCCTGAGTATTTGTAACAGGGTTGCGGCAAACATAGCACACAACAAATAAAACATATCATAAAAAGTGTACCTTTGATGCCTGAGCTGGACGAATCCAATTATTTGATGGTTTAATACCTGTTTTTATGAAATACATAACAGAAAATTATCAAATAAAAGGTCCAATTTCAAAAGTATTGATGCCTAATTGTCCTCCAATTCTGGAATGTCATTATGTCAATATGAATTGAAAATGGGGGACCCTAATGTAAACAAGACGAAAGTCTTTCTCTGATCTGCATCCCCTTAACAATTGTGTGTATTGAGCCGTACTGTATTGTACCCATTCTGCAATCTATTAAATAAAGTTTTCGTTCATTCATTCATTCTGACGTGACGACCCTTCCTTCTTTTTATAGTATCCTAGTTTATCAGTGAGCTGGATACAATCCTACCTGGAGGGGAGGGAACAGATGGTGGAAGTAAACGGTACACTATCCCCCCCCCTCACAGTGAGCTGTGGTGTTCCACAAGGAAGCATACTAGGACCGCTACTATTCCTAATTTATGCAAATGACATGTCGTCAGCTTGTGACTGCAACTTGTTCCTGTTTGCGGACGACTCAGCCCTGCTGGTCTCTGACAAGAACAAGTTACAGGTTGAAAAAGCCCTCAGCTCGGAACTAGGCAAAATCTGCATATGGCTCGCCGACAACAAACTATCATTACACATGGGCAAAACAGAGTCCATTCTCTTCGGTTCAAATAACAAACTCAGCAAGACCGACGGCTTCTCGGTTACAGTGGGTGACAATATTATCACAAGGAAAGATGAAATTACCTACCTGGGTTCCATCCTAGAGGCTAATCTTTCCTGTGACAAAATGGCATCCAATGTAATAAAAAAAGTCAACCAACGAACGCGATTCTTGTACCGGATCTCCTCTCTGGTAAACAAGAATACCCTGAAGACTCTAGCAGGAGCACTCATTCAAGGGTACTACGACTATGCTTGCACCTCATGGTACCAAAGCACCTCAAAGGCACTAAAAAACAAATTACAAACATCTCAAAACAAGCTAATCAGACTACTACTTGACCTGACTCCTAGAACCCACCTCACCCCTGCCCACTTTGACAACCTAGGATGGCTTAGAGTAGACGACAGAGTACAGCAACTTGCAATGGGCCTGGTCTACAAGATACACTACGCGACCAAGGTACCCATGTACATGTCAAAATACTTCCCAAAGGTCAGTGAATACCACGATCACAACACCAGAGGGAGCTCCACAAATCATGTAAAACCCAGATTCGGCTCAAACAAGGGACTAAACACGTTTCGCAATTATGCCACATCAATGTGGAACGCCCTACCCAAAGCTGTAAAGGAATGTGGATCACTACCCACTTTCAAAAACACTCTCAAAAAACACCTACGTGAGACTGCAATTCGAAACTGGCCCCTACAAATGTCCTAACCTAGTTGTACAGTAAATGACCAAGTAAGGCTTTGTCAATATTCCAATGTACAGTGTAAAATGTGTGTGTGTCCCCTTCCCAACCCCCCCCCCCCCCCCACCTCCAATGTACAGCCCTCACCCAACCCACCCAACCCCACCCCACCCAACCAACCTCCTCCAATGTACAGTTTCTATGCCAAATGTATATACACTCCTTTTCTGGACACTTTTGTATCACAAACAGTACTGTATTTGCAAATCTGATATGTCATAAATGTATAGATGTAGCAGTACTGTGTATCTGTATGTCATGTACTGTATGTCATATATGTTATGATGAATTGAAAATGGGGGACCCTGATGTAAACAAGACGAAAGTCTTTCTCTGGTCTGCATCCCCTTAACAATTGTATGTATTGAGCTGTACTGTACTGTACCCATTCTGCAATCTGTTAATAAACTTTTCAATCAATCAATCAATCTCTGGGTCACGCTGCATAATATGGGATCGTCACGACTGACGTCATCACGTAACAACACACGTAACACTACGTAACCTTACGGTGAGGCGCGTCGTTCCTCCGCTTCTCGTCGTTTCTCAGATGAATTGTTTTTCTTCTCGGCAGGAAAACAAAGCAGCTCTGCGGGAGAACAGTGATATCATAACTATTCTACACCCAACCAACAACACGAAGCCAGAACACAACCACACCGCAGGTAACGTTCACATTACGGGACCTCCATGTAGTCTATATGTTTAGTTGCTCCCCTATCTGGCGTTAAGCTGACGTTTTGTCGCCGAGCCGAACAGCTGGGGCTAACGTTAGCGTCAGTTAGCTTCGGCTAACATGGATACTAGGCCACTAGCTAACGTGGCTACTAGCTAACATGGCTACTAGCTAACGTGGCTACTAGCTAACGTGGCTACTAGCTAACGTGGCTACTAGCTAACATGGCTACTAGCTAACGTGGCTACTAGCTAACGTGGCTACTACACCCACCCACCCCATCCTAATGTACAGTTCCCTCCCCATCATATGTATATACTCTGTCAGGATCTAGGGGTAACAGTACTGTATATTTGAATACCGTTTATGTCACAAATGTATCGGTACTAAATACCTATATGTCCCTATGCCATAAATGTCATGTATGTTGTGTATGTCATAAATGTCTATATGAATTGAAAATGGGGGACCCTGATGGAAACAAGACAAACGTCTTTCTCAGGTCTGCATCCCCTTAACAATTGTATGTATTGAGCCGTACTGTATTGTACCCATTCTGCAATCTGTTAAATAAAGTTTTCAATCAATCAATCAATCAACAACATGGCTCCTTGTTGTGATTGATTGAAAGTACAATACAGTACAGCTCAATACACACAATTGTTAAAGGGGAACTCCAACATTTGGGGAAATTAGCTTATTTAACATCTTTTGATTGATTGATTGAAAACTTTATTAACAGATTGCAGAATGGGTACAATACAGTACAGCTCAATACACACAATTGTTAAGGGGATGCAGACCAGAGCCTGGAGTTAGCCAAGAAGATACATACCTTTTTTGTCTCTGTGCGTGCATTTAGCTTTGGGAATAGACGCTCCGTTAGCATAGCTTAGCTTCATCACTGGAAGTGAGGCATTACAGTGCCTTACAGTGTATTGTAAGGTCTGACATTGACCAAATTTGATATGCATGACCTTGGTGGGCACTAGGTCAACTCCTGAAAAGGGGGTCAATGTCAGACCTTGCAATCAAAAGTTAGGGGGCGCACTGAAATTATGGCAAGGGTTATTAGCCCCCTAACTTTTGATTGCAAAGTCTGACATTGACCCCCTTTTCAGGAGTTGACCTAGAGCCCACCAAGGTCATGCATATCAAGTTTGGTCAATGTCAGACCTTGCAATACACTGTAAGGCACTGTAAGGCTACGGATCTGCCTCACTTCCAGTGATGAAGCTAAGCTATGCTAACGGAGCGTCTATTCCCAAAGCTAAATGCACGCACAGAGACAAAAAAGGTATGTATCTTCTTGTCTAACTCCAGGGAAGATGTTAAATAAGCTAATTTCCCAAAATGTTGGAGTTCCCCTTTAAGGGGATGCAGACCAGAGAAAGACTTTCGTCTTGTTTACATCAGGGTCCCCCATTTTCAATTCATCAGGACATAATATGACATGCATGACATACAGATAGACAGTACTGCTACATCTATACATTTATGACATACCAGATTTGCAAATACAGTACTGTTTGTGATACAAAAAGAGTCTAGAAAAGAGTGTGGTGTAGTGACTACAGTATTGGTTCGTGTTCATCTTCTGACTATGTTGTGTAGTGGGAGGGAACTAATGATCTGGCACCGGGCGCCAGAGGGGACATCTATTTAGGTTGCACTGGTTGTTATTCATTCATGGCTGTGCTGGGATTCATGTGCTGGTGTTCTTGTTTACTGACGTGGCTTTGTACATTAAACAAGCATTACGTTACCTCCGTTTATTCCTCTTTCCTCCGGGCACTACAGTATATACATTTGATGTAAAAACTACATTGGGGGAGGTTGGGTGGGTGGGGGGTGGGCTGTACATTGGAGGTGGTTCGGTGGGTGGGGTGGGGGTTGGGTAGGAGGGGTGGGTGGGGAACACTGTAGAACTGTACAAGCAAAGCTGTACATTTGAATATTGACACAACCATACTTGGTCATTTACTGTACATTGGAGGGGGTTGGGTTAGGACATTTACATGGGCCAGTTTCGAATTGCAGTCTCCCGTTAGGTGTTCTTTGAGAGTGTTTTTGAAAGTGGGTAGTGATATATTATTCAACGACAAAGAATTGCTGCAAAATCAACATACATCTGTTGTTTAATTTTAATTTTTTTTTGTTATACTTATAACAATTTCGATAATTATCGATATCGAGAAATATGATAACATTATCATATCGTTATCGCGATATGATTTTTTGCCATATCGCCCAGCTCTACAGCTGGCAGTATTATACTGTAGGTCTAACACAGGCATTCTCAAAGTCCTGTCTAAATGATCTAATCTAATCTTAGAAATTAAGTAAAGTGAATAGTACTGGGTGTTGAGCATAACAGTATCTAAGTTAATTTACTTACTTTACTTACCCTAAAGTATTTTCCTATGAACTGAAACTTATAAGATGTTCTCAGTGTTCAGTTATCTATGAAGCACGATGGCTAATTAGCCAACAACTGCAAAAGCGAATGATGTTATAAGACATTGATATCAGGAGCTATCTGTAACTACTGCTAGCCAGCTAGATAACGTTAGGCAATGCCTCATGCATTAAACTAAAGTGAATAGTTGACTGGGTCATTTTGTTTAAACAGTAACGTTAGCTCGGTAGCTAACGTTAGCTCGGTAGCTAACGTTAGCTCACGGAACTAGATAACGTTAGCCAATGCCTCGGTAGCTAACGTTAGCTCACAGAACAACACTAGCCAACTACTGCGTTAGCCAATGCTCGGTAGCTAACGTTAGCTCATGGAACTAGATAACGCTAACCAATGCCTCGGTAGCTAACGTTAGCTCACGGAACAACACTAGCCAACTACTGCGTTAGCCAATGCTTGGTAGCTAACATTAGCTCACGGAACTAGATAACGTTAGCCAATGCCTCGGTAGCTAACGTTAGCTCACGGAACAACACTAGCCAACTACTGCGTTAGCCAATGGCCAATGCCTCGGTAGCTAACGTTAGCTCACGGAACAACACTAGCCAACTACTGCGTTAGCCAATGCTCGGTTGCTAACGTTAGCTCACGGAACTAGATAACGTTAGCCAATGCCTCGGTAGCTAACGTTAGCTCAAGGAACAACACTAGCCAACTACTGCGTTAGCCAATGCTCGGTAGCTAACGTTAGCTCACGGAAATAGATAACGTTAGCCAATGCCTCGGTAGCTAACGTTAGCTCACGGAACTAGATAACGTTAGCCAATGCCTCGGTAGCTAACGTTAGCTCACGGAACTAGATAACGTTAGCCAATGCCTCTGTAGCTAACGTTAGCTCACAGAACAACACTAGCCAACTACTGCGTTAGCCAATACTCGGTAGCTAACGTTAGCTCACGGAACTAGATAACGTTAGCCAATGCCTCTGTAGCTAACGTTAGCTCACGGAACAACACTAGCCAACTACTGCGTTAGCCAATGCTCGGTACTAGATAACGTTAGCCAATGCCTCCTTAGCTAACGTTAGCTCACGGAACAACACTAGCCAACTACTGCATTAGCCAATGCTCGGTAGCTAACGTTAGCTCACGGAACTAGATAACATTAGCCAATGCCTCGGTAGCTAACGTTATCTCACGGAACAACACTAGCCAACTACTGCGTTAGCCAATGCTCGGTAGCTAACGTTAGCTCATGGAACTAGATAACGTTAGCCAATGCGTCGGTAGCTAACGTTAGCTCACGGAACTAGATAACGTTAGCCAATGCCTCGGTAGCTAACGTTAGCTCAAGGAACAACACTAGCCAACTACTGCGTTAGCCAATGCTCTGTAGCTAACGTTAGCTCACGGAACTAGATAACGTTAGCCAATGCCTCGGTAGCTCACGGAACTAGATAACATTAGCCAATGCCTCGGTAGCTAATGTTAGCTCACGGAACAACACTAGCCAACTACTGCATTAGCCAATGCTCGGTAGCTAACGTTAGCTCACGGAACTAGATAACGTTAGCCAATGCCTCTGTAGCTAACGTTAGCTCACGGAACAACACTAGCCAACTACTGCGTTAGCCAATGCTCGGTAGCTAACGTTAGCTCACGGAACTAGATAACGTTAGCCAATGCCTCGGTAGCTAACGTTAGCTCACGGAACAACACTAGCCAACTACTGCGTTAGCCAATGCTCGGTAGCTAACGTTAGCTCACGGAACAACACTAGCCAACTACTGCGAAAACTATTGCCAAAATGATGATATCAGGAGCTATCAGTAGCTAGCCAGCTAGATAACGTTAGCCAATGCCTCATGTATTAAACTAAAGTGAATAGTTGACTGTGTAGTTTTGTTTAAACAGTAACGTTAGCTAGTATCACTCGAGGTGCACTCGAGTCTTGCCGGAGCGTTTGTTGACATGGGCTCTGGGAGGAGGAGGAGGGGCAAGGCGTGCAGCAGGAGCTGAGCAAGAGACGGCGAGTGAGAGACTCCGCCTTGAGCCATCTAGTGTTTTATATCAATGTGACTGGCTGGCTCTGGCGATTGTCTTTACTCGCCAGATTGGCGAGTGCTCTTCATGAATCACTCGCCAAACATAAAAAATACTCTCATTTGGCGAGTCAAATTGCCTAATTTCCTCCCCTGACAGCAGCGCATCTCTGAAAAAGGCGTGATAAACAAACAATATATTTTTTGAAACGTGAAATAGTAATCAAAACATTGGGCATCCGTATGATGCTTCCGTCAATTAATTATTCAATCTGTTCAGTAAGCCTACAGTAGCCTTTATACTTGATTCATGTTTTGTTTACATTTACATTTAGTCATTTAGCTGATGCTTTTATCCAAAGCGACTTACAAGTTCTGTACGACAAGTTATTAGGAAGGGCACATTTACATTTACGTCATTTAGCTGATGCTTTTATCCAAAGCGACTTACAAGTTCTGTACGACAAGTCATCAGGAAGGGCACAACTCTATCAGCTGAGTAACAATGTTCATCAAAGTGTTGAGTGCTACAGTGTAGTTTAGTTTATTAGGACAAGTGCATGATAGTAAGGTTAGTTAGGGTTAGATATCCTTTTTTTTTTTTTTTTCAGATAATGGTTGAAGAAGTGCATCTTTAGTCGACGGCGAAAGATTGGACGGGTTTCGTCTGTCCTAACTGGGGTGGGTAGTTCATTCCACCATTGTGGGGCAAGGACTGAGAATAGGCGACTTCTCTTTGATGACCCTCCCGGAGCTTGGATAGGAGTAGGTCTGAGGCGGCCAGAAGATGCAGAGCGTAGGGGTCTTGAGGGTGTGTAGTTAGAGACCATTGACCGGAGGTAGGCGGGAGCGGTTCCCTTTGCCGCACGGTATGCTAGGGCCTAAAATAATTTATTTTTTTTATTTTTTTACAATAAAGTTTCATAAAAATCTTAGTCAAACCTTTACTATTATGGATATTAAACATGATGGCAGAGTACATGCATCCATGTTGTCCTGGACATTTTAATTAAATAAAGAAATTCCCTATCCATAGTCGCCGTGGGAATTTTTTTTATAAATTCCCTACCTACCCATGGCCTTAACTGACAACCAACAGGAACCAAAGAATATATTTTGTTATGCCTAGGTCGAGGTAGAGCCATATGAAATCCATTTTATTATTTTCCAAATTCCATTTTATTTTTTCCCAAATTCCGTTTTTTTCCATTTTAATATTTCAGAATTCTGTATTTTGCCTTTTACGCCCATTTTACCATCAGAAATAGTGTCTAATAAGTGGGAATGAATAAATGTCCACAATTTAATAAGATATAACAGTCCATTTAATGTTTTTAAGTGCTGCAACTTAGAAATACAGTTCAATTTTACACAATATGCTTCAAATAATATTGTGACAAAATAAAAATACACATTTCAAGTGTAAACAAGATACAGCTAGCTACTTTTATCACAATGTCAGTAGCCTTGCTATATCTATTCTATTGTGATGGAATATAGTAATTAGAGCTGGGCCGTTAACGGCGTTAACGTGCTGCGTTAACGCAAGACTAGTATCGCGCGATTATATAATTGACGCCGTTAATCTTTTTCTCAACGTTGGGTCTGTATTGTCCTTAAATATTTGCCGTAGTTCACAGCTCTGGTGCCCGGAAGTGATTGCACGTATGTACCGGAGCTGTAGTCAGAATAATGTGTTAAACTAAAGTAACTTTAGTGGTCCGGTAATCATTGTTATACAGGTGAGGTTAAGAAGTCCTCAGGATATAACACAATTCGGCGATGAGGACGTCTGAATCTGCGCAATGCAAGAAAGAAGAAGTCCGTTGAGAGCTTTGTTTACATTATTAACGTTACCTTAGCGAGTTAGCATGTTAGCTCACGTTAATCGGACGGCACTTGAAAACATCTACAAGAGGAGGAAATCCACTTTACACACTAAAGGAAGGATCGACTGAACTATCGTGAGTGTTTACAACAGAAATGGCTTGGGTTATTGGAAATATTGGACCGTATCAATGTGGAGCAATATGAAATGAAAATGGGAGACCCTGATGTAAACAAGACAAATGTCTTTCTCTGGTCTGCATCTCCTTAACAATTGTGTGTATTGAGCTGTACTCCGACTGTAGTAGCTGTTCAGTGTTCTCTTGGAGGTGGACCTGAGACTGTAGTAGCTGTTCAGTATTCTCTTGGATGTGGACCTGAGACAGTAGCTGTTCAGTGTTCTCTTGGAGGTGGACCTGAGACTGTAGTAGCTGTTCAGTGTTCTCTTGGAGGTGGACCTGAGACAGTAGCTGTTCAGTGTTCTCTTGGATGTGGACCTGAGACTGTAGTAGCTGTTCAGTGTTCTCTTGGATGTGGACCTGAGACTGTAGCTGTTCAGTGTTCTCTTGGATGTGGACCTGAGACAGTAGTTGCTCAGTGTTCTCTTGGATGTGGACCTGAGACTGTAGTAGCTGTTCAGTGTTCTCTTGGATGTGGACCTGAGACTGTAGTAGCTGTTCAGTGTTCTCTTGAAGGTGGACCTGAGACTGTAGTAGCTGTTCAGTGTTCTCTTCATTCATGGAACCGTTACACTGAGCTTGCACTGAATTTGTTGAGAAACCTGCTTCTGCAGCAGTCTGTGTGTGAGCAACCAGTCAGCAGCATTGTGAATTCAGAGATTCAATAAAAGACACATTGAGAGACTGGTTTGTGTGTGGATTAAGAAATGAAGGTGCACAGAAGAAACTACTGACAGAGTGATTTGACACTGGAGAGAGCTGTCAATATCAGTGTAACAATGTTAATGGCATCAAAGGAAGGGCACAGAAAATTACGATAAATCTGGTTTTAAAAGAAACACTGGAAATTACAAAAAGAAGAGACATGTTCATGCTGTTGAACAAGGAGATAGAACAGCTAGTGACTCCTCACATGAAGAGGAGAGGATAAATCTCCTCCTCTGGTTATTATTTGGGTAGAACACACATTTTGAATGCATTTGGCAGATTTTTTTTTTTTTTAGCCATTTTAATCTAGATTAATCTAGATCAATTCCAGGATTGCAGGTAGATTAATCTAGATTAAAAAAAATTATCTATGCCCAGCTCTAATAGTAATGCATAATTTATGCACCTTTAGTTTATTTCATTTATAAAGGACAGTGTGTAGGCCTACTGACCAGCGTTTCCGTTAGCCGGTAATTACCGGTATTTGACCGGCAAAATCTGTTGAAGTCCGACATATTTAATCTCTCCGGTCTTAATGTCCGGTGAAAATAATTCCCTCTAAGCACAATTTGATTATTTGAATTGTATTAAAATAGGCAGCCCTAGCCTATGCGATGAACGAAACAATCATTACATTTGTTTCATCGTTGCTTCTAATAATGACAACAACGTTGTCAGCGAGAGCTTAGTGCTGGGTTTGGGAGTGCATGTGAAGCTGCAGAGCCGGAGCAGCAGCGGCACAGTCGGGGAGCGAAATTAACTTTTTGACTCACCGGCCAGTGGCGGGTAGATGGGAAGAATCTACCCGCCAAGCATATTTCTTACCTGCCAACTTTTTTTTGATACTTTTTTTTTTTTATTATTATTTTATATGATTTTTTTTAATAAAATATATATATTATATAATCATACTTGTGATTGTGTTATCTGCGAGACATCGCCACCTCGCTGTCTGCAAACAGCTCCACTGTCTGTGTCAGGGTTTCCGTTAGAATTTTTTTTTGCAGGTCTGAGTGTCCGGTAGATTTCAATCTACCGGACAAATGGGATAAATTCCGGTCAGAGTTTATTGAGCTTAAAAACAATTGATAGGCCTATATAAAGAATGACATCATCAAGGCATTTATAATATTTTAACTTAAAACTAGACTACTTTTGCGTATATACAGTCATTAATATATTCCAAATAAAATAAGTCCCTCGAGACTGCGTGCTGCTGCCGACTTGAGGTGTCGGTGGGCAGTCTGCCCGACCTTAATAAACAGCAGTCTGTTATAATCACATTTTTATGAGCTAACGAATTCCGTTATATTGGACATTTGTATTAATTATATCAAGCGAAGAACTGAGAAATTTGGCAGAGAGACGGCAACATTATCGTGGGTTTGCGCCGTGATGTATATCTCCACCTCCCAACGACTTGGTGCTGCTGCTCATAATGTCCGGTGAAAATAATTCCCTCTAAGCACAATTTGATTATTTGAATTGTATTAAAATAGGCTAAAATTAAATAGCCTATGCGATGAACGAAACAATCATTACATTTGTCGTTGCTTCACCAAGCAGCCGGTCAATGACATCCTGTGTCAGCGAGCTGGCAGCTGATATATTTACGTGAAGCATGGAGCAGGAGCAGACAGAGCAGAGCAGCGGTGTCAGCAGCGCCCCCACCCAACAGCTGAATTGCCAATGGCTGAATTGGAGTACTGCACCCTGCCAAGCCATGCTTCACGTTAGGCCTGCCACGATAACACATTTTGCTGGGCGATTAATTGCCCCCGAAAATATCGCGATAAGCGATATTATTGCGACCGGTTAGAGAATTTTTTTGAGAAATTTATTTCCCAAAACTTTTATTTTGAAGCCCACCGCTCCGTCTTTTCCGGTGTTTAAGACTTTTATTTTGAAGCCCACCGACCGGACCGGAAGTATTGTTGTGATTATCCTAGCCGACAACTTGTCTCGTCCGGTTGTGTTTTTTAGTTTTAACGTTAGCTACTAACGTTAGATGCAGCTACTACAGGCAATCAACGATGAGGAGGAAGCGTCAAAGCAGTATTATAATAGAATAGCTGTGGTGCGTAGGCACTGCAGCACGACTCGAAAACGACCTGCTATAATAAATTCATTCATGTTTAACTTGTCCCCGTCTCCAGTCCTTTGACTAGCCCCACCCGTTCATTGTAAACAATGATGCATGTAATTGTATTAACGTTATTCTGTGTTATTCTAACGTTACACTACAAATAACGCTACTTGGTTAAAAGGAGCAACACTATTGAGAAATGTAGTTAAGCTATGTGGTGTTGCCCCACGGAGCTCCTGTGCTGTGCTGTAGTAAAGCCAGCGGCCCGCCTCCCAACACGGACAGTGACTGACAAGGGGCACTGGTTCCGCCTCAATAAAACAAACAAATTTTTATTGCGCAAATAGCAATTAATCGCGCCCGTCAAAATCATTGCATTCATTTTAATTATCGCGGCAATTAATCGATTTATTGCTTATCGCGGCAGGCCTACTTCACGTAAATATATCAGCTGCCAGCTCGCTGACACAGGATGTCATTGACCGACTGCTTGGTGAAGCAACGACAAATGTAATGATTGTTTCGTTCATCGCATAGGCTATTTAATTTTAGCCTATTTTAATACAATTCAAATAATCTAATTGTGTTTAGAGGGAATTATTTTCACCGGACATTATGACCGGAGAGATTAGATATGTCGGACTTCACCAGATTTTGCCAGTCAAATACCGGTAATTACCGGCTAACGGAAACGCTGGTCTGTGTGTATACTCGAGTGGCCTCCAGCTCCAGCAAGGATTCTCCGGCGCTGCAGCTGGACCCTAAACGCTACATTCAGCATGCAAAAGGATTCTCCTGAGCTACAGCTGGACCCTATTCAGCAGCCCTCACTCATGCAATGTAAGCCAGGGACTCGAATACGCATGTTGTTGTAGGACATTGATGCCAGGAGCTATCTGTAGCTACTGCTGGATGGCGTTGGGACAACGCCTCAGTGAACTATTTAGTTTACTGCGACATTTCGTAGTGACTAGTGAGCTACCTAGCCAACGGAGTTATTATGCACTGGACTATTGCTGGAGGATTTGTTGATGTCTGGAGCTATCAGTAGCTAGCCGGCTGGATAACGTTACACAATGCCTCATGTATTAAACTAAGTGAATAGTTGACTGGGTCATTTTGTAACGGTAGCTAACGTTATCTCACGAAGGTCCCACACTGACTAGACTAACGTCACGGTGACTCGGAGGCAATAGCCTCTGTTTACATGCAGGCATACAGAAACAGGTGGGGAGGGGGTAGGAGCAGCAGCAGCAGTGCGCGGTGCGCTGCATGTCTGTGCTGAGACAGCGAGTGAGAACACCGCTAAAGAATTGGATAATGATTTTCGGTTTTCACATGACTATTTGATTGCCCGCCACACGGCGGTCAGACCTCAGTGGGAGGCGCCAAACGTAAAAACTGAGCGCAAATGGCGGGTGGCGCTCTCTAGTTTCGGTCCCTGGGCACAGTGCAGTACTCCAATTCAGCCATTGGCAATTCAGCTGTTGGGTGGGGGGCGCTGCTGTGCGGTCCCCAGATAGAGCCAGAAAAGAGCCAGAAAACAGCTGAATCTGCTGCTCTGCATCGACATACTCTCGCAAATAAGTCGTTGGGAGGTGGAGAGAGAGAGAGTCGTCACGCAAACCCACGATAATGTTGCCGTCTCTCTCTGCCAAATTTCTCAGTTCTTCGCTTGATATAATTAATACAAATGTCCAATATAACGGAATTCGTTAGCTCATAAAAATGTGATTATAACAGACTGCTGTTTATTAATGTCGGGCGACTGCCCACAGACACCTATTTGATTTAAAGTCGGCAGCAGCACAGAGTCTCGGGACTTATTTTATTTGGAATATAATGACTTTATACGCAAAAGTAGCCTAGTTTTAAGTAAAAATATTAAATCTACATGCCTTGATGATGTCATTATTTTGTTTTGTTGTCATTCTTTTGCCTATCAATTGTTTTTAAGCTCAATAAACTCTGACCGGAATTTCTCTCATTTGACCGGTAGATTGAAATCTACCGGACACTGAGGCCGGCAACAATTTTTTCTAACGGAAACCCTGCGGGAGGCCAGCGAGCAGTGCGTTGCAGTAGTCGAGGCGGGAGATGACTGTTGATTGGACGAGGAGTTGGGTGGCTTCTTTTGTCAGGAAGGGGCGTATCCTTCTGACGTTGCTCAGGAGGAATCTGCAGGTTCTGGTTGTCGCTGCGATGTGAGCAGAGAAGTTCAACTGGTCGTCGAGGACAACACCAAGGTTCTTGGCGGTCGGGGACGCGGTCACAGCTAGGGGTGCACAGATATCTCGGTCGGGTATCGGTATCGGCCGATAAGCTCAAATTTGCCGATGGCAGTGGCCGATAAATATTCGTCAATTTGTCGCGTCAAACTGGTCCACACGTTCAAACTCTGAAAAAAGTTTCAGTCAAGCGACCTGCACAACCCCACCCCCACACACACATGCTACTGCATCTAACCTCGTTCCCAGCTTTATCTCGAGAGATAAAGCCTGGTAAAGCACTACGGCCGAAAGTGGGAATCAGGTAGGAAGTCCCACCCCTGAAATCACGACACTGTGCTCATGAAAATGTATTCCCCCCAGAAACAACCTCGTTATCGCCTCCCTCGACAGGCTGACAGACCGGCTTGTTGTTTGTTTCGCTGGGGACTATAAACGGATCAGGGGGTGCCCGGAAACCGGAAAGCCTGTAGCCGGTATTTCTGTATTTCCGATTCACATTTTAGGAGGCATAGCTTTACCAGCCTATACTGCATCAAAGTTACTTATGATGAACAAAGGCATTAGTTTTGTGGCATTAACGTTATAGTTACACGTTTTTGTTACACATCAGCATATTTACCCGACCATATAGCTTGTTGGTCATTCATATCTCAGTTCCTTCCTTTGCTCAGAGAGCCCGTACTGAATTGTACCCATTCTGCAATCTGTTAATAAAGTTTTCAATCGGACAAATGTATAGAAAAGCTTCTATTATAACATTTGTTTAGGGATGCTCGATTTTGGCTTTTTTACCTATTCCGATATTGTCCAACTCTTAATTTCCGATACCGATATCAACCGATACCGATATATGCAGGGTTTCCCCGTCCAAAAAACGGAATAATTTCAGGTAACTAATAATTTCACTGGATATATACATAACAAATATTGTTATTGTTTTAAAAAAAAATTAAACCGATACCGATATTTTCCGATATCACATTTTACTGCCGATATCGGCCGATAATATCGGTCGGCCGATAATATCGGACATCCCTACATTTGTTGCAGTAAAATCATCATGCCTCGTTTGGTACTCCTGCGGAGCGCTGGTAATCTACTCGTGGCCGTCGGGGAGCTAACATTATTAGTAGGGATGCCCCGATCGATCGGCCACCGATCGTTATCGGCCGATAATCAGTATAAATATGCGATCGGTGATCGGTGATAATGCTTTATTTTCGCCGATCGTCAAACCCGATCTCACTCGCTGTCGCTGAGTTCAGACACCGGGTGGTGCGGCGTCTGCTCATCCCTCCAGCCCCTCCCGCACGCATGTAAACACGGGTCTACTCTAGTGGGACGGGACACGCGAGGGCGGCGTCTCCCTGAGCTAACGTTAGCTTAGCTACCGTTACAAAATGACCCAGTCAACTATTCACTTTTAGTTTAATACATGATGAGGCATCGTCTAACCGAACGGTATCTAGCCGGCCAGCTACCGATAGCTCCTGACATCAGCAAACGCTCCAGCAAGTATAGTAGAGATGTGTATGATACCTGTTAGCTGTTAGCTCGCGTTAGCGCAAGTTAGTTCACTGTTCAAACCGAAATGTCCCATTGAACTAAATAATTCACTGAGGCGTTGTATTAACGTTATATATCCGGCTAGCAGTAGCTACAGATAGCTCCTGATATCAATGTCTTATAACACTGATTCGTTGCGTATTCGAGCTGAGGGCTTGCTGAGCACAGTTAAGTAACGTTATACCAATAGGGTCCAGGTGCAGCGCCGGAGAATCCTGGCCGTAGCTCGAGGCTACTCGAGTATAGGTCCAGCTGCAGCTCTGGAGAATCCTGGCCGTAGCTGGAGGCTACTAGAGTACACACAGACAGTGGAGCTTGTTGCGTGGTGGCGATGTCTCGCAGATAATACAAGTACAAGTCTAATTATATAATATATATAAAAAAAAAAATATTTTAATCAAAACCGATCGGGATCGGATCGGTATCTGCCGATATGGCTCACGACGATCGGTGATCGGTATCGGTGGCAAAAAACGTGATCGGGGCATCCCTAGTTATTAGCTACGGTATGTTTGTTATTGATTCTCTCGTGTAAATCAATGGCGGACTTCCCGGAAGTAAAAAACGAATAAGCGCTTGCCGATTGGTGGTAAGAACAGCAGAGGCTGGTGCAAGCGGTGTGACGTAATTGGCAGAATCGACTGTCGATCAAAATTGTTCTGTTGCATTCTACCTGCATTACTTTGGTTGAGATAGATGGTGCTCTCTTATTAAAACTCATAAACAAATCTTGAGCAAGACAAGTTAGTCTGTTAGGTTATGAAAGCCAGTGAGTATTGTATGACTCGGACTTCAGCAATAATCATGACTCATGAGCATTATAAAATAAAAACATACATGGCATGGTGGAATACCATAAAGTACCATAAGTAAGTAAAGATAAGATAAGATATTCCTTTATTGATCCCCTTGGGCAAAGTAAAATATATTGTTGGTTTCCTGTTGGTTGTCAGTTTGGCCATGGGTAGGTAGGGAATTTATTTTATTTTTTTATTTTATTCTTTCCCACTGCGACTATGGATAGGGAATTTCTTTATTTAATTAAAATGTTCACAACAACATGGATGCATGTACTCTGCCAGCATGTTTAATATCCATAATACTAAATGTTGTTTAATATCCATAATACTAAATGTTTGACTAAGATTTCTATGAAATTTTATTCTAAAAATAATATTTTTTTTTAAAAACTCATAAAATATATTGGGTCGCACCTAAATCGGCAGGGTCGGTCGGCAACCGGAAACCAACTATTAATTTTGTTAGGCCTTGGGGGAAATTCAGGCATCATAGCAGCATGGGGGAAGGGGGGGGGGGGTACAGGTAGTAAAAACAACACAAGCAGTGTAAACAAATAGGTCAATGTAATTTACTATCTAACTTACTGAAAAATATATTCACAGTATTCAGTGTCACATAAGGTGCAGTATGCATAAGGTAGTGTTATAATTTACTGTCTACTGAAATATACATTATTCACAGTATCCACTGAAATATACATTATTCACAGTATCCACATAAGGTGCAGTATGCCTAAGGTAGTGTTATTGTCCTACTTGGGTTCCTATTAGTCCTAGGTCAATGTCTGGCAGCAGTTGCTGCCCCCTGTTGTGGAGCCTGGAGGCCGCTAGTCGCTGCCCACTGTTGTGGAGCCTGATGGCCGCTGGTATGAAGGACTGTCCGAGGCGGTTAGTTGAGTGTCGGGGGGGTATGAGTCTGTGGCTGAACGTGCTTCTCATCTTGACTAGCTCGTCGTAAAGGGGGTGGTAGGGGTTCTCCATGATGGCAGCCAGCTTCCTTCTCATCCCCCTCTCTGCCATCACATCTAGTCTAGGTAGCTCGACTCCCACCACGGAGCTAGCCTTCCTCACCAGCTTGTTGAGCTTGTTGGTGTCCCTTGAGTTGATGTAGCCTCCCCAGCATGCCACAGCATAGAAGAGGACGCTGGCCACTACAGACTGGTAAAATGACTGCAGCAGTCTATTGCACACGTTGAAGGACCTGACCCAGATAGCAAAAAATCGTTGAATCAACATTGTGTTTTTGTCAGGCTGATGATTGGAATCAACATTGATATCAGACATAGAAAATGGCATTGAAAGTGCTCGCTATGATCAACATGGAAAGAACATTGGATTTTCAACCAACATTTTTAAATTTCAATTTGA
Organism: Notolepis coatsorum; assembly: GCF_963971535.1. NCBI lineage: Eukaryota > Metazoa > Chordata > Actinopteri > Aulopiformes > Paralepididae > Notolepis > Notolepis coatsorum. Next base: position 19,077,919 of record NC_140173.1, on the reverse strand, counting down.
AAGCCGACAATGAATCAACGTTGATTCAACTATGATATGATCAACATTGAAATAATGTAGCATTGCATCAACATTGATTCAACTATATATATATATATTGCATTATACATTGAAATAATGATATTATTGAATGACCATTTCAGCACTTTTTCAACCTTCCTCTGTATGCTTTTAATATGCCTCATTAATAAAGAAAAATAATCACTTTACATCTAAATTATATTATTAGTTGTAGTTCCACCGGGAGCATGCTAAAAGGTGTCTACTAGTGACATTACTGCCATATGCCTGAATGGCAGTGATGTCACTGATAGACAGGCTTGGAGCAACCCCTGCAGAACTTTAAAACACCAAATAGAGTAAAGTGATTATTTTTGGCTTAAATGAGACATATTAAAAACATACAGAGGAAGGTTGAAACATGCTGAAATGGTCCATATGCTTTACTGCAGTGGTTCTCAACCTTTTTATACAAAGACCTCACAGGAAAAATATTTGGGGACTCCAAACTTGATTATAATTATGCCATTCTAGGTGAATATTCGAAAATATGTTGCAAGCTTGTAGATCGGCTATTTCGAATTTTTTTCTTCTTCAAGAAACCAAGGTTGAGAACAGCTGCTTTACGACATGCTCTATGAACAAAGAAACAGACAATTTATTGCTTTAACCATTTATTAAAGCCAATTAATTCGCACATACATATTCTTTGAAATGCCTCTCTTTCTATTAGACTTCGATGCCAACTATGCACGTGGCTCCAGATCAGCTGACATTCAGCTGACTCTCCCATACAAAAATGACAGAATAATAAAGTTATTGAAAATATTCATACAGAACTCTGAACCTTCGCACATACATATTCTCTTTGAAATGCCTGAGTTCAATTTGGATTTAGTATCACCAGGCGTGCATGAGAACAGATAATGAAATCTACTGTAATGTACAGTAGCTTTTTTATTTTATCAGGGTGGCACCATTGAAACTATTTAATGATGCGTGTCCCTTCTCTTTCTATTAGACTTCGATGCCAACTACGCACGTGGCTCCAGATCAGCTGACATTCAGCTGACTCTCCCATACAAAAATGACCGAATAATAACAGTTATTGAAAATATTCATACAGAACTCTGAACCTTCGCACATACATATTCTCTTTGAAATGCCTGAGTTCAATTTGGATTTAGTATCACCAGGCGTGCATTAGAACAGATAATGAAATCTACTGTAATGTACAGTAGCTTTTTTATTTTATCAGGGTGGCACCATTGAAACTATTTAATGATGCGTGTCCCTTCTCTTTCTATTAGACTTCGATGCCAACTACGCACGTGGCTCCAGATCAGCTGACATTCAGCTGACTCTCCCATACAAAAATGACAGAATAATAAGTTATTGAAAATATTCATACAGAACTCTGAACCTTCGCACATACATATTCTCTTTGAAATGCCTGAGTTCAATTTGGATTTAGTATCACCAGGCGTGCATGAGAACAGGTAATGAAATCTACTGTAATGTACAGTAGCTTTTTTATTTTATCAGGGTGGCACCATTGAAACTATTTAATGATGCGTGTCCCTTCTCTTTCTATTAGACTTCGATGCCAACTACGCACGTCGCTCCAGATCAGCTGACATTCAGCTGACTCTCCCATACAAAAATGACCGAATAATAACAGTTATTGAAAATATTCATACAGAACTCTGAACCTTCGCACATACATATTCTCTTTGAAATGCCTGAGTTCAATTTGGATTTAGTATCACCAGGCGTGCATGAGAACAGATAATGAAATCTACTGTAATGTACAGTAGCTTTTTTATTTTATCAGGGTGGCACCATTGAAACTATTTAATGATGCGTGTCCCTTCTCTTTCTATTAGACTTCGATGCCAACTACGCACGTGGCTCCAGATCAGCTGACATTCAGCTGACTCTCCCATACAAAAATGACCGAATAATAACAGTTATTGAAAATATTCATACAGAACTCTGAACCTTGAACCCCTATAGAATCTTCCAGGAAGTGTTGTTTTCCAAAATTCCAACGCAGAATCAAATCTAAAAGTTAAATCTATCTAAAAACACTTTTACCTATTGCTAAACTAAGTATAATACTTCAGAGTATTATAGAGACACATTAGAGATGTACATCTATATAATATATTCACATCCACACTATAAATAGCATCCATTAATCCATCATTAATCATCACTCCATTCAGACTACCGACTACTGACAACCTTCTGAACTTGAATAAGCATGCAAAACCAACAATTAGCATTTCAGGTGGCAGACTGCCTCTCCCGGGCGCACGTCAGCCCTGTGCACCCGGGCATCGACTATGCTGCCATGGCTGCTGACCAGCTCACCGACTCAGACCTTCAGGCGTTCAGGACGGCTGTGACAGGACTTCGACTTGAGGATGTGGTGTTTCACGACAGCGGCGCCACGCTCCTCTGTGACGTCTCCACTGGCCAGCCCCGCCCCATGGTTCCAACTGACTGGCGCCGCCGGGTATTTGACACCATTCATGCCCTTTCACACCCTGGGGTAAAGGCGTCGGTCAAGTTGGTAGGGGCCAAGTTCGTCTGGCCGGGCCTTAGGAAGGACGTCAAAGTATGGGCGGCCTCCTGTGTGGCGTGCCAGCGTGCCAAGGTACATCGTCACACTAAGGTCTGGAGGGGGGCTGAGTCTAAACTAGGGGGTGGTCCTGAGGGGGGCTGAGTCTAAACTAGGGGGTGGTCCTGAGGGGGGCTGAGTCTCAACTAGGGGTGGTCTGGAGGGGGGGCTGAGTCTAAACTAGGGGGTGGTCCTGAGGGGGGCTGAGTCTCAACTAGGGGTGGTCTGGAGGGGGGCAGAGTCTAAACTAGGGGGTGGTCCTGAGGGGGGCTGAGTCTAAACTAGGGGGTGGTCCTGAGGGGGGCTGAGTCTCAACTAGGGGTGGTCTGGAGGGGGGCTGAGTCTCAACTAGGGGTGGTCTGGAGGGGGGCTGAGTCTAAACTAGGGGGTGGTCCTGAGGGGGGCTGAGTCTAAACTAGGGGGTGGTCCTGAGGGGGGCTGAGTCTAAACTAGGGGGTGGTCCTGAGGGGGGCTGAGTCTCAACTAGGGGTGGTCTGGAGGGGGGCTGAGTCTAAACTAGGGGGTGGTCCTGAGGGGGGCTGAGTCTAAACTAGGGGGTGGTCCTGAGGGGGGCTGAGTCTAAACTAGGGGGTGGTCCTGAGGGGGGCTGAGTCTCAACTAGGGGTGGTCTGGAGGGGGGCTGAGTCTAAACTAGGGGGTGGTCCTGAGGGGCTGAGTCTCAACTAGGGGTGGTCTGGAGGGGGGCTGAGTCTAAACTAGGGGGTGGTCCTGAGGGGGGCTGAGTCTCAACTAGGGGGTGGTCCTGAGAGGGGCTGAGTCTCAACTAGGGGTGGTCCTGAGGGGGGCTGAGTCTCAACTAGGGGTGGTCTGGAAGGGGGCTGAGTCTCAACTAGGGGTGGTCTGGAGGGGGGCTGAGTCTAAACTAGGGGGTGGTCCTGAGGGGGGCTGAGTCTAAACTAGGGGGTGGTCCTGAGGGGGGCTGAGTCTAAACTAGGGGGTGGTCCTGAGGGGCTGAGTCTCAACTAGGGGTGGTCTGGAGGGGGGCTGAGTCTAAACTAGGGGGTGGTCCTGAGGGGGGCTGAGTCTAAACTAGGGGGTGGTCCTGAGGGGGGCTGAGTCTAAACTAGGGGGTGGTCCTGGGGGGGGCTGAGTCTAAACTAGGGGGTGGTCCTGAGGGAGGCTGAGTCTCAACTAGGGGGTGGTCCTGAGGGGGGCTGAGTCTAAACTAGGGGGTGGTCCTGGGGGGGGCTGAGTCTAAACTAGGGGGTGGTCCTGAGGGGGGCTGAGTCTAAACTAGGGGGTGGTCCTGGGGGGGGCTGAGTCTAAACTAGGGGGTGGTCCTGAGGGAGGCTGAGTCTCAACTAGGGGTGGTCTGGAGGGGGGCTGAGTCTAAACTAGGGGGTGGTCCTGAGGGGGGCTGAGTCTAAACTAGGGGGTGGTCCTGAGGGGGGCTGAGTCTCAACTAGGGGTGGTCTGGAGGGGGGCTGAGTCTCAACTAGGGGTGGTCTGGAGGGGGGCTGAGTCTAAACTAGGGGGTGGTCCTGAGGGGGGCTGAGTCTAAACTAGGGGGTGGTCCTGAGGGGGGCTGAGTCTAAACTAGGGGGTGGTCCTGGGGGGGGCTGAGTCTAAACTAGGGGGTGGTCCTGAGGGAGGCTGAGTCTCAACTAGGGGGTGGTCCTGAGGGGGGCTGAGTCTAAACTAGGGGGTGGTCCTGGGGGGGGCTGAGTCTAAACTAGGGGGTGGTCCTGAGGGGGGCTGAGTCTAAACTAGGGGGTGGTCCTGGGGGGGGCTGAGTCTAAACTAGGGGGTGGTCCTGAGGGAGGCTGAGTCTCAACTAGGGGTGGTCTGGAGGGGGGCTGAGTCTAAACTAGGGGGTGGTCCTGAGGGGGGCTGAGTCTAAACTAGGGGGTGGTCCTGAGGGGGGCTGAGTCTCAACTAGGGGTGGTCTGGAGGGGGGCTGAGTCTAAACTAGGGGGCCTCAGGCTCTCTGAGCGCCGACTCGACTTGACTCCTCTCGGGGGTAAATCCAACACTCACAGGCGTCGGCGATTATCCGCTCCACAAATCACAGTACCAAAGCAAATATATATTCCAGCCGCACAGGGCTATGCAGTCGTCGGGTAGGTAATCCAGTGTACATGTCCATTCGGTCCTCGCCTAGATCTCCTCGGATGAAAGCGCCATGTGGTCGGCCCAGCCTGGATAAGACTCTAGATAACACGAGGAAGCGTTGGAGATGCTGGTCACTTTAGAACTCTAACCGCACAATGCACCATACACAATAGACTATTATTAACTTAAACTAGGGGGTGGTCCTGAGGGGGGCTGAGTCTCAACTAGGGGTGGTCTGGAGGGAGGCTGAGTCTAAACTAGGGGGTGGTCCTGAGGGGGGCTGAGTCTATACTAGGGGGTGGTCCTGAGGGGGGCTGAGTCTCAACTAGGGGGTGGTCCTGGAGGCTAAATTAGGGGGTGGTCCTGGAGGCTAAACTAGGGGCTAAACATATGCACGCACGCATGCACGCGACAGCTGCAACCAGAGATACTGGAGATAAATGTTGCCCCTGGATCAGCTTCCAATGATCCAACTCCCATGAAACCCACTGTCCTCCAAACCATTTGTCCTTTTAAGTCTTTGTCTTTCTTCGTATCCCGCCATTCCTCTCAGGTGCATAACGCAGCCACTTCTGCAGTGCATCTCTGTATATCAAGTCAGTCAACTTGCGGTCAAATTGACGAGCAGCCGCTGGGAAAAAAGAAAAAAAGAATACTTAAAGATAAACAAGAAAGCTGCAGTGGGCATGTTCCATTCCAAAGTGAACAGTGTCCTTTTTAGTGTACTAGATTTTCAGGTGGCCTTAGGTGCATTTTCAACCCCATAGTCATATAATTGATCCACATTAATGCTCGTAAAAAATCGTATTGTGAGCATTACAGAGGACCACTTATATGACGTTAAGGTTGGAAATGGGTGAGGTGTTTCTTTAAGAGTGGTTGCATGTTCCATCAGGCTCATTCCATGGTGATAAAAATGCATCCATTCGTATTTACTTGAGATAAAAGTGAAAATACTTAATTAAATGAAATATCCATCATCAAAATAGCTAAATCCACTGTAGTAAACCTAGTATTTTGAGGTGCAGATTGACTCACCAAACATGCAGTCCTGCATCAGTGTGTCCTTGAAGGCCCTCTTCGGTCCCTTTCCCGCCCAGTTGAAGATGCATGCTAGACAGTTTGTCATGGTAGCGGATAGCATTCGCCGGATCATATTTTCTGAGTTGGTCCCTCCGATTAATGCCAGGCGGGTTGTCTTAACAGATTGGAGAGGAAAAAAAGTGAGTGTGCTAAAGTGTACATTGTACTATGTCAAATGGACAGAATATGATGTTTTAAGTACACATTTTAAGACTTTTTTTTATTAACTCTAAAGAAAGACCATTACTGTGTCAAAACTCAACAAACAATACCATCAAACAAATTAGCTAAATGAATTGTCAAATATTGACTAAGAAATAAATATCATCCCGCATATCATTGCAAGGCTATTTTCACAATATTTCTATGCCAAGCACACATCCAAGCAAAAAACTAAATAAATGCCTCCACTCCTACAATTCAGACATTATAAACACTTAGATTTCAAACAATAAATTTTTAACAAAATACAAAAATGTTCACCATCTTTCGACTGACTGTTTCGTCCTTCAGTGCAGCTTCAGCCTCATCAAACTGCTCCTCATTGGTGAGTGGCAGCACGATGGGGAAGTTCTCTTCTCTCTGTGATTCAGGTCCAGCTCCGTGATCGTTAAAGGTGGATTTAGCCCATGCATTAAAGCATTCCGTCTCCAGACGGATTTCCGTCAATTTGATTGGGGAGATCCTTCCATTTGATTCGCGGTCTGACGGAATTGGCTACCTGGTATAATATGATTTGTAGATGCATACACATTTAAACAAAATTGAGCCAATCAGAGGCGCCAAATATGAAGAAAAAAAAATCGCGCCGCGCCAAGCAGAGTCATCGAGAGACAGGACGCTGCTCGCTCCGGAGGCTCGCTCCGCGGTTGCAGCTGCAGTCTATTGGGCGAGTTACACATTTGCGAGGTCTGAGAAGTATGTCCACCACATGGCAGGGTAACAAGATAGTCATGTAAAATAATTAAAAACTGCGTGTTTTGGTTTAACGAGTCGCCTTTTTTGCAGCCTCGCGCGTCAAGTCAACTCTGCTTGTTGACCTAGTTTGTTTGTTTGTTTGTTTATTTGTTTGTTTATACCACGCTGCTTGCACTCGCTGCTATACCGATTAGCTAACGTTAGCTTAATAGCGTCGGTTAAATGGAAGGAGTAAGCCGGCCACTAAAAAGAGAACCCACCGCGGGGTTCTCAGATGAAAAGGATGAGCGGCACCACCTAACAAAAGAAAGTTTAGAGAGGAGAGGACGTTTGAAGAGACTGGCTAGGCAGCGCTACTGGGGGCTGTAGTGGTGAGTTGTTAACTTGTTCCGTCTGCCGCAACTATGTCAAAAACAGAAACAACACTTTTGTCATTGTCGTGTTACTTCACAGTACAATACGTGAGTCCCCTGCTGTGGTTGTGAGTATAAGTTTATTAGCTTAACTCCGTAGCAACATCACACAGGTGTATACAGTCTCCCCCCCACCATATATTCTCTCCCCACCGTATATCTTTTTTCTACCATCCCCTCCTAATGTACGGTCTCCTCCCCATCATATGTATATAATCTGTTAGGATCTATGGGTAACTACTGTATATTTCTTTCCCACCCCCTCCTAATGTACAGTCTCCTCCCCATCATATCATGTATATAATCTCTGTTAGGATCTATGGGTAACAGTACTGTATATTTTCTCCCACCCACCCACCCCCTCCTAATGTACAGTCTCCTCCCCATCATATGTATAATCTCTTGTCAGGATATATGGGTAACATTACTGTATATTTGCATATCGTATATGTCACAAATGTAACAGTACTATATACCTGTAGACTGTAGTATGTCCCTATGCCATAAATGTCACTATGAATTGAAAATGGGGGACCCTGATGATGTAAACAAGACAAACGTCTTTCTCTGGTCTGCATCCCCTTAACAATTGTGTGTATTGAGCCATACTGTATTGTACCCATTCTGCAATCTGTTAAATATTGATTGATTGATTGAACATTTTATTAACAGAATTGCAGAATGGGTACAATAGAGTACGGCTCAATACACACAATTGTTAAGGGGATGCAGACCAGAGAAATACTTTTGTCTTGTTTACATCAGGGTCCCCCATTTTCAATTAATCATAACATATATGACACACATGACATACAGATAGACAATACTGCTACATCTATACATTTATGACATACCAGATTTACAAATACAGTATTGTTTGTGATACAAAAATAGTCTAAAAAAGAGAGTATATACATTGGAGGAGGTTGGGTAGGTGGGGTGGTACATTGGAGGTGGTTGGGTAGGCGGGGTGGGGTAACTGTACATTGGATTATCGACAAAACCTTACTTGGTCCCAAGAAGAGGGTCTTGTGTATTAAATAAAGTTTTCATTCATTCACTCTGGATCTGGTAAATCCAGTAGCAATACACACAATTGTTAAGGGGATGCAGACCAGAGAAAGATGTTTGTCTTGTTTACATAATCAGGGTCCCCCATTTTCAATTCATAGTGACATTTATGACATACACAACATACATGACATCATGACATTTATGACATGGGGACATACTTGACTTACAGGTATAGTACTGTTACATTTGTCACATATATGATAAGCAAATATACAGTACTGTTACCCAGAGATCCTAACAGTAAATATATACATATGATGAGGAGGAGACTGTACATTAGGAGGGGGTGGGTGGGTGGTAAAAAATATATACAAACGGTGGGGAGGAGACTGTCCATTGTTGTTGTGGCATAATTTGCTAAACGTGTTTAGTCCCTTGTTTGTATGATAACAAGCCGTTTAGTTCATGGTTCAAAGTAATGGGAAAGGGGTGCTAGCTCGCCATCAATCAGAAGCTAGCCACAAGACTTGCATTCACGCTCTCCAGCACACAGCCTCCCTGCCTGGCACAACAACCACAACAGTAGGGTATATAGTCACAGTCAGGACAGTAGGCTCTACAAGTAGGCTCCCTTAAAACGCTAACGCTATTAAAAAAAATAGTGGAGATTAAAATAAGAATATGACTTGGCCTGAAAAAAAGTTCAGTCAGGAGATTTTTTTTTGCTTTAATCCCTGATTTAGCCATTTCAGTCTTCAGAAACTGAACGTCATGTGAAATTTGCTTCACCTCCACGAGTAGCTCTGCAAGCATCCTGGTGTTTTTGTTGGCAGCAAGGTCTTGAAGAAAAACAATTGGTTTTACATTAAATTTCAAGGATAGATTCACCATTTCAATCATTTAGAATGACACTAAGCAATAAGGGCCTTCAGCACATTCAAATCACGTCTAATTAAAGGGATCATCACATGACAACAACGTTACTATTTACATTTAAATGTGACGCTTAAGTCTTTGCACCCCTAACTTATAGTAACCATTAAGTGCTTAAATATTAAGCCTATAAACACCATGACAAATTACATGAAAAAAAAAGTGACAAAGACTGTAAAGTCACAAGGGACATATGTTTCTCAATGCATCAGAAAATGATACTTGCCTTGTAACATTTGACTGGGCTCTCCATGGAATCTTCCCCGCGGCGTTTCAGGAGCTGAAGCTGAAGAAATCAACATGGCATCAGCATTGCACATTAGGTAATTGTGTATGGGGGAGGCGGGGGGTAAAGTGGAATATAGGCATCTTTACCCAGGCGATGTGAGTTGAAGTCAGCTGATCTGGAGCCACGGCTATAGTTGGCATTGAAGTCTAATAGAAAGAGAATAAAGGACACACATCATTGTTTACATTGAACACGAATTATGGAATTTTACCCAAAAAAACAACATTTAAGATGAGAAATGCATACCATTCCTTGCTCGCTCTGATGGCACAGTGTGGTAGGGGCTGGAGTTATACATTGGCTTTCCTAGAGAAAGAGCGACAGAATTAACAAAATAAGGTAAGCACCATCAAAGTATCAATGAGCACCATATACAGTAGCAAGCAAAAGACATACCATTCCTTACTTGTCCAGTGTGGTTCCCTCCTGAAATGGATTAAAATAACCGTAATTAGTCACTGTAAAATACAAGTTCTCATATAATATCATGCCAACATTAACGGCTCATTGCAAAATAGTGAGACACTGAATAAGCTACTCATATATGCACTCAACTTTACATTTCCACCCATTTAACTAACATTTCCAGTCAGTAAGGTATCCAGTAAGGCAGGACTAGTAATCCAACCGCCACCTATTGAAACAGACTGGAGACACAAGAGTGGCTGAGAGAATCACATAGCTATATCTAGTTTATTAATCTACTTACCATCATTGCAGTGGTCCATTGACTCCAACTGTGCCAAGAAGCTTCCACCAAAGCCTAAAATGAGAGAACACAACAAAACATGAACAATGAATGCTATCAAAAGCACATTTACAATCTGTCCACCGGCTCCACCCTGACTTAGTAGTGTGAAGTGATTCACTTACCCTTATTAGGCTGGTTATTCTCCGAGCAGCTTCCTCCAGAGACCGAGCAGCTTCCTCCAGAGACTAAAAGAAGGGAACACAAGACATGAATAGTGGACACTGTAACTTTTGAACACATAACCTGACTGATATGTTTGGATGTATTGACAGAGGAACTAAATGCTTGTAAAGCTCTCATGCAACTACATTTTGTTCTGCTATGTTAGTAAATAATGACATACCACTGCTTGCATTTGATGTTGGCACCGAGGGGTACTGGCTGGATTCTGGCTGCACTGTATTAATAAATAAATGGAATTATACATGGCAATACTTAAAGTAGGTGTAGCAGTTAGTGTCATAACTGACAAGTGTCACCACTATACCTGGGAAATTAACATCAGGTGGCTTGGCATATCGTCGCGTCACCCTGCTGTCTGGCTCTTCATCTGACTCCACTGCGTGCATATGATTTGTCCTAAAAAAAAACATTTAACATTCCCAGGCTCCCAGGATAATTCAATTAATTGAGCAATCCTTGAGACACTGTTCAGGAGCCAGCCCATGGCCCATTTCTGTTTAACCAAAAACTATCACGAGGAATTCAACTGTACCTTGCTCTTCTTTTCCGACGTACATCTGCTTCCTCTTCAGATTCCAAATCAGTGGTTAGACATCCAGTAGTCACGTACTTGTCTTCATGTTGCTTGGCCTTTAGAAATGAGTCTGTAAAAGAACAAGCAGAAAATACAGCATGACATTAATAAGAAGTATGAGGAACAATTCACATCAGACAATAGCAGTGACTATACTTACCACAAGTAATTAAGAGCCGAATTTTGTCATATGTGGTCCATCCTTCACAGGGCATCATGTTTTCTTTAAGGGCCTTTGAATAATTTGTGTTTTTTGGGGGCCATAATAATGTACCTTCCGTTGGATTGAACCAGCTGGAAAGAACTGTTGCAGTTCCGCCATTTGGAAACAGTACAACGCCCCAGAGCACCACCTCACTTTCCATTCTGTGTACAATAAATTAAATTAGAATATTAATGATAAAAAAATTATAATGACAAAAACATGAATCATAAGATGTCTACTGCAGATGAGCTATTGGAATAGCTATGAGGCTATTTCCCTCTGGATACAGAACACATTTACGTTTAATAAAGCTAATTTTACCAACCCCGATCTCATCACACAACTCTCTAACCTTGTATGTACCTATGAGGGAGGACTCGCAGGGATAAGTGTAATATAATTCTTGGTGTCTGAACTTTCTGTAGATCACATAGACCTCACCTTCTTCCTGGACTATATTCTGCACTACTGCAATTGTATCTCCCACCTGAATACAATTATCCCCCTGCTTTGTAGACAAGGTAAAACGACAACTGGAGACCTTTGTGTACTGTAGAGCAACACTGAAATGTTGAGGAAGTGGACCATCAGTATGAATGTGCTTTAAAACTGGTTGATCTGTTGCTAATGGAACCTCAACATGTGGCATTTCTGACAGCCTTTTGACTACCTGTTGTAGAGGTTGGTGTGGCTTGCGTAAAAGATGCTTTATTTGGCCAAGATAATTCTCAAAAGGGAACCCTGAAACATTATCTAAAGGTCCAAATTGTTTGTATTCATCTGCTAAATGTATAAGCTGGTGGACACTGAACACAATCTCACCCGTACCATACAACTGTCCAAAGTGGCCCACAAAGGATATCATTAATCTATGTGCAAATTCAACCATTTGGCCAGAAGTTCCAGGAGACAAAAACAAATACATGGCCACTGAAAACAACATGTAGTTGTCATAAAACTCACTGGGAAGGCAATCCTTCAGAACTACAGGACCCCAGTATAACATGAAGGATCGGAGCTCAGTAGCTTTCCAACGATCAAGCTCATTCAAACCTCTTGGCTTGCGATTGAATTCAACAGGGGTGTGGGAATGTAACACCAGCAGTTTGCTTGATATACTGTTAACTGTTTGTGAAGGAAGCCTAGTGGCTAGCTTGCCCTTTAACCACATATGCAACAGTTTTCTCATCAACCCAAGACAACAGAGGTGCATATAATCTATTGGGAATGAAGAAACCATCTTTACTATCCCTGTTAAAGGACTGAGTTTCTGTTTCAAGTGGTGTTCCTCATCAATCATATCACAATAACTCGAATCCGTCCTGAGCCTGACATTTGTTTCTGGATACGTCATTTTGTTCCTCCACACACCCTCTTGGTCACACTTGTCACACCCTGAATAACCATTATGTGACTTAATATTCTTAACGTAGGCCCTAGCAGGAGCATCACACACAAATGAGGAAACCTGTACATTCAATTTCTTACCATTATGAACAATGCCATTAGCCAGCACATTTTTAAGGTCGCTAACAAATTTCTGCAGATACTCAACAACACACTTTGGCTTGCTTAAACCACTAAATATACCGACAATAAATGGGGACTTAGTGTAATCACAATTCAGGATTGCAAGTATAGGCCAGAATTGAAGTCTTGAACTCCTAAAGAGGGGGAGACCATCTATATTGAACTGTAAAGTAAGAGTTGTGAGGTTCACTGGTAAACTTAAACATTTTAATCGTGAAAGTATTCCTCGCACCAATCCAAAATGATAGTACTCGCCACCTTGCATTTGAGTGGTTGCAACATGAGATTGTGTTCCAAGCAGAGTCCTTCCATTTTTAGGGAGCTTAGGGTGAAATAGCTTTAAGATGGACAGCAGAGCAGACAAAGCAACAAGACTAATGGAGTAGGATGTTGCCCAATATCTTAGGCTCCTTATAAGCAGATCCTGACTAGGCGGCTGCTCCTCATCGCTCTCATAGTGAGAATCTGATTCATCTTCATCATTGCCAGCTTCATCGTCTATATCAGGGGTTCCCAAACTTTTCAGGCCGGGGCCCAGAAAATAAGGCGTCAGAGAGCCGCGGCCCAATGCACATCGTCTGGCTTTTTTTATTATTTTTTTTGCCAGGCGACCGATTTTTTAAGCCAAATATCACTTCAATCCTATTAAGTTAGTTCAAGTTAGTTATTCATTTATATGTGCTATTTATGAGAGGGCTAACTTGTTGCAAAATAATAATGATAATAATAATAGCCTCATTAAAATACTATTGTTGCTTCGGTTGTTTTCAGCGTTTTATGTGCATAATCTGTTATTTAGTTTGAAATGTTCGTTGAAATAAGTAGATTTTTCGTTTTTGTTTATTTATTAAGTTAATATAAAACCATATAGTCACATTTTAGAATACAATAGAATAGAATTTTAGAATACAACTAGAAACACTGTCCTGGCATGCTTCTAAGTTCAGTGGCCTGACCAAAAAAATTTAAATAAATTTTTTTTAAATTTAAAAATAAATTAAAAAAATATTATTTTTAATTTTTTTTTATTTTTTTTTTATTTTTTTTTAATCATCTCGCGGCCCACCCGTGGCTGCTAGCGGCCCACCTTTGGGTCGCGACCCCGACTTTGGGAACCACTGGTCTATATCATCATTTTCCATTTGCACATGATCAACTTCATTTCGAGCTACTGCACTACCATCAGAATGATCATTTTTCATTTGCACATCGGACTCAACTTCATCATTGCCAGCTACACTGCCATCTATATGACCATTTTCTATGTCTACATGTGAAGCTGGTAGTGCATCTAGTTGGGAAAAGTGTGAGCTTGTGAAGGCAGGTTCCCTATTCACACAGGGGTAAATATTTTCTCTTTGATTATGCAGAGATTCCTCATATTCCTTAAGGATATCTTTCTCTATGCCCCTTACAGTCCGAATGACTCTACGTCTTTTAGCCCAATACGATTCATAAGAAGCCATCTTAACCCATTAACTCCCGGATTGAAAGGTATATAATAACGTATAGGTTACAACAGGTCTAAATAGAAAAGAGGTGGTGCTGATTATAATTTTTTTGTTATTACTTGGCCTTTTTTTTGCAGTGAACCCTCCAGTCCTCTTCTCTTGTAGCACAACCCTGAAAATAGAGGGGAAAAAATTATTAAAATAATATATGCATAAAACAAATATATATCAGCCAAATTATTAATTTATCAGGTCCTTCCAACATATTTTAAAATATTTAACCTCTTCCACCCGGAGCCTATTTTCTGAAAATCCGCCTAAAATATATACCTAGGTAAATGGAATATTGCTCCACTTCTACAAGGGCCATTTGCATATTCTTGTATAGCGTCATCTATCTATCTAATGTATATTCACAGTGTCAGAAATATTGTGTCTATTACTAGGCTTGCTTAAATTGTGATGAAACAAAGGAGAATATTAATTATGATTTTTCTTTGCATCTTTGACAGTGAATAACACCATGCTAATAATGACCAAACATTAAAAACTGCCACTGATCTTGTTCAATACCTTCTTGAGTGTAAAATAAATAAAGGGAAGATTATTAAACAGAAGGTTCTGTAGATACTGTACTGAATTCTCCCATCCGGACCAATGTAATTTGAAATATTATCATAGAATATACAATAGCAGGCTCATAAATTACCTTATTATAGCCAATTCGCACATTTATATATATACATATATTATCTTTCAAATGCCCGAGTTCAATTTGGATTTAGTATCACCAGCGTGCATGAGAACAGAATGAAATCTACTGTAATGTACAGTAGCTTTTTTATTTTATCAAGGTGGCACCATTTTGAAACTTTTCAAATCTAATTGTTGCTGAATGCTAACAATAGGGAAGATAAACTAACTATGTTTCAATATTTGTCATAAACGTTACCTTTTGTGGTAGAATGATCTCGAATAATAGCAGTTATTGGAATCATTCTCGAAGTCAACTTCCTTTCCGTTTAACTTTCTGTCTAAGTGCATGTCTATGGCTTGGGGGGGAAACATACACTTTAGAATCACCAGAAAGGCTTTCGAAATAGTGAAATGCCATGTTGGCCTCAATATTTTCAAAACAAATTATATGAAAAGGTTATGAAATCAACAAGAATGTGGTAAAATATGTAATAAAAACAGAGCTCAACGCAGACATTTGATCAGTAGAAATCCATTTGTTTCCCCCATACAAAGATGGCGCCGTTCTCGTGACGTCAGAGTGTAGCTGACGTTAGCTTGCTAAGCTATCAGATTTGCATGGTCTGTATAGCTGGCTAAAGCTAGCAGACTCGCATGGTCGAGCTGACGTTAGCTTGCTAAGCTATCAGATTCGCATGGTCTGTGTAGCTGGCTAAAGCTAGCAGACTCGCATGGTCGAGCTGACGTTAGCTTGCTAAGCTATCAGATTCGCATGGTCTGTGTAGCTGGTTAAAGCTAGCAGACTCGCATGGTCGAGCTGACGTTAGCTTGCTAAGCTATCAGATTCGCATGGTCTGTGTAGCTGGCTAAAGCTAGCAGACTCGCATGGTCGAGCTGACGTTAGCTTGCTAAGCTATCAGATTTGCATGGTCTGTGTAGGCTAAAGCTAGCAGACTTGCATGGTCGAGCTGACGTTAGCTTGCTAAGCTATCAGATTCGCATGGTCTGTGTAGGCTAAAGCTAGCAGACTCGCATGGTCGAGCTGACGTTAGCTGGCTAAGCTAGCAGACTCGCATGGTTGAGCTGACGTATAGCTGACGTACGTTAGCTCGCGCTGTTATAAGTTAACGCTACTTTCCAGGCCGGGGGTTTTGACATTTTCAAACCGTGAAACCGGTTACCGGCACATGCCTAATGTGAATAGCATAATACATTATATTGTCAAGGACTTACCAAAGACGTGTGCGCACTTGACTAGTCACGCTGAATGAAGACACCATGGCGCCAAGTTTTTCTTTTAATGCCTCAAGTCCCGTGAGATCTTCTAGCTGGCCTCGCGAGTTGCTTACGACCTACCCCCTCGAAGGGGAGGGGGGAGGGGAGGGGGGATTATCAGCACTACGTTGTAACCATGTAATTTCATTGTTGGGCATTTCAACATTGAAAAACAAGCATCTATACTAAATCGATTCAACAACAGTTTTTCAAATGTTGAAATGGTGTCTGTAATTTAGATATTGAATAAACATAGCTTTTTCAACCTCAACCAAAAATAACCAATCTGACCAAAATCCAACATTTAATTAATGTCTTTTGCTATCTGGGGAGTCTCTTCAGGAAGAACAGCCTTCTCTGTCCCTTCCTGTAGAGGGCCTCTGTGTTATCCGACCAGTCCAGTTTATTGTTCAGGTGTACCCCAAGGAACTTATATGAGTCCACCACCTCCACCCCTCGGATGGTGATGGGAATCGGGGGGGGCCTCTTCTTGCCCCTCCGGAAGTCCACCACCAGCTCCTTGGTCATACTGGTGTTGAGTTGGAGGTGGTTGCTGTTGTTCCACCCCACAAAGCTTTCCACCAGGGCTCTGTACTCCTCCTCATCATTGTCGGTGATGTAGCTTACGATGGAGGAGTCGTCTGAGAACTTCTGCAGGTGGCACCCGCTTGAGTTGCGACAGAAGTCTGAGGTATAGAGGGTGAAGAGGAAGGGTGACCGCACAGTTCCTTGGGGGGCGCCGGTGTTGCTCACCAGTACGTCAGACTGACTGTCCTTTAGTCTGACGTACTGCGGTCTCTCAGTGAGGTAGTCCTTGATCCAGGCCACCAAGCCGTGCTCCAGCTGCATCGAGCTTCTCCGCTAGCAGTGACGGCTGGATGGTGTTGAAGGCGCTGGAGAAATCAAAGAACATAATCCTCACTGAGCTGCGCGGCTTCTCCAGGTGCGTGTATGCTCTGTGGAGCATGTAGATGATGGCGTCCTCCACCCCGATGTTTGCCTGGTATGCAAACTGCAGGGGGTCGAGGGAGTCACGCACCAGGGGCTTGAGGTGTTGCAGGACCAGTCTCTCAAACGTCTTCATGACGTGTGACGTCAGAGTGACTGGCCTGTAGTCGTTGAGGGTGCTGGGTCGTCCCTTCTTGGGCACCGGGGCCCAAGAGGCCTATGTTCATATCTGTGAGCACAATTTGTAACACAATTTATTATTATTATTATTTTTTTTTATTATCTTTCTTCCCCTCTTTTTCCTGATTTTTCTCCCATCCCACCCTTCCTGGTTGTTGCGTACTTTCCCCTACTGTTGGTCCGGGAGATGCTCTCCTCCGACGCATGTGCAGCCTGCCGGCAGGCCAACCTGGCCGCGCAGGTTCTCACCGGGGAGAGTGTAGCGTGTGGGAGGCCACACTATCTCTCCTTAGTTCCAACCCTTGCTGAGCAGGTGCCCCGACCGAACTGTAGGGGTCGCTGTCCACAACGCCCAGGACCCACCCTTCAGCTTTCCCACTCTCTGATACAGCCAATTGTATCAGTGTGAGAGGCCAGCCAAGCTGATAGCAACGCCGGGAGCTGGATTCGAACAGGCAAATCCAGTGTCTCCCGGTGTTGGTGACGAACGTAATCTCCGTGCGCCACCTGCCCCCCCAACACAATTTATTTAATATTTTATTAATTCATTTTATTATTATTATTTTATTTGTTGCCATGCCTAAAATAATAGTCAAGCATAGGGCTAAAACATTTTCATAAACAATAATATAATTTTTTGTTATATGGTTATAATAAAAGCTTTTCTATACATTTGTCTGATTGATTGATTGAACACTTTATTAACGGATTGCAGAATGGCTACAATACAGTACAGCTCAATACAACAACAGTGGACTGGAGGATGAAGACCAGAAAAAGACTTTGGGCTTTTTTACATAAGGGTCCTCCATTTTCAATTCATCAAAACATTTAGAGACATACAAATATACAGTAGTTTCATTAAAAAAAATATTATAAAAAAAAAGAATTATAAATTTTTTTTTGCCACAAGTATCGGTATCGGCCGATTGTGTTAGTTGAACTATCGGTATCGGCGGCAAATTTTCATATCTGTGCATCCCTAGTCACAGCTGCATTCTCGACTGTGATGGAAAGGTCGGTCAGGGAGGAGGATTTGGCCGGCAGGTGGAGCAGTTCTGTTTTGCTTAGGTTCAGTTTGAGGTGGTTGGTCGTCATCCAGGCGGAGATGTCGGACAGACAGGCCGAGATCCGCTCGGAGACGTGGATATCTGAGGGAGGGAAGGAGAGGAAGAGTTGAGTATCATCGGCATAACAATGATAGGAGAAGCCATGAGACGTGATAATGTTACCCAGTGATTTAGTGTAGAGGGAGAAGAGAAGGGGTCCTAGGACCGAGCCCTGGGGGACACCCGTGGCCGACAGGGTCCCTCTCCATGACACTTGGTAGGAGCGGTCATTGAGGTATGATGTCAGCCATGTCAGCGCAGAGCCAACCACTCCCATTCCTGCGAGGGCCGCGAGGAGGATCTGATGGTTGACTGTGTCGAAGGCTGCAGATAGATCTAGGAGAATCAGAACAGAGGAGAGGCCCTTCGCTTTTGCTAAGTGAAGTGCCTCTGTGACCGCAATGAGGGCCGTTTCTGTGGAGTGGCCAGTCCGGAAGCCAGACTGATTAGGGTCTAGGAGGTCATTCTGTAAGAGATAAGCAGTAAGTTGGTTGGATACAGCACGTTCAAGTGTTTTAGAAAGGAAGGAGAGAAGAGAGACAGGACGATAGTTGCCTATGACGGTGGGGTTCAGGGTTGTTTTTTTATGAGCAGCGTGACTGGCTTGTTTTAGGGAGGTGGGGGACCACCCCCGAGTTGAGTGAAGAGTTGATGGTTGCAGTTAGGAATGGGAGGATGTCCGGTGCTATGGGCTGGAGGAGTGCGGAGGGTAACTGATCCAGCTGGCATGTAGTCGGACGGTTCGACGTTACCAGTGTCAGGGTCTCGGCTTCTGTAATGGGAGAGAAAGATGACAGAGTGAAGGATGAGGTTCTCGATTCAGTATTCAGTTTAAATAAAATGAAGGCACACAATTTCTAGAAATGTGAGTAAACAACGTTGTTTTGCCCTGAGGGATGATTTACAATAAAGTGCTATTAAAAACGGAAAAGTTAGGGTACTTAAATTCTTGACGCTATAACTCTCAAAACGCTAGCGTTAGCACTTAGCACAAAAAAAGATACAAGTAACGTAGCTGACTTAACGCCAACTGGTTCAGCTGCCGGTAGACCATCGCCGTTCTTTAACCCTTCCAGGCGCTTTGTGGTCCGAACTTTCCATGAATCAGCCGTAAGATCATTGGGAAGGACCAGGAGCCACTCAGCAGCATCCACAAGAAACGGACAGTAAAGAAGGCCTCCCAAATAGTTGAGAACAACACACACACCCTTCACACCCATTACAAACTAATGCCCTCAGGCCGTCGATACAGAGCTTCATCACTGAATAAAAGGGGCTTAGGTAGCTTCGTGCCAACCTCCATCAGACTGCTGAACACCTAGGTCTGGTGGAGGCCGGACTGCCCCCCCCAAGGACTTTGGACTACTTAAAAGTAGGGGTGCATGATATTGATTTTTTTAACCCGATGTCGATACCGATAACTTTCTGCTCCTCAAGGTCGATACCGATACCGACAGGGTTCGAAATTAATGGCGGCTTGGGGCATAATGCCCTTGAAAATGGACAAAATGCCCTCGAAAATCAGTTAAGGGGGGCACTTAATGCCCCCGACAGTTTACTAATTATATATATATATTTATCCGGTAATGGAGCGTCTGTGTATCGTACGGTTCAGATGACGCGCAAATAAAAAAAATCATTTGGCGGAGCCGGTGTTCTGCACTGGCTGCAGGCAGCAGCAGCAGCAGTAGCACTGCAGCCCAATAGGGTCCAGCTGCAGCCAGGTGCTAGTCAGTTTGTGTAAAAATGGCACGCACAATATAAATCAATCTTCATTACGACTTTAAAAACATAGCCATTAACATTACATAGGCATAAACACATCTTGCCATAGCGGTAGCAGTTTGTACAAAACAACGCACGTTTTAACTATGGTAGCCCGACGCAGCCCGCAAGCTAATACTGTACAGTCAATGAAATGTCACCGTAGCTACTACTAGCTACTGTAGCAGAGGAGGAAATGGGAGTCTGAGAGGCGGGGTGTTTAAAGACAATGATAGGCGTTTATTCAACATCCAAGAAGGCTAACATACAACTGTTTTACTAACTCCAACCGGGACTATTACCGCTGTCCCACTGCATGTTGATGTTATGAACTCCTCCTAACGTTACCGGAGCTGAAGGTGCCACACGCTAAAATGTCCGTGGGGACCCGCGCCAACCCATAGATAGTTCCAACTCACCGAATTACGTAATCCACCACAGTTGCACTCAATATTTAAATAATGTTAGTCTAAATAAATGTAGACAGAAACATAATAATTTCAAGCAGAAAACGAATCTTTCCATTAAGAACTGACAATCAGGGAATTTAAACATGGTTGACATTGTTTTTGTGTGTTTATATTAAAGAAAGGAAAGTCCAGTGCTGGCTGAGCATATTGTTTGTTTGCACTAAGTTAATACTTTGACTATATATTTTTCAGTCAGTTCGGTCTTTGTGTGTCAAACATTATTTAAGGCTGTAAACACTGTAAACCTTTTATTTTATTTTTAATAAATGAGAAGCATGTTTAGATTTGAGTGTTAAATTTTTTTTAATAAAAATTAACGTATATCGAACTGAAAACCGTGACCCCAAAATCGTGATATGTTTGTTTGCAAGGTTTGCTGGAGCCACTTCATCCAGAACGGCACACCCCGGTCAGAGAGCGGACGCAGACACAGAGAACAGTCCTTTCGTATTTTATTAAGGATTCTGTTGTTGAGTGATATCTCAAGAGTGCTTCCATCCAGGTCGTAGGGCTGGATGGAGCAATCAAAGATTTGAGTGAGTGGTGTTCTGCAACAGATAAGCAGAACACACAATAATTAACAGAGGTACATGCTTATTAATCATAACCTGAACTAGGGCTGGGCGATATGACCAAAAACGTTATCGCGATAAAATTATAAAATTATTTTCATATAATTCGATATCGATAATTATCGTCGATATAATGTCTGTCAAGTTTAATTAACTTCTAATATGCTGCTGCGAATGTCTCAAGTCGAGTTGATGTCGTCATCAGTCCTCGCACGTTAGCAGTTAGCCGACAAGAGGAGTATCTCATGACAATAAATATGACACTAAAATACTCTCTTCCGCCACAATATATTGAAACGACGTCCACTCCCACACTATTATAAACGTGGCCTCAGAATTCAAAACACACACATACTCGGCACGTAAATATATAAAACAGTGCCGTGCAAGCTAGTTAACCTAGCCAGCCTGTTGCTTCTACGCGGTGTATTCCATGACAATGTGCTAAATATCACACTAAAATACTCTCTTCCGCCACAATATATTGAAACGACTACCACTGTATACCCCCACTACTATAAACGTGGCCTCAGAATTCAAAACACACACATACTCGGCACGTAAATATATAAAACAACGCCGTGCAAGCTAATTAGCCTAGCAAGCCTTGTTGAGTGTCAGTGAGTCCTACCGCTCTGGGTCTCCTTCCGGGTCTCCGTCGATCTCGGCCATCTCCTTCACTGATTGGTTGTTAGCTGTTGTGCGTAGCACGTCATCACGTAAGGTTGGTTGTTGTTAGTGAGTGAGCTGAGCCGAGGCTGAACGGAGCCAAGCTTGGAAAATCGATATATCGAAAGTTTGCGACCACGTTTCATGTTTATTTCGAGGAAATAATTTATCGCGATAGTTATCGTTATCGTTTTATCGCCCAGCCCTAACCTGAACACACACAGCAAAAGATGCTATCTAGCATATTAGCATTGGCCGCATGGACCAAACATAATGCACACAACTGAAAAGATGCTATCTAGCATATTAGCATTGGCTGCATGGACCAAACATAATGCACACAACTGAAAAGATGCTATCTAGCATATTAGCATTAGCATAGCTCAATTAGCAGCATGAATTAACACAACGTAGCAAACCAAATCATAGTCACACATGCATGTCACAGCATCTCAACACATAAGGCAGGCTACATATGACATGTATCTATCATTACCATAGGCACTATATTTGTAGGCTATTGGTGACTTACTTAGTTCATGAACGCACTCTCTCACTGGGAAAGCAGACAGCAATGGAACACATGGGCGGCAAGATGGCCGCTGTATTTAAACCCATTAGGACCCCTGGGCTGTCCAGAGAGATGCCGGACTATAAATAATAGGACCCCTGGGCCATCAAAGAAGTGCCTGACTGGAAATATCAATACACAGCATAACAAATAATGGGGAATTTACAACAGCCGCCCCAAGAATAGCATAGCTATTATGTAAACAGTCAAATTCCCTTAGTGGCTACCGAGGTCTATGGATTGTCTACATCGTGTGCCACAGTCGGGTCGGGAGCGTAGGACACTTGTGGCAGGGAGGCGTCCCGCCGCCCCATCAGCAACCTGTTTGGTGTCACATAATGGCGGCTTAAGGGGCCGCGACCGGGCAGGAGGCAAGTCTGCCACCACCGGCTCCCACCTCCACTTCCTACATCCTGTGCAGGTCCTCTGATGATGCTTGATGGCCCGTCTTCCCCACAGGACCCAGTACTGGTGCCTGGTCTCTGCGAAGACCCTATCGGGCCCTGGGTGGAGTAGGCGGGCATCTACATCCTTGATGAGTTTCGTCACTGCATGGCCAGGATCGAGAACTATGGGGTGGATGTCAGTAGAACAGGAGGTGTCCAGGTGACAAGAGCGTCCACCAATTTGGAGAAGACTCATTGTGTGATCCATCTCTGGTGAGAGCGTACTGAGCTTACTACTGGGCAGTACTGGGTTTCCAGATCTGAGACACTTAAATTCCTCTGGGAAGCAGTCCGCCTGGCTGGTCTTCAGCAGGAAGACTTCGGTGTCATGCAGGTTAGGTTGAGGTAAGGAGGAGTCGGCCGCCGCCCCGTGATGGGTGAACCATGACTCGGCTTGGCGATGGCATGGAGAACTCTGAGGTGGACCTCCTGGCACTCACTGCATGCTTTCTTCAAGGTGCAGGCATCTTGCTCATGGCTGGTAGGACCGCAATTACGACAACGTTTGCCATTTGCTATCCACTTCTCAACCTTTCCCGGCGAGCATTGGACAATGTCCGGACACTGCGATAGGTAGTGCTTGGCACTCCTACAGAAGAGACACATCCTCTTGAACTTCTGCTTCTTGGCTCCCGATTGAGATGTCTCAACAGGCTGGTGGTTGTCTTGTTTAGGCTTGGCGGAGCCATAATAAACCGAGAAAGGCTGGTTGCAAGGTCTGGGTGGGGGAACTTGCTTGTCTCTGTTAGAGAACTGTGTCCCTTCCATCCGATGGCGCTGTGCCATTCTCTCTGACAGTCTTTGAGCTTCGGCCTTTACCCTGAGCCAGTCGGCGAGGTCTCGAAGGTTGTACGGGTTTAGGCTAGTTGTGTTGAGGCGACCTTGAGCCAGTAGGTGCTCCACAAAGCCGTCCCTCACTTGCTTAGGGAGCTTACTAAGGAGCCGGTCCACATGGCCGGTCGACATGACTTCCATCCCGTTAGGTCCTTCCAGCGATGTCAGCATTCCCACTAGCAAGTCGATGCTAAGGGCGAAGCTCTGGAAGGCTTTGGTATCTCCTGCTTTGAGATCAGGAGCGTTCAGTATTGCGGCAATCTCGCTTTGTGCAAGCTGATGTGGCTGTCCATATTGCCGCTGCAAGGCCTGCATGACGGCGGTGTAGGGTTGCGCGTAATGCCTGCAGGACTGGGCTATTAGCTTAGCCTCATCCAGAACCAGCTGCTCCATAAGTACACGGTACTTGTAGTGCTCAGAAAGTTCAGTGTGGGCATCGAGTAGGTGGTCCAGCGACATCTTAAGGTCAGTGAATTCTCTCTCGCTGTCATGGACCAGGTTAGGCAGTTTAGGTACAGGGACCGGCTGCCGTGGAGGCTGGAGAGCGTATGAATCCTGTAGTGATGTATACAGAGGCTGACGGACATACTGGACCGGTGGAACTGGTACAGAATAGTAGGGTGCTGGACCAGGTGTTGGATGCACCAGCTGATAGGCTGGCTGAGTCGATGCAGCAGGCTGAGGCTGATACACTGGTTGTGGATGGTGGCTCAGTTGGTGCGGCAGTGGTTGATACATTTGCTGAGCAGGGATGATTGGTGGAGGCTGATATGATGATTGTTGATGGTGGCTCAGCTGGTGCGGCAGCGCTTGATACACTTGCTGAGCAGGGAATGCTGGTGGAGGCTGATATGCCCTCGCTGCTGCGACAGCGGTTGTGAATGGTGAAGGCGGCGCTGTCCAGGAGGGTAGTTGATAGGTAGACTGCTGAGGTGCACCTGCTGTATGTTGGCCCACTGGCTGGAGAGCAGCTGCAGTGGGTAACCATCGTGCAGGGTAGAGTGCTGTTGCAGTCTGAGGTTGATAATTAGGCTGTGCAGGCATAGCTGTAGTATATTGATGCACTTGATATGCATATCTCATTGGTGTAAGCTCATACCGGGTCTGTGCGGCCGCTGGTGTGCTGCCATGCATTCTCTCCACAGTCGATGACACAGGCTGGTTTGACTGGTAGGGAGGCTGGTAACTTGGTACCGTTGGCATTTGCTGGCCCACGTGACCCACTGCTTGCATCACCTGGAAGTCAGACTGTGGCATGACCCGACTCATCGCGGTGGGGGCTGGGGGCCTCGGAGCTGCCCCGAACAGCGGTGCGGAGGTTACTGTCGGCGGTAGAGACTGAGTCGACATGTAGGCTTGCTGCCTTTGGCCCGGTGTACAGGTTGTGGCTTGAGACTGTAACGTTGCAGTTGGGCACAGCAGCGGTATTAGTGGCAGCGAGCTCAACCATGGTGAGCAGTTGGGTGGGACGCTCAGACTATGATGTGACAATGGTGGTGGAAGGCGTAGGGGCATGGTAGAGCAAGGTCCTCTTGCGTCAGAGGTGCCACTTGTTAGGCTCCGACTGTGGTGGCTCTGCTCTGATGGGGATGGCGATGTGAGCCCCACACACACTTCCCGCTGGTCAGGCCGGGTGTTAGCATACGGTGATAGGTCCCAGTGTCATGTCTGATCGACTGCTCCCGGCAATGAGAGGCAGGGAGGTGGCCCGAGCGCAGTGTGGAGCTGGTCACCTGTAGCTGCAAACTCGGTCTGCAGGCTGAGTGACCGCAGCTGCTGTACGGTGGCACCTTCGCTGTCATCTGGTAGAGGCGGTGCAGTATTAGGCATGAGGGACTGTGGTAAGCTAACCAGATAGCCTTGCAGGTGTGCTGGAAGCTGTCGCAGCCTTCCTCCTCGTCTTCCAATTTCATCTGCTGCTGTGCTCTGCGTGTCCATGGCGCTGTTGTGGGTGAAGTTCTCCGGCTCGAAGGACCAATATTTAAGATATAATGTTTGTTTGCAAGGTTTGCTGGAGCCACTTCATCCAGAACGGCACACCCCGGTCAGAGAGCGGACGCAGACACAGAGAACAGTCCTTTCGTATTTTATTAAGGATTCTGTTGTTGGGTGATATCTCAAGAGTGCTTCCATCCAGGTCGTAGGGCTGGATGGAGCAATCAAAGATTTGAGTGAGTGGTGTTCTGCAACAGATAAGCAGAACACACAATAATTAACAGAGGTACATGCTTATTAATCATAACCTGAACACACACAGCAAAAGTTGCTATCTAGCATATTAGCATTGGCCGCATGGACCAAACATAATGCACACAACTGAAAAGATGCTATCTAGCATATTAGCATTGGCCGCATGGACCAAACATAATGCACACAACTGAAAAGATGCTATCTAGCATATTAGCATTGGCCGCATGGACCAAACATAATGCACACAACTGAAAAGATGCTATCTAGCATATTAGCATTAGCATAGCTCAATTAGCAGCATGAATTAACACAACGTAGCAAACCAAATCATAGTCACACATGCATGTCACAGCATCTCAATACATAAGGCAGGCTAAATATGACATGTATCTATCATTACCATAGGCACTATATTTGTAGGCTATTGGTGACTTACTTATTTCATGAACGCACTCTCTCACTGGGAAAGCAGACAGCAATGGAACACATGAGCGGCAAGATGGCCACTGTATTTAAACCCATTAGGACCCCTGGGCTGTCCAGAGAGATGCTAGACTATAAATAATAGGACCCCTGGGCCATCAAAGAAGTGCCTGACTGGAAATAACAATACACAGCATAACAAATAATGGGGAATTTACAACACCTACCGTTTATCATAAAAATTCAGTGCCCCCGAAATACAAAAAAAGCCCCCGAAAATCAATTAAGGGGGGCAAAAAAAGCACTTGAAAAAAAATGTTAATTTCTAACCCTGGATACCGATAACCGCTAATATATATATTTATTGTATTATAAAAAAATCTTTTTAATGTATATTCCTGTAGTTTTGACCTAACCAGATTTATCATGACATGAGCGTTCCTAGTTCCTACTATGAACAAAACAAAGCCAAGAGAACAGTTTTGACTCTTCAAATAAAGTGACTATTTATTTGTCCAAATAAATATAATTTGAGTCAATCACAAAATTCACAATCCGTCAATGTCATTAACAATGTGTTTCCCTGAACAATGAGTGAACTAAAAACCAACAGGTATTGTGCTTTGTCAGCAGATAAAACATTTGACGCTATAGGAGAGGAGACTGTTGTGGTCTTGGTGCATGAAACAACTATTACTTGGCATTTATAGGACAGCACGCCTCAAAAAGAATTAAATAAACCAAACAAATCATCTCTGTCAAACGTCTTTAATTTTGCAAACGCCTCGTCAATAGGTACAAGCCGCACCGGTTCGCGAACTGCAAGTTTGTTGGTAAAAGACGACACGCCGCCGGCTCCTTTGCAGCTGCTTTGGATTCGCAGCAGCTTAGCCTTTAGCTGCTCGCGCGCCGTCGTTGGATTTTAATACACCATCGTAGCGGTGGTGATGTTTCAGGTGACTTATTAGGTTGTTGCCCCTTTCCCTCCTCGTGGAACTTCTGCATTTGTTACAAATAGCAAGCAAACTGTTTTGCTCTGAAACTTTGAAAACGTCCCACACTACCGACGACGCCATGTTTGTTTACCATCTGTGCTGCTTCTGAAACGACGTCACAGCCAGGCATGAGAAAGGGAGCGCTGGATTTGTGAAAAACTCCCTCTTCCTAAACCACACGCCATCAGCCGTACCACAGTACTGGCAAAACGGGAGGAGCCTACAGTGAAAACAAACGCCCTTCATCCCAATCCACCCACACCGCATTTCTTTTAACCAAAACATTTATTATATATTATCGGAGCTATCAATAATGTTATCGAGTTTATCGGGTTTATCGGGATGACGTCATAATTGCTGATATCGGCCCGATAATTATCGTGCATCCCTACTTAAAATAGACTCCCCCTTCCACCTGATGGACATATATCACCTGTACTACTATTATTTATTATTTATTTACACATAGAACTGCTCCACATGGATTTGAATATATCATGCTTTAAGTACTGTAGTTTTAATGTAGTTGGTGTTTTTTTTATATAGTGGTCTTTAGGGATGGGAATTGATAAGATTTTATCGATACAATTCCATTATCGATTCTGCTTATCGATCCGATTCTTTATCGATTCCCTTATCGATTTCTGATCAATTTATAATTTAAATAAATAAATTGGAAATGCAACAGAACTAAGCTGGTTAGAATAACAACATGCAACTTGACATTTCTGATTGTCATTTATTGTTGAGCCCCCATGTCAGAAAAATACAAAAACTGTAAAAAAAATAAAACATTAACTATAGCCTACACTTAAATAAAATAATGTATTTGAGATTCTCTTAACTTTTTTTTTTTTTATTCTTAAACTAATTTAATCTATTGAATAACGACCTGTTGAATGTAACTAACTACAGTTCAATATCTTAAACTAATTTAATCTATTGAACCGTAGTTGCATTCAACAGATCGTTATTCCTCTGACTTCTCTGTCTCTGGTCTTTCAGACACACACACACACACAGAGCTCCCTCCCCGGGCCCCTGTCCTGTAAGGTATTGGCTTGTGTTGCTACACGGACATGTTTGTATGTTGCACGGTACTTCCTGACTTACATTAGTAAACAAACAGTCAACGTGATCACACGCTCTCCGTCTCTTATTATATGTGACCTAAAGAGTACAAGGTTTACACAACAGCCCCCACCCCCTTTTTTTATTTTATTTGTACCTGTACTACCTGCTGTCGGCTGTTATCTCTCTCTGTGAGCTTGATTATCTAGCGTTAGCTAGCGTTAGCTCCGCGGCTAATCTTAGGTTACCCTGAATTAAATCAATGACTAGGTTCTAAAACATTGGAGTAGTTTTCACTGCACATAGAAGCAGCCAAACAGCGGGAGCATTTCGGGAGCACATGACCAAAACCCAGGCAATTTCGAGCCCTTAAGGAATCAAATAGTCTAGGGATGCCCCGATCGATCGGCCAGCGATCGGTATCGGCCGATATTCAGTATAAATATAAGATCGGTGAATTCCGATAATGCTTTATTTTCGCTGATCGTGAAAACCGATCGAAAAACATGATCCAATTCTTAGCGGAGATCTCACTCGCTGACTTCTCTCTCAGACACACAGAGCTGCAGCGCACGGCCCCTCCTCCTCCCCTTGCCCCTCCCTTACCCATGTCAACAACAGAGGCTCCCATTGCCTCCGGCAGTCTGCTCTAGTCTGGTGCATGGGACCTCTGTGAGCTAACGTTAGCTACCGAGCTAACGTTAGCTACCGAGCTAACGTTACTGTAGCTAAGGGGCTACACAACCCGGACTGTATTGAAATGTTTAGATGAAACCACTACCAAAGAATGTTAATGGCCAGACAGTAGAAGTACACAAAATGGCGGACACTCTATTAACGGCGCGGGGACAGAGATACTGGTCAAACAACATTTTAATGTTGATAGTAAACATACATGTTATATATCACAGCTATCTTTTAATAATAGAATGTCAGTGCATAAACGTCAGAGGTAACGATAGTTCCTATGCTACGGGTACCCGACCGGTGGAGCTCTGAATGGAGTGGATTGAGACGAAGCGGCACAGGGAAAAGCAAGATGGTGGCTGGAGACGATAATTCTCTCTGGAGCTCCGGCTCCAGAGAAACTGCAGACTGGTGGGATAATCCTGTCGTCGCTGGGAAAAGGGGTCTCGTACGGACCGGGTCCTTGTATTCCTAGCGCCCGATGGCAGGATTAATAGCTATTAGTCCAAGAAGGCCGTTGGCATGGATGATAGCTAGTTAGCTCCGTTTGTACTTAAAGCTAACCCGCATGAGGTCTTCAATGAGTAGTTATGTCCAGAACGTCGCTGGGTTCAACTATAAGTCTCTCCACGTTACTTCGCTTCCACAAGTTACTATACTGTGCCAGTAGTGGCTCGACAATATTATAGTTGTATCTGTAACTGAGGGGTACAATTCCCTGACTGTATTGATAAGTATGGTATCATTAAACCACTACCGCTTTATGTACTTTAATTACTGGCCATACAGTACATGATATATGAATATGATGAACACTTCCCACAATGAAATCGGTTCCACACAAAGGTATAATCAAGTATTTAATGGAGCAAAAGGTACATAATATACTTTCTATTATACTTTGAATGCACTTGTAAGGCAAAGGAATGTGCGTAGGCAAATCAACAATGAATGTCCATTCTCTGGTTACGCAGGAGGTAATTATACAACCTGAATCTTAGGGAATTATATCTATGGTACACTAGTAATATAGCGGGAGATACTGGAAGGGTCCCCCTGGTTGTAAGCCAGCAGGGGTAGAAGATCTGTCGGTAGTAGAGAGTCTGGTCAACGATGACTAAGGAGACTCCAGGTACAGGAGCCGGTGCAATAGCCTCTTGATCCACAGACAAATACAGCTGTTCTCCGTAGACTGTAGCTCCACAGTGAAGAAAGCTAGCCGGCCTCAGGCTCTCTGAGGCGCCGACTCGACTTGGCTCCTCGCGGGGTAAATCCAACACGTGCAGGCGTCGGCGATTCTCCGCTCCATAAATCACAGGACCAAAGCAAATATATTCCAGCCGCAAAGGGCTATGTAGTCGTCGGGTAGATTAATCCAGTGTACATGTCCACACGGTTCTCGTCTAGGTCTCCTCGGGTGAAAGCGCCATGAAAGCAGCCCAGCCTGGATAAGAACTCTAGCTAATACGAGGAAGCGTTGGGGATGCTGGTCACTGTAGAACTTTAGCCGCACGATACACTATACACAAATAGACTATTATTGACTTAATAGAAATATGTTGCACTCGACGGTATAGCGCCAAACTCTGACAATTCAGTTATTAATTCGCACGCGGTCTCAATGCTCTATTCTGGGGCCAAACAGGCCATACTTCACCGCACGTTGTATCGTGGGTGAGGCTTCAACTTATTGGGTAACATACTTCTGTATTCACCTGCGCCGTATTTATATGCACGGTGAACAAACTAGTGCCAATCTCATTTCTGTCGCGTATCCCTGGGCAAGGCCGGGCATGCACAGACATGTCTTGACGGTGACTTTGAACCTGACTCCGGAGGCGCGGCTCTGGCGCCGGTGGACCGCTGTCCAATAGGAGAATGAAATATTATGGTCTGGGCTAAAGGGATATTCCGTGTATATGTACAAGGAATATACAAGGGATATCAAACGATATACAAATACTATGCAATATATATCAATCAATAAATATATATATTCGGTTTAATCTGATCCTTTGTAACAGCCGCCCCCTAATTAGTCCCACCTAATTAGCTAAGCAGAGACAGATTAACCGCACTGTCCACTACTCAATGTCTGTTGTGAGGGGTCGGTCAGTTCACAAAGTCATGGGGTCATGGTCGTCATCGATAGTATCGGGGAGCCTTGGCAGTTCTATTAGCCTCGCCACGGGTCGGGTGTAGATCCGCCCTTGGACGAGCACTTCGGCTGCTCGGACCTTTCCGTCGGCACCGGTGATCACTTTGCTTACGCGGCCAGCCGGCCACATAGCTCGGGGTAGTGACTGGTCGATAATCATGACGACTGTTCCTTCTGTCAAATTGTCTCTCTCTTTCACCCATTTCTGGCGGGTCTGTAGAGACGGTAGATAGTGGAGTAGGAAGCTGTTCCAAAACTTGTCAGCCAATACTTGACTGTACCTCCACATTCTTCGGCCGTTCGCTTCTTCAGGCCTGTACATTGTCTGTGGTAGCGCGGGGTCCAGCCGCCCCATCAAGAGTGTGTTGGGGGTGACTGGGTCGACATCTGCTACATCACTTGAGACGTAACCGAGGGGCTTTGAGTTCAATACTCCCTCGATCTCCGTGAGGACTGTCATTAGGACTTCTTCCGCCACGGTCTGGGCCCCAAGCACGGCGTACAGGGCTGTCTTTATTGAACGTACTTCTCGTTCCCAAGTTCCACCGAAGTGAGGTGCGTTCGGGGGATTAAACTGGAAGTCAATCTGGGATGGAGCGAGGTGGGTCTTAAGTTCTGGGCCCATAGCTTGGAAGCTCTCTCTCAGCTCTCTTTCTCCGCCTTTGAAGTTTGTCCCGTGATCAGACAATAATATAGACGGTTTGCCTTTCCGCGATGTGAATCTTCGGAAGGCCATAAGGAATGAGTCTGTGCTCATGGTTGGAAGGAGTTCTATATGCATCGCTCGGGTGGTCATGCATTTGAATACAATACCCCACCGCTTCTCGGTTCCTCTTCCTTTCTTTATATACAGCGGGCCGAAACAGTCCATACCGGTGGAGTGAAAAGGCTTGTCGCCGAGTCGGAGGCGACAGGGAGGTAGGTCAGCCATCCGGGGTATACTGGGCTGCGCTCGCCACTTACGACAGTCTAGACAGGTTCGCTGGAAGCGCCGCACTGCTTCTCTCCCTTGCAGTATCCAATAACGACGTCTGATCTCCGCGAAGACTCTCTCTGCCCCGGCGTGATGCACATCCTCGTCGTATTTCTTTATGATCAGCTCTGTGACCTTGTGTCGGCTGTTTAAGACTATCGGGTACTTGACGTCATCCGGTAAGTCTGGAGCTCTCCGCAGACGACCACCCACTCTGATGAGACCATGGGCGTCGCTCTCGGGGGCTAGGTGGAGCAGTCTGCTGTCTGATGGGACGGGCTTTGCTCCCTGTAGACAGTCTAGCTCATCGGGGAACGAGTCTCTCTGGGCTCGTTGTAGTAGAAGAAGTTCTGCTTCTTCGTAGTCAGCTGCTGTAATGTCAGTAGTGAGCTGAACCTCTGGGTGGTGCCACAGGAATGTCTTTAGCTGCGCACTCTCTAGGGTGAGGCAATCGTCTATGTCGGGGTCTGTGGAGACGAGTGTGTTCAATCCACAGAACATAGATTTCTTGTTTTCTGCCTCCTCTTTACTCGCTTCCCGTGGGGTGGGTGTAGGCCACTCTTCTTCCGGGAGCTTGAGGAACTCTGGCCCGTCACTGTATAGGTTGTGACGGGTGAGGTCATCCAGGGACATTCCCCGGGTGATGACGTCAGCTGGGTTGTGTTTTGTGTCCACATACCTCCAGCTTGCTACTTCTGTTAAATCTTGAATCTCTGTGACTCTGACTCCCACGAAGACCTTGTATCTGCACGAATCGGACCGGATCCATGTGAGTACTGTCGTGGAGTCTGACCACAAGATTGTTCTTTACACCGGAATGGTGAGTTCACGTTGGATTAACGTGGCGAGTTGCGCTCCTGCTAGGGCTGCGCAGAGCTCTAGACGCGGGATAGATTGTTGCTTTCGTGGGGCTATTCTTGAGCGAGCCAGGATGAAAGCAGTATGTATTTCTCCTCCCTCCTCTCGGGCACGCAAGTAGGCCACCGAACCGTAGGCTACTTCGGAGGCGTCGCTGAAGACGTGCAGGTCCATCTGGCACGTCTCCGGCCTCACTGTGGGTGGGAAGTAGCTGCGGCGTATGTTGACACCTGGGAGCGAGCTGAGTTCCGTCTCCCACTCTCTCCATGTGGATGCAAGGTGTTCGGGTATGGGGTCGTCCCAGCCCTGGTCCTTGTCCCATAACGCTCTTACAATCATCTTTGCCCTGGTGGTGTAAGGTAGAATACATCCCAACGGGTCATATTGTCTGGCGAGTGTTCTGTATACACTCCGTCTGGTGGTCGGTAGTGCAGTCGACCTTCCCTGCTCCTTGGTCAGGGGTGTGTGTTTATAATGGAGCGAGTCTGTTTTGAAGCGCCAGACTAGTCCTAATGTCATTTCTTGGGCTTCTCCTGGGATGGTCGCCATCCAGGTCTCGCTGCTTGCTGCCTTGTCCTCGGGGGAGAGGCTGCGCAATACTTGCGGGTCGCTGCTGGCCCACTGCCTGAGATCAAAGCCGCCTTTGATCAGGGAGGCGCGGAGCTTGAGTAGAAGGGCCTCGGCTTCTTCTGGCGTCGAGACGCTTTGCAGACAGTTGTCCACGTAGAAACTGTTTCCTACACTTTGTCGGACCTCTTCATCTGCTGCTGGGTCCTCTGCGACATGTTTTTGCAGTGCAAACGTAGCACAGCATGGGCTGCATGTGGTTCCGAAAGGGAGGACTTCCCATTGATAGATGGCTGGTTGCTCATCCCCGATCCTCTCTCTCCATAGGAACCGCAGCAGGGGCTTGTCCTCTGGGGAGAGGCTGCGCAATACTGGGGGGTCGCTGCTGGCCCGCTGCCGGAGATCAAAGCCGTCTTT
This sequence comes from Notolepis coatsorum, assembly GCF_963971535.1. Lineage (NCBI taxonomy): Eukaryota > Metazoa > Chordata > Actinopteri > Aulopiformes > Paralepididae > Notolepis > Notolepis coatsorum. The sequence continues at coordinate 19,044,003 of NC_140173.1, read as the reverse complement.
GATCAGGGAGGCGCGGAGCAGCGCACGACGTCGCCAGTCAATTTTCTTTATGTGTCCCGCTGTGATTCGCTTGTTAATCTCAGCGCGGTACACCGTCTCTTGAGCGGGGTCTCTGGCTAGGCGCCGCTCTGTTCAATAGATACCGCTCCGTCGCTTCTTTTGGGGCGTGGAAGGTAGGCATACCCTCTCGCCTCAGGAGTGGAGTTGCGTATCTCATCACTCCGTTGACTTTGACTCTCTTTGTCCCTTGCTCGAGGAGGGCTATAGCGTAAATGTCTTCCTTGGAACGAATGTCTTTCTTTTCGTTCTTAAAGGGCATTGTCTCTAGTGTCCATAGCCTCTCGACATGCTGTAGGAGGGTGGTGTCTTCTTCTGTCACTCTGGAGTGGAGGCAGCTAGTGGCTGCTGTTCGGTTAAGAGACTTAGCGAGGGGGCCTTGTAATGTCCATCCTAGGCGGGTCTCGACTGCTGCAGGACAGCCTCTGCGCCCTGTGTGGACCCGGTCTATCGGGACTATGAGGTCTGCATGGTCGGAGCCTATCAGCAGGGTCGGGGTGGCACCGTCTATGAGCGGGATAGGTAGTTGACGCAGGTGCACATATTTATCCATCAGCTTGGCGATGGGGTAGGTGTACTGCGACAGGCCTATTTCTTGGCTGGTGAAAGCATTAGTAATCCTATACCGTCTCTCTGGCTGCCCGCTTGCTGCGATAGTGAAGGAGACATTCTCGCCCTTTATCGTCTTTAGATCTCTTCTTATTGTCCGAATCGTCATCTGGTTTTCGCTCCCCCGCAGCCCCAGCTGGGCCGCAGCGGACGCGAGGAGAAGGGTCTTCTCTGACCCGTCGTCAAGGACGGCGTAAGTGTCCATGACCTTGTCTTGGTAACTCAGTGTTACGCAGACCACCTTTAAGAGCACCCGGGCGCCCCCGCTGCTGGCGGGGTCAATGTACATAACACTTGCCTTTGTGCTGCTTGAGGGTGCAGGCTTTCTTCTGTTACTGTCGTGTAGGACATCTAGGTGGGCTCCGTCACACCGACTACACCTCTTCTTTAAGCGGCAATCGGCTGCCATGTGCCTGCGCGCACATCGGTAACAGCGTCGGTTGGAATTTATCCATTGACTCACCTCGTCGGCGGTCATCTTCTTGAACGTGTCACATTGTGACAACCAGTGTTCTTTTTCGCAGTACGGGCACACCATCTTCCACTTCTCTTTCATCGAGGGGGTACTGTGGTTCTTGCTGCTCGGTACTGATTCTGATTGGTGCATAACGGTCACCAATCTTCGGCCATCGTTTGCTCTCCTAGGTCCCTCTCTGGAGCTTGGGGTGCTCCGCATGAACGTATCCAATCGTAGGCTGTTGACTTCTCTCGCCAGGAAGTCGGCTAGGTCTAGGAGGGATGGCTCGGGACCGTTAGGATCACGGTGGTCTCTTTGCCGCCTGAAGCGCTCTTGTCGGGCGGGCGGAAGCTTCTCTAAAATCCTCTCGACATTAGAGTTTGCGTACAGTTCGTGCATACCCTTTTCTCTTTGCGCCCCCAGCATCCCTACCAGGGATTGTACCTTGATAGACAGGTCATCTAGTGAGCGATTGTCTGTGGCTGGGGGTAGGCGGTCAATATGCCTTATCTCTTGTATTACGTAGTCCCATATGCGTCCATATCTTTGGTCGAGTGCTGCTAGAGCCGCTGTGTATGGGGTAGTAGAGGTGGCATAGGCCAGCGCTATATTGTGCGCTCGGGGCACCTTGAGGTGCTTCAGTAGGATAGCATACTTGTACGGTTCATCAGCTACATCGGACATCATTGTCTCTAAGCACATTCGTAGCTCCGTGTACTGTGCTCTGTTCTCGTGGGTGAAGTCCGGAAACGTCGGTGTGCCAATGTATGATGCCATGGATGGCTGGCACATCGGTGAGCGTTGGAAGAGAGGCCTCCTAGGCGAGTCTCCTCTTACGCCTCTTGGTGGGCTGGTACCTGCTGGGTACCATGGCCCGCGTATCCAGGTGCTATTCCTCGGGGCTGGTCGTGCATCAAGCTCACCCGTGAATTGAGTCGGGGGTCTGTAGCGCAGAGCCGCGGGGGTAGAGCCTGGGCTGTACTGGACCTCCTGGTCCTGTGGAGTACTGTGCTGCTGTCGGGCTTGACTCTCCTCCTCTCCCTCTTCTTCTTCCTCTGGCAGGTCCTCTAGATCCTGTAGTCGTCTATTTAGCCTCTCCGCGGTGTAGACCGTTTCTTCCTTGTAGCTGGGTCTCGCGTGGACCGGTCGGGGAAGGAGTTCGGAGGGGGGTATAGGCTCTCTCTGGTGGTCGGGCTCAGGGTCGCTTGATCGGGTAGGGGAGGGTGCCCTTGACCCTTGTCTTGACGAGGCCCTGGAACCCCGTGCGGAGGGGGGGGGGTGTTGCCCTGGTGATCAGCTGCTCCATTATCTGCGCTTGTAATCGGTCGCGCTCGGCTTCTCTTTGGGCACCGGCAGCGGCGCGCTGGGCGTCGGCCCGGTCCCTTGCCATATTCTCTTCCGTCTGAAGGCGTCTAATCTCTAGACGTATACAATCTTCGTCGCTCCGTTGCTGCGCCTGAAGGCGTTCTCTTTCCATGGAAGAATGTTCGCGCTCACTAAGCGTCAGTGCTTGGAGTCGATCGCGCTCTGTTGAGGCTGCTAGGCTGGCGAGGAATGCCTGTGCCAGCATCTTGTCCGCCTCGCTGGGGGAAGACACTGGTTGAGGTGATCCGCTCCTGGCAGTACTCGTTGGAGATCTGTTCTCCTGTGGCGAGTCCTGGAGATCCATCTCCGGGGTGCTCTCCTCTTCTTGTAGCGGGTAGAGTTCCATCCCTGGAGAGCTGTCTTTATCCTGGAGCTCTCCGGGGACTACTTCTTCGGTCTTGGCGGGGGGTAAAGTCGTGTCAGGTCCCTCCTGGTCCCTACCGTGAGCTTGGTCAGTTACGTTAGAACCCACTAGGGCCTCTATTGGCGGGGTAGCCTGGGCGATAGGGTCGGACATAATTTTACTATCTACTTTTTCCGCGTTTACCGTCTGTAGAAGGCTAGGTAGTATATTGGCAACGTAATCCTCTAAGTACTGAGGTGTCTGCCGTCTACGCTGCGGGCGATCTACTTTAGGAGAACCGTTTTGTGGAGTGTTCATCATAGGCCATGTCAATATTAATACCACTATATTAATATTACACTAGTTACCATCCGGCTCGAAGGACCAATTGTAACTGAGGGGTACAATTCCCTGACTGTATTGATAAGTATGGTATCATTAAACCACTACCGCTTTATGTACTTTAATTACTGGCCATACAGTACATGATATATGAATATGATGAACACTTCCCACAATGAAATCGGTTCCACACAAAGGTATAATCAAGTATTTAATGGAGCAAAAGGTACATAATATACTTTCTATTATACTTTGAATGCACTTGTAAGGCAAAGGAATGTGCGTAGGCAAATCAACAATGAATGTCCATTCTCTGGTTACGCAGGAGGTAATTATACAACCTGAATCTTAGGGAATTATATCTATGGTACACTAGTAATATAGCGGGAGATACTGGAAGGGTCCCCCTGGTTGTAAGCCAGCAGGGGTAGAAGATCTGTCGGTAGTAGAGAGTCTGGTCAACGATGACTAAGGAGACTCCAGGTACAGGAGCCGGTGCAATAGCCTCTTGATCCACAGACGAATACAGCTGTTCTCCGTAGACTGTAGCTCCACAGTGAAGAAAGCTAGCCGGCCTCAGGCTCTCTGAGGCGCCGACTCGACTTGGCTCCTCGCGGGGTAAATCCAACACGTGCAGGCGTCGGCGATTCTCCGCTCCATAAATCACAGGACCAAAGCAAATATATTCCAGCCGCAAAGGGCTATGTAGTCGTCGGGTAGATTAATCCAGTGTACATGTCCACACGGTTCTCGTCTAGGTCTCCTCGGGTGAAAGCGCCATGAAAGCAGCCCAGCCTGGATAAGAACTCTAGCTAATACGAGGAAGCGTTGGGGATGCTGGTCACTGTAGAACTTTAGCCGCACGATACACTATACACAAATAGACTATTATTGACTTAATAGAAATATGTCGCACTCGACGGTATAGCGCCAAACTCTGACAATTCAGTTATTAATTCGCACGCGGTCTCGATGCTCTATTCTGGGGCCAAACGGGCCATACTTCACCGCACGTTGTATCGTGGGTGAGGCTTCAACTTATTGGGTAACATACTTCTGTATTCACCTGCGCCGTATTTATATGCACGGTGAACAAACTAGTGCCAATCTCATTTCTGTCGCGTATCCCTGGGCAAGGCCGCGCATGCACAGACATGTCTTGACGGTGACTTTGAACCTGACTCCGGAGGCGCGGCTCTGGCGCCGGTGGACCGCTGTCCAATAGGAGAATGAAATATTATGGTCTGGGCTAAAGGGATATTCCGTGTATATGTACAAGGAATATACAAGGGATATCAAACGATATACAAATACTATGCAATATATATCAATCAATAAATATATATATTCGGTTTAATCTGATCCTTTGTAACAGTATCTAAGTAATTAGCTGTGCGGCTCTCTATAACGATACGTTGCCTTGCTGTCCTGTTTACAACTGCCAAAACAGTACTTCTCTCTCACTCTGTTAGTTTTCCTGTGTACTCAGCCTGTTCACCCACACAGATCAGTGCGCTCTCTCAATTGTCCCGGGCATGTCTGAACATGTTCTGAAAACATGTCTAGAGGGGCGCGCGCACTGGCGCCTACGGCGTGAAGCATGGGACATATACAAAGAGCAAATGACGATTACTGTTAGGCAAACAGATGTTGTGAAAATATATATATCTTATATATATAAACAATATATAAGTTATACAAAATAATAAACGCAGACTTTCAGTGTTAATCTGGACTTTCAGAACAGTTACTGTTTAAACTAAATGACCCAGTCAACTATTCACTTTTAGTTTAATACATGAGGCATTGTCTAACGTTATCTAGCTGGCTAGCTACTGATAGCTGCTGATATCAACAAATGCTCCAGCAATAGTCGAGTGCATGATACCTCCGTTAGCTCGGTAGCCAACATTAGCTCACGTTAGCTCTATATGAAATGTCCCAGTAAACTAAATAGTTCACTGAGGCGTTGTCTTAACGTTATCTAGCCAGCTAGCAGTAGCTACAGATGGCTCCTGATATCAATGTCTTATAACATTGATTCAATGCGTATTCGAGCCCCTGGTTTGCATCGCAGTCACGAAAGGGGCTAGCTGAGGGCATGCTGAATGTGATTTGACCAAAGCAGAGTATACCAATAGGGTCCAGCTGCAGCGCCGGAGAATCATGGCTGTAGCTGGAGGCTACTCGAGTACACACAGACAGTGGAGTTGTTTGCAGATAGCGAGCATTTTGACCTGTGGCGATGTCTCGCAGATAATACAACTACAAGTATGATTATATAATATGTGACTCGCCGTGACCAAACCCGATTTGATCCGCAAAGGGGGAGGTGCTCTGAAATGACTTAATGTCTTGCTGTCCAGAAAATCCCAAAAATCGAAATCTTGATTTTTTTTACATATTTGAATTGTCATTAATCTGTTCCATTATTTGCCCTTAGTTGCAAACTTAAATACAACTTGTAAATGAGGTAATTATTGCTATAATAGTTCCAAACATTTTCTTTCAATTGAGGATAAAAAACTACACGAGCGGGCTTGGGCCTGTCCACAGGGGCCAAGTACTGTACTTAATAGGTGTTAACACACAGACATCATTATTTAGCTTTCCTTTCTCAGAGAGAGAATAACACACTATTAATACACTATCTTAATGTTATAAGTTATAAGCAACGTAACGCAGTGTCTAAAAAAAAGATTAAAAAAAAAAGAGGCCTTGACCCGTTATAAAACGTATGTTTTAACTTAATTAAAAACCATTAAAACACAGTTAGAATTTTATGAGAGAACGAATTTCGTTAGGGTGCATTTTTTCCAACCTAATGGGTAAATACATCTAAATAACACTGTTGAAAGCTTGGCTGTGTCGACGTTACAAATGGTACAATCGCGCGGCTTGGTGCTCAGCAGCTGCAGCGCGAGGCTGGACTGCTGGAGAGATGTTGTAACCCTTTCACTGCCACACACAGAAGCGCTTAGTACCGCGGATTTCTTTGTGCAGAATAAAAATCTGAACGCTGAAGAGCTGCTGCTGTTGCAGCACGCAAGAGAGATGTTGTAACCCTTTCACTGCCACACACAGAAGCGCTTAGTACCGCGGATTTCTTTGTGCAGAATAAAAATCTGAACGCTGAAGAGCTGCTGCTGTTGCAGCACGCAAGAGAGATGTTGTAACCCTTTCACTGCCACACACAGAAGCGCTTAGTACCGCGGATTTCTTTGTGCAGAATAAAAATCTGAACGCTGAAGAGCTGCTGCTGTTGCAGCACGCAAGAGAGATGTTGTAACCCTTTCACTGCCACACACAGAAGCGCTTAGTACCGCGGATTTCTTTGTGCAGAATAAAAATCTGAACGCTGAAGAGCTGCTGCTGTTGCAGCACGCAAGAGAGATGTTGTAACCCTTTCACTGCCACACACAGAAGCGCTTAGTACCGCGGATTTCTTTGTGCAGAATAAAAATCTGAACGCTGAAGAGCTGCTGCTGTTGCAGCACGCAAGAGAGATGTTGTAACCCTTTCACTGCCACACTACAGAAGGTTAACCTTTCACTACCACACTACAGAAGGTTAACCCTTTCACTACCACACTACAGAAGGTTAACCTTTCACTACCACACTACAGAAGGTTAACCCTTTCACTACCACACAACAGAAGGTTAACCTTTCACTACAACACCACAGAAGGTTAACCTTTCACTACCACACTACAGAAGGTTAACCTTTCACTACCACACTACAGAAGGTTAACCTTTCACTACAACACCACAGAAGGTTAACCTTTCACTACCACACTACAGAAGGTTAACCTTTCACTACCACACTACAGAAGGTTAACCCTTTCACTACCACACTACAGAAGGTTAACCTTTCACTACCACACTACAGAAGGTTAACCCTTTCACTACCACACTACAGAAGGTTAACCTTTCACTACCACACTACAGAAGGTTAACCTTTCACTACCACACTACATGTATTTTACATCTAAATGCTTCTGGAGAGGCCATCAGAACATTAAACATTGACTTTAGCATGTCTATTTTTATATCGTGTTATTTTAAATGCTAATAAAATCTTGAAACTTGATTAATCTCTTGTTTATTATCAGGGTCCCTTTCACTACCACTACCAGTCACCAGACTCATTGTAATAACAAAGAGCCTCAGACTGGAAAGCTGCCAGGTGTTAATTGCCCTAGAAAGAGGGGGGCCATGGATTACAATGACTTCTGGGTAGTGTTGTAGTTGTTTCACTATTGTCACAGAATAGCCTGCTCGTCTCTTGAAGGTTATTATCTCTGAATACGTTTTGTGATAATCACCATGAATCATAGGAAGTAGCTTGCAAAGTATCCCACCAAAATGTTCAAGTGATGGCTTATTTTGAAGGTATGAATCTGTACTTTCATAATATGTAAAAAAAAAAAATGAAGATCCCTCAACATGACCCTGAAGTCCATACCTGGTCACATATATATATTTTATAAAAAAAAAATAAAAAAAATTATAAAACCAAAAACGATCGGTATCGGCCGATATGGCTCATAGACGATCGGTGATCGGGGCATCCCTAAAATAGTCTGCCATGGCTACATGCGTGGCACTAACGTTATGCGCAACTGTAGGAAAAACCTGGCATCGATAGGGATGGGTACCGAATTCGGTTCTTTTGAGGTACCGAACCGAAACACGTCGGTACTACAGAGTATCGATTCAAGTGAGATACCAATTTTTTTTCTTTTTTTTTTTTTTTTTTTACCTTTTTTCTTTTCATGTCAACGTTCACACGCACAATATATGCTTACCTAGGATTTGACTTGATTCAACAACAAAGCAGTTGGAGCAATGGCAAGCCGAAAACGGTCGAAATTGTAGTTATTTGAAGTTAGGATTTTTTTTTCACGACTGAGGTAGGTAAATAATTTTTTTTTAGACTAAAGTACCGAAAAAGGGTACCGTTGGGTACCGGTATCGATTCACAGGTACCGTATCGGTTCAAATGTGAAAGGTACCCATCCCTAGGCATCGATAAGAGGAAGAGATAGTCACGGAGGCATGCGATTCCAGGAATCGGACAATTAGGAACGGCTCCCAACGGGAACCGGTTTTCGATTCCCATCCCTAGTGGTCTTTTTACTGTAGTTTTAACAAAGCTGGTGTTTTTTTTTATAGTAGTGAGTGTATGTATTGTGACTGTTTGTATTTCAACCACTGCATAAATGAAGTTCCGAAAGGAAAATAAAGTAATTTGAAGTTGAATCTGTCAGTGCCGAGTCCGACCTCATCTTAAATAACAAACGACATTGCTTGTTGTAGTTAACAAAGAGAGGCAGAGTTAATGAGGCGTATGACGTGCGTTGCATTGTATCTGGCATTGCAAGATACTTTTTTTTTTTAAATATATATATATATATATATATATTCAAATTTTATTTTCCCATTCGAATCCCATGCCCACCGAACGAGGCTTCGAAGTATTTAAGACAGGCCTAAAAATTTTTTAAATCTTTAATTTTTAATTCAAAAGATCTAATAATTAAATGTTTTTTTTCCCCAGCTATTCTTTGTCGTTGCCGCCATCTTTAGTGTTACAGCCCCTCACACTCCAGTTCTCAGGCTGCAGCTGGTTTGAAAGTGAAAGTAAACCGGCTTCTCAGCTGGCTGTGGCTCCAGGGGAGTTTTTGACAGTAAGTACAATTATTTATTTGATTGTTTCCATGTCATTGCAGAGTCTCTCTTATTTTCTGTCTAAATATGCTGTCTAATATTTTGAATCTGTTTATTTCTCTTCAATATGTGTCACCGCACAGCGGTTTGTGCCAGATCTCTACATTTTCATTTTTCAGATTTTTCCAGATTGCGAAAGTACAGAATGTAAGCTTCCAAATGATGTGTCATATGTTGAAATCTGAGATTTTTTTTAACATGATACGCTCATTTGTAACTTGTAAAGCAGGATGTTTTCTAGGAAACTTAAGAGGAGATAATGTTTCTGAAAGGCAGGCCACATTTTCACACTTCAGACAGTTTCAACTGGGCGTCAACAAAAAACCCTCCAGCAACGCCCCTCACCTGAATAATATTAACATAATTAAGTGCTGCCACAATGTCATGACTGTGAAAAGCCTACATGACATCCCTCCTCGGGACCCCAGTATTTTTCTGGTCTTCATTCTCTTAGCAGTTGTTTGTATTGAGCTGTACTGTATTGTACCCATTCTGCAATCTGTTAATAAAGCTACACATACACAGTCCTCATATCCCTCCTAGTTACACAGTCATCATATCCCTCCTAGTTATACACACAGTAACACCTACACACAGTCCTCATATCCCTCCTAGTAACACATACACACAGTTCTCATATCCCTCCTAGTTACACACAGTTCTCATATCCCTCCTAGTTACACACAGTGCTCATATCCCTCCTAATTACACACAGTCCTCATATCCCTCCTAGTTACACACAGTCCTCATATCCCTCCTAGTTACACATACACACAGTTCTCATATCCCTCCTAGTAACACATACACACAGTTCTCATATCCCTCCTAGTAACACATACACACAGTTCTCATATCCTTCCTAGTTACACACAGTGCTCATATCCCTCCTAGTAACACATACACACAGTCCTCATATCAGGGCTCCAGACTAACTTTTTTCACCACCGTCCCAGAACCGTCCCGAAATACAATTTTAACCGTCCCAAAGTGAATGTAACCGTCTCAAAAATCAAATGTCGTTTCTTTACTTTGGTTTTGTCGTCTATAGTTGTTATTGCCATAAGAAACACCATTCAGAGAAGGGGAGAATAAATTGATTTAGTCAAAAGGCTCCCAGGTGGAAAGATTTCACAAGAATAATTATGATTAAAAATAAATAAATATATATATATATATATATATATATATATATATATATATATATATATATATATATATATATATATATATATATATATATATATATATATATATATAAAAAAAAAGTGTTTAACAAGGTGCTAGTATAGGGATATTTGGTCACGGTGCTGTTATAGTCAACCAATTGGAGCCATGTTGATTATTCCTTCCATAGGAAAATATATTTAAATGTATTTGTATTTTATTTTGTTTGTTTTTTTTGTTATTACAAATGTGTGTGTTTATGGTTGAAAATGTTAAAGATAAATAAAGATCAAATCAAATCTAACTGAATAAGTTATCTCTCTTCTAACAAGAAATAAAAACGTAGTTTAGCTTTAAACTATATGTCATTGCGTCCAGAGATTCCACCTTTGATAACTAAAGTAATGACACTTGACTAGTAATGAAACATGTCCCTTAGATCGCGCTGTCCTCCTGGTCGATATTGATAACTGCTGCTAAAATAAAATATAATAAGTCCCGAGTCGAGACTCCGTGCTGCTCTCAACAAATCCCAATAACGCCCCCCACCCAACGGCTGAATTGCCAATGGCTGAATTGGAGTATTGCACTGTGCAATACTCCAATTCAGCCATTGGCAATTCAGCCGTTGGGTGGGGGGCGCTGTTGAGCGGGCCTGTGACCGGACCTGAAAGCACCCCTGGCTCTGCGGCTCTGCAGCTGCATGCTATTCGCAAATCCAGCATGAGCCAGCTCCCGCTGCAGCCGTCGTTATCAGAACACTACACACATATCATAATGTTTACAGCAAACTGTAGTTGATCACCAGGTATGTTTTATTAACGTAGACTAATTAACATATATATATATGCGCGCACTGACAGTCGGCTAATTGACATTTCCTGTGAAAAAAATAAAATCCTCTCCGTCCCGTTTGCGTCCCAAAAAAGATTTCTGTTCATCCCAAATCAATATTTGATCGTCCCCGGGACGACGGGACATCGTTAGTCTCGAGCCCTGCCTCATATCCCTCCTAGTTACACACAGTGCTCATATCCCTCCTAGTTACACATACACACATCTTAAACTAGCTGGACTCAGTGGTTAAGAGGTGATGATTCATCTTAAACTAGCTGGACTCAGTGGCTAAGAGGTGATGAGCATCTTAAGCTAGCTGGACTCAGTGGTTAAGAGGTGATGCAGCATCTTAAACTATCTGGACTCAGTGGTTAAGAGGTGATGCAGCATCTTAAACTAGCTGGACTCAGTGGTTAAGAGGTGATGCAGCATCTTAAACTAGCTGGACTCAGTGGTTAAGAGGTGATGCAGCATCTTAAACTAGCTGGACTCAGTGGTTAAGAGGTGATGCAGCATCTTAAACTAGCTGGACTCAGTGGTTAAGAGGTGATGCAGCATCTTAAACTAGCTGGACTCAGTGGCTAAGAGGTGATGCAGCATCTTAAACTAGCTGGACTCAGTGGTTAAGAGGTGATGCAGCATCTTAAACTAGCTGGACTCAGTAGTTAACACTTTGCCTGCCACTCACGAGATTTCTCGGGTTTATTTATAGGTGGTTGAAAGCCACTCACGAGATTTCTCGGAATTATTATTATAATTTCTTTTTAGCGATCTGAAATCATATTGCATCACCCGAGCCTACCCGAGTATAGCCGAGCGGCGCCGGCGATCATTGTGGAAAAAAGCGCCCCCTGTCGTCTCCCAGATGACATAAGTGATTTTGGAATGGACTCAATGAAAATGAATGGGGAAAAAAATAAGAGGTGATGCAGCATCTTAAACTAGCTGGACTCAGTGGCTAAGAGTAGAGATGTTCCGATACCATTTTTTCCTTTCCGATCCGATTCCGATACCTAAGCGTATCGGTCGATACTGATACTTATCCGATACCAGTATACATTAAAAAAAAAAAGTTAAAAAATATATATATATATTATATAAATTATACTTTTTTTTTTTTTTATTACAGATACTGTTTTATATATACTGTTTTTTAGTAATAACTAGAAAGTAATGGTATTTATTCAACAACAGGTGATTGTATAGATTTGTATTAGTATCATTAATCAACGAGTATGGGGCTGCAGCACTGCAGATATACCCTACTCCAATGATCCGCACGGACATTAGACGGTGTTGCACTCGCTACCCAGTGGCTCTGCAGATATACCCTACTCAGTCTGTAAGCTAGTAGCAGATAGAACGTTCATGTTGTGATTTTCGATTGGCTGCCCTGAAGTCTCACGTACTGAGGTCTGCTGGTGAGGTAGTCGGTGATCCAGGCCACCATTCCCTGGTCCAGGTGCATTCCAGTGAGCTTCTCCTCTAGCCGCAGCGGCTGGATGGTGTTGAATGCGCTGGAGAAGTCGAAGAACATGATCCTCACTGCGCTGCGTGGCCTCTCCAGGTGTGTATAGGCCCTGTGGAGCATGTAGGTGATGGTCTCTCCAGGTGTGTGTAGGCCCTGTGGAGCATGTAGGTGATGGTCTCTCCAGGTGTGTGTAGGCCCTGTGGAGCATGTAGGTGATGGTCTCTCCAGGTGTGTATAGGCCCTGTGGAGCATGTAGGTGATGGTCTCTCCAGGTGTGTATAGGCTCTGTGGAGCATGTAGGTGATGGGCTCTCCAGGTGTGTATAGGCCCTGTGGAGCATGTAGGTGATGGTCTCTCCAGGTGTGTGTAGGCCCTGTGGAACATGTAGGTGATGGTCTCTCCAGGTGTGTATAGGCCCTGTGGAGCATGTAGGTGATGGTCTCTCCAGGTGTGTATAGGCCCTGTGGAGCATGTAGGTGATGGTCTCTCCAGGTGTGTATAGGCTCTGTGGAGCATGTAGGTGATGGTCTCTCCAGGTGTGTATAGGCCCTGTGGAGCATGTAGGTGATGGTCTCTCCAGGTGTGTGTAGGCCCTGTGGAGCATGTAGGTGATGGTCTCTCCAGGTGTGTATAGGCCCTGTGGAGCATGTAGGTGATGGTCTCTCCAGGTGTGTATAGGCTCTGTGGAGCATGTAGGTGATGGTCTCTCCAGGTGTGTATAGGCCCTGTGGAGCATGTCGGTGATGGTCTCTCCAGGTGTGTATAGGCCCTGTGGAGCATGTAGGTGATGGTCTCTCCAGGTGTGTATAGGCCCTGTGGAGCATGTAGGTGATGGTCTCTCCAGGTGTGTATAGGCCCTGTGGAGCATGTAGGTGATGATCTCTCCAGGTGTGTGTAGGCTCTGTGGAGCATGAAGGTGATGGTCTCTCCAGGTGTGTATAGGCCCTGTGGAGCATGTAGGTGATGATCTCTCCAGGTGTGTGTAGGGCCTGTGGAGCATGTAGGTGATGGTCTCTCCAGGTGTGTGTAGGCCCTGTGGAGCATGTAGGTGATGGTCCAATGTTTGCCTGGTAAGCAAACTGCAGGGGGTCCAGGGAGTCACTCACCAGGGGCTTGAGGTGCTGCAGGACCAGCCGCTCAAAGGTCTCCATGACGTGTGACGTCAGAGCGACCGGCCTGTAGTCATTGAGGGCACTTGAGCGCCCCTTTTTGGGCACCGGGACAATGCAGGAGGTTTTCCATAGCTGGGGCACCCTCTCCAGTCTCAGGGAGAGGTTGAAAATGTGCTGGAATGTGCTCATTTATTTGCTCCACATTGTCATTAGCCCCTTTCGTGACTGTGATGCACTGAGTGAATCCACAGTCACTTGCTCCTCAATAGGAAACCAACCTAGATTTACCATGAAGGACTGGTTCTGGCCGAACCGTTCGTTATACAAGAATCACAGAGAAATTACAAAGGTACTCACAGTTGCACGAGGATTTCGGACAGAGATAAGGGATGGTGCGCATGCGCTGTGATCACCCAACGGCGGAAATAATGCCGTTTTGAGCAGTTTATAAAAAATATTTAAAATGTTTATTAGCAACGCAGAGCTTTCAAACCATCCCGTATCTCTGTCCGAAACCCTCGTGCAACTGTGAGCACCTTTGAAACGTCTCTGTGATTCTTGTATAACGAACGGTTCAGCCAGAACCAGTCCTTCATGGTAAATCTAGGTTAGTTTCCTATTTAGGAGCAAGTGACTGTGGATTCACTCCGTGCATCACAGTCACGAAAGGGGCTACATTGTCATCAAACGGTCCAATATTTCCAATAACCCAAGCCATTTCTGTTGTAAACACTCACGATAGTCCAGTCGATCCTTCCTTTAGTGTGTAAAGTGGATTTCCTCCTCTTGTAGATGTTTCCCAGTGCCGCCTGTATCAACGTGAGCTAACATGCTAACTCGCGTTAATAATGTAAACAAAGCTTGCAACGGACTTCTTTTTTCTTGCATTGCGCAGATTCAGCCGTCCTCATCGCCGAATTGTGTTATATCCTGAGGACTTCTTAACCTCACCTGTATAACAATGATTACCGGACCACTACTTTAGTTTAACACATTATTCTGACTACAGCTCCGGTAGTGCAATCACTTCCTGGTACCACAGCTGGGAACTACGGCAAGTATTTAAGGACAATACAGACCCAACGTTGAGAAAAAGATTAACGGCGTCAATTATATTATCGCGCGATACTAGTCTCGCGATAACGCAGCACGTTAACGCCGTTAACGGCCCAGCTCTAGTATAAAGTCATTATATTCCAAATAAAATAAGTCCCGAGTCCGTGCTGCTCCCATTGCAAACAGCGGGCTGGATGCTGGATTTGGCTAGAAGCATATGTAGCTGCAGAGCCGCAGAGCCAGCGGCGTTTTCAGGTCTGGTCACAGCTTTCAGCCGTTGGGTGGGGGGGCGCTGTTGAGCGGGCCTGTGAGACCTGAAAGCGCCGCTGGCTCTGCGGCTCTGCAGCTGCATGCTATTCGCAAATCCACTGCTGCCGCCGTCCTCCCGTCCTCTCGTTATCATAACTACACGCATATCATAATGTTTACAGCAAACTGTAGTTGATCACCAGGTATGTTTTATTAACGTAGAATAATTCATATAAGAAAAACGATAGGGACATCTCTTACCTTTCTCCACTGGTTAAAAATGCCAGGAACTGAAATTGAAACTTGCTGTGCGCCGCGGTGATATGTGTTTATTATGAAATGACAATTGCGTGTTGACACGCCCACTGCGCGAAGCCTCCTAAATAACTTTTTCCAGTTTGCACATATCTATTATCTATGAATTAATACCGTTTATACCGTATACCGTTTATACCGTCCACCCCTAGTGGGTGGGTGGGGGGGTTTGTCAGGTCAAATCGGCAACTCTGAAAGGATTATTTTTCTAGAAGAGCAACACTAGCCAAAACATAGGCATTGTATGCATAAAAGGGGCAAAAGCTCAAGTTTATTTGATAGGGACAGCACATGTTAATGAACATAAAGTACAAAATACAAAATGTAAACATGCAGGGTTGTAGCAAGAGCTAATTTACACACATGTACGCACAGTACAAATATACATTTATTTTTGAAAAAAGGTTAGCGTAGAGCCCTGCCTGTAGTTGGCCCTCCAGCTTGTCCTTATAGATGTGCTTGGCGGCTCTGAGTTCTTTTTTGAGCTCCTTCTGTACAATCTTGGCCCCTCAGTGTCCCCAGCCATGAAGGCTTTCTTATTCCTGTTCAGGAGGTATTTGATGTCCCTATTGATCCAGGGTTTGTTATTAGGAAAGCAGCGTACCTTCTTAGTGGGTACGATGCTCTCCTCACAGAACCTGATATAATCAGTTATACGTTCGGTGAGTCCATTGATGTCTCATGCTCAGGGCCAACAGCTCAATGTCCAGAGAACATATACGTTCTTTAACCGTGATATGACCGGGGTTACACCGCTCTGTTTATTCCTGTCAGCTCGCACCACGGTGAACCCCTGTTGTTCCACGCTGCTGTCCGGGATGTTGTCTTCTCTTCTCCCTTGTCTTCCTCTCCTTCACGGTCACACCAGCTCTATTGGTGGTGCTGCGGCTCTATCCTTGAAACAGAGTAGCGACTCTCTCGAATACACAAGTGTCGCTGGCTCTGTTGTCGTTGGCAACAACAATATCGTTGGCGTCGTCTTGTTCCATTTTCTGGCTAGACCTAACTTAAACTAACTCTTAGCTGTCTAACTTTAGCCTAAACAAATGTTTCTCTCTATTCCAGATACAATTGTTCCCCAACAACAAATACAATAATGGCTGAGTCAAGGCCTCACTGCTGTGACAAATGTGGGGAAGGCTTCAGTCAGTCTGGAGACTTAAAGAGACAAGAGAAGCCCTACCACTGTGACCAATGTGGGATGAGCAGTCAGTCTGGAGACTTAAAGAGACAAGAGAAGCCCTACCACTGTGACCAATGTGGGATGAGCAGTCAGTCTGGAGACTTAAAGAGACAAGAGAAGCCCTACCACTGTGACCAATGTGGGATGAGCTTCAGTCGCTCTGGAGACTTAAAGAGACACCAGCGTATTCATACAGGAGAGAAGCCCTACCACTGTGACCAGTGTGGGATGAGCTTCACTCGCTCTGGAGACTTAAAGAGACACCAGCGCATTCATACAGGAGAGAAGCCCTACCACTGTGACCAGTGTGGGATGAGCTTCAGTCAGTCTGGAGACTTAAAGAGACACCAGCGTATTCATACAGACAAGCGTATTCCTACAGGAGAGAAGCCGTACCACTGTGACCAATGTGGGGAAGACTTCAGTTTATCTGGAAACTTAAAGACACACCAGCGTATTCATACAGGAGAGAAGCCCTACCACTGTGACCAGTGTGGGGAAGGCTTCAGTCAGTCTGGAACCTTAAAGAGACACCAGCGTATTCATACAGGAGAGAAGCCCTACCACTGTGACCAATGTGGGGAAGGCTTCAGTCAGTCTGGACACTTAAAGACACACCAGCGTATTCATACAGGAGAGAAGCCCTACCACTGTGACCAATGTGGGGAAGGCTTCAGTCACTCTGGAACCTTAAAGACACACCAGCGTATTCATACAGGAGAGAAGCCCTACCACTGTGACCAGTGTGGAAAGAGCTTCAGCCACTTTAGTAACTTAAAGACACACCAGAACATTCATACAGGAGAGAAGTTCTATCCATGTGGCCAGTGTGGGAAGAGCTTCAGATACTTTGTCAGTTTAAAGAGACACCAGTGTATTCATACAGGAGAGAAGCCAATGTGACCAATGTGGGAAGAGCCTCAGTACATCTGGAGACTTAAAGAGACACCAGAATATTCATTCGTGAGAGAAGCACTATACAGTATCTGTGACCAGTGTGGGAAGAGCTTTGTTCACGCTGGAAACTTAAAAGAATCACCAGCGAATGTCTTCCCCTGCTCTATATCCCGTTTCACCCTGTATCTGTCGGTCATGCTTGACCAGAAAAGCGATAAACGCTAAAAAATAAAGCAAAAAAAAATTACATATTCAACAGCGCATTCATACTGGACATAAATCAAACATTCCTCTTGTCTATTGTATAAACCTATGCATTTAATTTTCGTTTTATCTGTAAATAATCTCATAATTACATGACTATTATGCTGTCAGAAGTGTTATGTTTGTAGATTGAATATTTAATGTTCTCAGCCATTTTCATGTTTAACAACCAGGAAATGCATAAAAGAACATTGTATATACTTTATTTGAAATCTAGTAATCCAATCATGAAATTTTCTGTTTTGTTCTCTAGTTATGTTTATACATGATACAATGATCACTTTAGTGAGACAAAACAAGGCTTTGCTTTGGGAGAAAGAGAGGCAATACTTTGTTTACAATGGCTCCTTGCTGCCCTCTACTTGTCTGAAAATTATTATTGCAGCTTTCATATTATTTTGTAATGCACATTTCAAGAGGTTAATGCATGTACATATCCAACATTGATTTTTTTTTGGATTTTTCAATAGTTCGATAAAAAAATTTAAAGGAAATTCTTTTCCATTTGAAATGTTATTTTAAAGGTGCACTATGCAGTTTCTGAGAAAGTGTTTTTTGGTTGCAGAGCCTGCAAAATACATTTACTGTTTTCTTTTTTTTTTTAATCAAATTTTCTCCCCATTTTCCATTTTTCTATTTAAATTTTTTTCTCCCATCCCAATTGAGTCGTTATGCCAATTCCCTTCCTGGTCGTTGCACGCCTTTGCCCCCTACTGTCGGCCTGGGGAGGGTGAAGACTACCACATGTCTTCCTCCGATACATGTGGAGTCAGCCAGCCGCTTCTTTTCACCTGACAGCGAGGACTCTCACCGGGGGAGTGTAACGCGTGGGAGGATCACACTATCTCCCCCAGATCCCTTCCCTGCTGAACAGGCACCCCGACCGACCAGTAGGAGTCGCTGTTTACAACGGCCAGGACACATACCCCACCGGCTTCCCACCCGCTAAGACTGCCAATTGTGTTAGTAGGGACGACTGACCAAGCCAGAGGTACCGCTGACAGCTGGATTCGATCCCAGAGTCTCTGCGGTGGTAGATGAACGCTTAGTCCACTGCGCTACCCAGCTGTTTTTCTTCTCTTGCGTTATTATTAGGGATGGGTACCGAATTCGGTACTTTTGAGGTACCGAACCGAAACACGTCGGTACTACCGAGTATCGAATCAAGTGAGAAACCGGAAAAAAAATATAAAAAAAATTAAATTTTATTATTTATTTTTACGTTTATTTTTAATTTTTTTTACTTTTTTCTTTTCATGTCAACGTTCACACGCACAATATATGCTTACCTAGGATTTGACTTTATTCAACAACAAAGCAGTCGGAGCAATGACGAGCCGAAAACTGTCGAAATTGTAGTTATTTGAAGTTTGGATTTTTTTTTTTACGACTGAGGTAGGTAAATTAAATTTCTTGAGACTAAAGTACCGAAAAAAGGTACCGTTGGGTACCGGTATCGATTCACAGGTACCGGTATCGGTTCAAATGTGAAGGGTACCCATCCCTAGTTATTATAAATGAAAACAAATCTCCATAGTGGACCTTTATGCCAAATAACCGTAAGATCACATATTTGAATATGGAATAGTTTATACCCACAAGTTGTAAGCCTTGTAGATGTAAAATATGTATTTTACAATGGTTTCATTATGTTACTCAAAATATGATGCTTATCATGAGAGAGGCCCTACCACTGTGACCAATGTGGGAAGGGCTTCAGTCACTCTGGAAATGGTTCAAATGTACAGTATTTTTCAGACCATGTGCTATTAGAGGCCAGTCTTATTATTCCATAATTTATTTTTTTTGGACCATGCTTTACCTCTGTCTATTTGATTACTGTATGCAAATAAAAAAAGTATTACCGGTACATCAATACTGTCCTGTCAGTGTTATTTTTAGATTAAGTATTTAACGTTCTCTATTGGCCATTTTCACCAAATGCATAAGAAGTTTGTATGTCTTCAGGTCTCAGGGTGAAGAGGATTTGTCACTACAGAATTAGATGCACTCTGCCTTCCTAGGACAGGTGGAGGACTTGTTAAGCCTCACATTTATTCATTATGTAAAATTACATAATTGATTAATGATATGTTCTTGGTTCTTCCATTGAAACGTCTCAACTCAGTATTACTAGATTTAGGATGAAAATATGTAAGTACTATGTTGAACAAGTTAAAGATTCCATTAGATTATTGATGTTTTTGTGGGATGACAATAGGGAACATATCACATCCTGTATTGATTCTAAACGGAACTCCAGATTTAATTGTCAAAGACGGACAATTCTGTATTTTATGAGATGGGTGGAAACCCTAAACATCCTCCTGTATTGCCACATGCTTCATTACAGAGTCTTTGGAGCAGAGTGTCCACAGAGTTTGCAATAGCAGCAGCTTTCATAAATCTTGAAATTAAATCTGCAACCAGATTACTCCCTGTTGTAGACAATATCTTGGTTTGACAAATTCCCTTTTCTTGTAATCTGATGCCATAATCCAAGAATCACAATTTCAGTCACCAGCCAACTGGATGGTCAGACTCAATGTTTATAAAAAAAAAAACATGGAATACATCAAGTCAATACATTTCCTAAAGACACTTAAACGTCCCACTGAGGATTATGTTTGATTTGGAACCTGAACTATGTCAATATTTAAGGATTTGGGCAACATTCTGATCATCCAGTATCTTGTAAGGGAGAGAATAATGAAAGTACAATAAGTACAAATAAAACAAAAATATATGCAGGTGTAATACTGATTGTACAAAGTGTAGCATAATAGTTGTCTTCCAAGATGATTATAAGAGGACCTATCACCTTGTGTTTGATGGATGGGGTGTCTATTCTGATTGGCCAATCAGTTCAAAGCAGCTAACTGCTCAACTATTGGCTCAGTTGTATAAGAACAGGCTGTTTTCCAGACTGAACTACTCATTCAACCAAAAACACTGGATAGTCTGCTGGTTGACTTGAACCCCTCTCTGTGGCAGAACACATTCTCTACTGGAACAAGACTTTATACTAAAACCATCTGGATCCAAACTTGCTTTTGATAACACATATCAGACTTTTGACACCGCAACATCAGTAAGTACAATTATTTATTTGATTGTTTCCATGGCATTGCAGAGTCTCTCTTATTTTCTGTCTAAATATGCTGTCTAATATTTTGAATCTGTTGTTTATTTCTCTTCAATATACGTATATGTAAATGTATATTTGTACAGTAACAACTGTAAAGATTGTAGTCTACTATCAATCAGACAGACGGTTAGATCTTTATGCTTCAGCCAGCTGTTTATTGTCTGCAGGTTGTACACAGGTGCCCTACCAGTAACCATAGTAACAGCTTGCATGATGTTATACTGCCACTTAGTGGTAGCAGCTATGATAGCACCTATCATTACATCCTCTTTCCAAACAGGTGAAAGAGCCTAAGACCTCAGTGTGTTGCATGTCTGCTGGTGAAGGAGGCTCAGTGTGTTGCATGTCTGCTGGTGAAGGAGGTTCAGTGTGTTGCATGTCTGCTGGTGAAGGAGGCTCAGTGTGTTGCATGTCTGCTGGTGAAGGAGGCTCAGTGTGTTGCATGTCTGCTGGTGAAGGAGGCTCAGTGTGTTGCATGTCTGCTGGTGAAGGGGGCTCAGTGTGTTGCATGTCTGCTGGTGAAGGAGGTTCAGTGTGTTGCATGTCTGCTGGTGAAGGAGGCTCAGTGTGTTGCATGTCTGCTGGTGAAGGAGGCTCAGTGTGTTGCATGTCTGCTGGTGAAGGAGGCTCAGTGTGTTGCATGTCTGCTGGTGAAGGAGGCTCAGTGTGTTGCATGTCTGCTGGTGAAGGAGGCTCAGTGTGTTGCATGTCTGCTGGTGAAGGAGGCTCAGTGTGTTGCATGTCTGCTGGTGAAGGAGGCTCAGTGTGTTGCATGTCTGCTGGTGAAGGAGGCTCAGTGTGTTGCATGTCTGCTGGTGAAGGGGGCTCAGTGTGTAGAGCCATATGAAATCCGTTTTATTTTTTTCCAAATTCCATAAAAAAATTTTCCAAATTCCGTTTTTTTTCGTTTTAATATTTCAGAATTCTGTATTTTGCTTTGTACGCTCATTTTACCATCAGAAATAGTGTCTAATAAGTGGGAATGAATAAATGTCCACAATTTAATAAGATATAACAGTCCATTTAATAGGGCTGTCTTAAATACTTTTAAGCTTCGTTCGATGGGCATGGGATTCGAATATGAAAATAAAATTTGATTATTAAAAAATATAAAAATATAAATCATATATATATTTTTTTGCAAAATCAACTCTGCCTGTCTTTGTTAATTACAACAAGCAATGCTGTTTGTTATTTAAGATGAGGTCGGACTCGGCACTGACAGATTTGTGTTCATTGTGCTGCTTTTATAAAGCCTCAAATGACGGCTTACAATATTTCATTCATGAAAGCAAAGTGTTTTGTTTGTCTAAGATTTAAAAAGGTTTAAACTTTACAGCACTGACAAAGTTGAACAAAGTGCTGTACAAGTCCCACAACATATAAAAAAAATATATATATAATTTTCTTTTTATTTATTTTTTTATTTACAGTTGATTCCATTTTTATTGCTCAATTCCGCGATTCCGTGATCGCGGATTTCATATGGCTCTAAGTGTGTTGCATGTCTGCTGGTGAAGGAGGCTCAGTGTGTTGCATGTCTGCTGGTGAAGGAGGCTCAGTGTGTTGCATGTCTGCTGGTGAAGGAGGCTCAGTGTGTTGCATGTCTGCTGGTGAAGGAGGCTCAGTGTGTTGCATGTCTGCTGGTGAAGGAGGCTCAGTGTGTTGCATGTCTGCTGGTGAAGGAGGCTCAGTGTGTTGCATGTCTGCTGGTGAAGGAGGCTCAGTGTGTTGCATGTCTGCTGCATCACCACCGTGTTGTGATAGTTCAGATTCCGTGTCCTCGCTTGGTTTCTCTGTGTCCTCCTGAGTCGTCAACAGACTCCTCCTATTTCTCCTAAACACTTGTCCGTTCTCAGTCTCTATGGTGAATGACCTGGGACCTACTTCCCTGAGGACTGTTGCTTTCCTGGTCCAGAAATCAGGACCCTCGATCCTCACAACATCGTTTTTCTGCAGGGGCTTCAGTCCCCTTGTTGTTTTGTCATAGTTCAGTTTCTGTCTGTGCTTGAGTCTCATCCTCTTGTCGGACAGTTCCTTGGTGTCCCTGCCCATGTCCTCTTCATCTGGAATGTGTGGAAGCGTGGTGCGCAGCTTGCGATGCATGAGGAGCTCAGCAGGGGATGCTCCACACTCCAGAGGTGTTGCTCTGTAGCTTAGCAAAGCCAGGCATCAATCAATCAATCAGATTTATTTATATAGCACATTTCACATGACGCGTGTCAACCAAAGTGCTGTACAGAGGGTAGATACACATAGAAACATATTGACAACAATCACACTCCGTTTTATGGGAGGTCACACAGGCAAACACATAGGAAAACAGGGCATGAGTCAGTGAACGGGAAAGGCTAGTAGGTAGAAGTGGGTTTTGAGCCTTGATTTGAAGGCATCTATCGAGGGGGCGAGCCTAATGGAGGTGGGGATGCTGTTCCACAGTTCAGGGGCTGCGATAGCAAAGGCACGGCCCCCCCTGAGCTTGAGGTTAGACCTCCGGACTGTCAGGAGCCTCTGATCGGCTGACCTGAGGGACCTGGTGTTGGAATAGGGGGATAGGAGGTCTGAGATGTAGGAGGGGGGGTGACCATTAAGGGCTTTAAAAACAAATAGGAGAACCTTAAAATCTATCCTGTAGCGTACTGGGAGCCAATGAAGGGAGGCAAGGACAGGGGTGATGTGGTCTCTTGCGGGTTCCGGTCAACAGTCTGGCAGCAGCGTTTTGTACCAGTTGTAAGCGGGACAGGGAAGACTGGTTAATGCCTATATAGAGGGAGTTGCAGTAGTCTAATCTAGATGAAATAAAGGTGTGGATGACTCTCTGAAGGTCTGCAGGGGAGAGAAGGGCTTTGAGTTTGGCAATGGTGGGTTTGGCATGGGTCAGTGTTACTGTCTCTTGCCTTTTTAAACAGCCTCTTAACAATCTGGATAGCCTGTGGATACAAGGGGCTAGAGGTAATGTGTTTAAACCCATACTGCTTTGCAAAGTCTCTGAACTCCCCACAGTCATATTGTGGACCATTGTCGCTGACTACACATTGTGGGATTCCATGCCTGGCGAAAAACCCTTTCATGTGTGCAATGACAGACTGTGCTGACATGCTGGAAAGCTGCGCTACTTCTGGGTAATTCGAAAAAAATAATCAATCACCAGAATAAAGTCCTTACCTTGTAGATGAAATAAATCAGTGCCCACCT
Source organism: Notolepis coatsorum (assembly GCF_963971535.1). Lineage (NCBI taxonomy): Eukaryota > Metazoa > Chordata > Actinopteri > Aulopiformes > Paralepididae > Notolepis > Notolepis coatsorum. The sequence continues at coordinate 19,020,210 of NC_140173.1, read as the reverse complement.
TTTGCCACGGTACAGTGGGAAGATCTGCTACCAGCATTGGCTCTTTGGTTTGTTTGTAGTGTAGTGTAGTTTGAGACATGTTCCACACTTCTGTATCCTTTCCTCAATGTCCCTATTGATGCCTGGCCAATACACTGCTTCTCTTGCTCTCCTTTTGCATTTCTCCATGCCTAGATGTCCCTCATGAATACAACAAAGCATGTCCTGGCGCATGGACTGAGGAATGATGATTCTATTTTGTCTCAGTACCAGTCCATCAGCTACACACAGATCTGTACGCACTGGATAGAACTGTGGACAGACTCTCTTTGACCAACCATTTTGGATAAGGTGGACCACTTTCTGTAGCAGCGGGTCCTTTGCAGTCTCCTCCACAATGTGCTGTAACATGACATCCGAGGCGGGGAGCAATGCAGTCACCATGTCGACGTGTATTTCAACCTCAGCGGTTATAGCGCTGACTGGTGTATCACCACTTGGAGCCGGTGCCCTTGACAACGCATCCGCTAGCACAATGTATTTCCCTGGCATGTAAATAAGATCAAAATCATAGCGCTGTAACGCCAACATCATGCGCTGAATTCTGGGGGACATATCATTGAGGTTCTTTTTTCTGATCGATATGAGTGGTTTGTGGTCAGTCTCTACTGTAAAGGTTGGCAATCCATACACAAGTGTGAAACTTCCCACACCCAAACACTAAGCCTAAAGTCTCTTTCTCAATTTGTGCATAGCGTTCCTCCGTCTCTGTCATTGACCTTGACGCATATGCTACAGGTTGCCATTTGCCTCCGTTCAATTGCAACAGCACAGCTCCCAAGCCGTCTTTTGAGGCATCGGTGGAGAGTTTTGTTGGTTTTGCAGGATCAAAGAATGTGAGGACTGGCTCAGTAGTCATAGTCTCCTTCATCCTTCTCCACTCTTTGTCATGCCGAGCAGTCCACTAAACACTGTGTTGTGCTGCAACAACTCTCTGAGGCATGTTGTCTTGGAGGTAAGATTAGGAATGAACTTACCCAGAAAGTTGATCATTCCCATCACTCGCAAGACACCTTTTTTGTCCGTGGGAGGTGGCATGTCCAGTATGGTCTGCACTTTTGGCTGGTCAGGCCCCACCCCCTCTCCTGAGAGTTTGTCTCCCAAGAAGGTCATCTCTGTAACACCAAAAAGACATTTCTCTCTGTTTAATTTTAGTCCATTCTTTCTTACTCTTTGTAAGAGACTCTCGAGTCTTTCATCATGTTGTCGGCGCGTACTTCCCCAGACCACCAAATCATCTATGTATACTCTGGTGCCTTCCAGACCCTCTATTATTGACTCCATCGCCCTATGGAAGATCTCAGGGGCCGATTTGATGCCAAACGGGAGCCTTAAGAAATAGTAACGCCCAAATGGTGTATTGAAGGTGGTGTACTTGCTGCTTTCTGGGTCCAGCTTCAGCTGCCAAAATCCATGTGAAGCATCTAGTTTGCTAAAGTACTGTGCACCTGTCATCTCGCTCTGTATTTCTTCTCGTTTGGGGATCTGATAATGTTCTCTCCTAATATTCTCATTCAGATCTTTGGGATCAAGGCAGACTCATTTGTGGTTTTTTTCTTAACACATGTTATGGAATTCACCCAGTCTGTGGGCTCCTCCACTCGCTCAATCACACCCATTTGTGTCATTCTGTCCAGCTCTTTTCAAGTTTCAAGTTTCTTTAATAGTTGTCATACAGAAGTACAGAATACTTTCATACAAAATGCTTCTTACTGTTACGCTCCAGAGACTGTGCTAGACAAGATAGTATCAAATAACATAGTATAGCATGTAATTTAGAAGAAGAAAATGAGGTCACAGTGTTCGGTATAGACATATGTACAATGTTCTGAGTTACCATATAATATACAATACTATGCAGTGTACTAATGTACAGTACTATATAGTGCAAAGCAGAAATGGGATGAGGTACAATTTAGGTACAATTTACAGTAAGGTGTACGGGTTGTAGTGCAATCCTTCATCAATAAATATAAAGTGTGGGGAGTGGGTGCTACAGTGTGTTTGTTTAAAGTGGGTGTGTGCTATAAAGTGTGTGGAGTGGGTGCTACAGTGTGTTTGTTTAAAGTGAGTGTGTGCGTGTGGATGTGTGTGCTATGTGCGTTTGGTGGTTGTTGTTGTGTAGTGTTCATTGTTCGTTTAGCAGCCTGATGGCCTGGGGATAGAAGCTTCTTCTGAGTCTTTCTGTGCTCGCCTTGAGACTCCGGTATCGCTTGCCTGACCGCAGCAGTTCAAAGAGGCAGTTGTTCGGGTGACTGGAGTCTTTAATGATTCTCTTAGCCTTGCCCTTGCAACACTTGTTGTAAATGTTCTGGAGGGTGGGGAGCCCCCCTCCAATTGTGCGTTCGGCTGAACGTGTCATTCTTTGTAGTCTGCTTCGGTCTTGTGCAGTGCTATTCCCAAACCAGGAGGTGATGTTGCCGGTCAAGATGCTCTCTATTGTACATGAGTAGAAGTTCTTAAGGATCTTCTGACTGACTTGGAACTTCCTTAGGCGCCTGAGGAAGTAGAGGCGTTGTCGTGCCTTCTTCACAACACTGTCAATGTGTGTGGTCCATGTCAAGTCCTCGGATATGTAGGCTCCGAGGTACTTAAAGCTGTTGACTCTCTCAACCGGTGCCCCGTCGATGCTGAGGGGGCTGTAGTCCTTGACCCCCGACCTCCTGAAGTCCACAATCATCTCCTTTGTTTTGCTGACGTTCAGGGAGAGGCTGTTTTCCTGGCACCATCCCGCCAGGACCTTGACCTCTTCCAGGTAGGCCCTCTCGTCGTTGGCAGAGATCAGGCCCACCACCACTGTGTCGTCAGCAAATTTGATGATTGTATTGCTACTCCGCTGAGCCACACAGTCGTGTGTGTACAGGGAGTAGAGGAGGGGACTCAGAACACAGCCCTGGGGGGCCCCTATGTTGAGGGTGATGGATGAGGAGGTGCAGTTGCCTGCTCTCACCACCTGGGGTCTGCCAGTCAGGAAGTCCAAGACCCACTGGCAGAGGTCATAGTTCAAGCCCAGGTCCCTGAGCTTGGCTATGAGTATGGAGGGGACTATGGTATTGAATGCCGAGCTGTAGTCGATGAATAGCATTCTCACATAGTTCCCCTGCCTCTTGTCCAGGTGTGATGCTGCTGTTTTTTCAAGCCAACTCTTTGTGGGGCATGCACTACAGGCTTAGCATCATCTTTGAGCGTAATCTTGTAAGTGAAAGGTAATGTTCCATGACCTTTGAAGACAGACTGATATTTATTGACTGTCTGTACTTCCCTCACACTGTAGTTATGTTATTTTATCACTATTTATCCGATAGATCCTCTTCACTAGTCCTAGGTCCTCAGACGCTTTGCCTCCTAGGAGAGAATCATGACCATCAGGATTCAGGCACAATGGTAAACAAAAGGTTGTGCTGCTTGTCTTTCGCTGTGACCTTAAGTCTACATCCACCTTTTGTTGTTATTGCCTGCCCATTGTAAGCCTTCAGTTTTGTGACTTTTTCTGTGATTTTTCTAGGCTTCTCACTAAGTGCTTTGAGATCACTTTCATTCATTAAGTTAGCTTCAGCCCCTGTGTCAATTTTAAAGGTCACGATTGTCTAGGGCTGGGCGATATGACGATATTATATAAATATCGGGTACAGTTCATTAACGATACACTTTTTTAACGTATCGTGGATATCGTGATGTTTTGCCCAAGAGGATTGTGTCGCGTCAATCTGGTCCACCCCGTTCAAACCTTTGAACAACGCCGCTCCCACACACACACTACTGCATCAAAGTTAGTACGTATGATTAACAAAGGCATTCGTTTTGTGGCATCAACATTATATAGTTACACGTTATATAGTTACACATCAGCGTATTTACCCAAACATAGCAACGTCCAATGACGACATAGATAGCAAGCGTTACTGTTCATATCTCAGTCCGTGCCGAGTTGTGCGTGCCCATTCTGCGGTCTGTTAATAAAGTTTTCAATCAGACAGATGTATGGAAAGGCTTTTATTATAACATTTGTTGCAGTAAAATAATTATGCCTCGTTGTCATGCTGCGGTGCGCTAGTAATCACTCGTCGGCTGCGGTGAGCTGTTGTTGTTGTCGTTGAGCTGAGCTCTCGTTAAAATCAAGGAGGGCATTCAGGAAGTAAAAAAATAATAGCGCTGCTTGCCGATTGGTGCTAAGAACAGCAGGGCGGGTACAAGCGGTGTGACGTAATTGGCAGACTCGACTGTCAATCAAAATTATAATGTTGCCGGCTGAATGATTGAACGAATGAACGTTATTAACGATTGCAGAATGGGTACAATACAGTACAGCTCAATACAACAACAGTGGACTGACTGGAGGATGAAGACCAGAAAATGACTTTCGGCTTTTTTACATAAGGGTCCTCCATTTTCAATTCATCAAAACATTTAGAGACATACAAATATACAGTAGTTTCATAAAAATGCTAAAATCCTATTGATTGATTGATTGATTGATTGATTGATTGATTGATTTAAAACTTTATTAACATATTGCAGAATGGGTACAGTACAGCTCAATACATACAATTGTTAAGGGGATGCAGACCAGCGAAAGACTTTCGTCTTGTTTACATCAGGGTCCCCCATTTTCGATTCATCATATTTCATATCTAAATTATATAATATCTCATTGCTAAATATATGCAATATATAATCTAATAATCCAATAATCTAAATCTAATATATAATATAAAAATGCTAAATGCATGGGTATTTTATTTTGTCTTTAATGTTAGCTTGCAAACTCAAATACTGTCTTGGTAAGCCTCATAATGAATTGTTTGGGGAAAAAAAGAAAAACATCGTGATGCGTATCGTGTATCGCCGAAAGGTCAGAAAATATCGTGATATCATATTTAGGCCATATCGCCCAGCCCTACGATTGTCCCATTGACCATCAGTGGCGCAATCCATCTGTCATCACCTACAGCGTTTACAGTATGGGCTGTATCCCGCAAATCTGAGGGCTGTGTGCTGTCAGCATCTGCCTCACATGAAACCATACCAATAAATAATGCATCATCACTGTCAGTGTCATCCGTTTCTTGCACTGTTCTCACACCCCGTCTTTTTTTCTTGGATAGACACATTCTTGCATAATGGTTTTGTCCCTTACATTTGGCACACATCTTCCCATAAGCAGGACATTGTCTTGGTTTGTGTTTTTCACCACACCTCTTACAATTGAACATCTCTCGGTCAGTGTCTTTAATGTTAGTTTTGTCATCCTTGTCTCTATATTTGTTCCATCGCCCTTCTCTCGTGGACAGGGCGTTCACTGCCTCGCTCTCCTGGCACTCTGCTCCGTGCGCATGCTCACTGAACGTAATTGAATGTTGACGCACTAGCTCACTGGCTTGACATATCCGTGTAGCGCACTCCAACGTGAGGTCCATTTCCCTCAACAATTTCTCCCTGATTTTCTTCTCATTAGTCCCCAACACTATCTGATCTCTTACCATAGAGTCTCTGAGAGCACCAAAATTGCAGGACTTTGCCTTTATCTTGAGATCGGTGAGAAAGTTATCAAATGACTCACCCGGGTTCTGAAAACGGCAACGAAAGATGTACCTCTCGTACGTTTAATTTTTTCTTGGCAGGCAGTGCTCGTCAAACTTTTGTATGACTTTGTCAAACTCGTCTCCGTCCTCGGGCTCAGCAGCAACACAAAGGTGTTGAAGACCTCTATTGCCTCCGTGCCGGCGATGGTGAGCAGCATGGCTATGTTCCTCGCATCTACACTCTTGTCCACTCCAACAGCGACGAGATACAGCAGGAATTGCTGTTTGAACGTTCTCCAATTTGCATCCACATTTCCCGTCAGTTTCAATGTGCCGGGCGGTTTAAATGCGTCCATCTTCTTGCTTTTACTCCTGGTACCATGTAAAGATTGTAGTCTACTATCAATATAAGACACTTGGTTAGTTCTTTATGCTCGCTTCAGCCAGCTGTTTAGTGGTAGCAGCTATGATAGCACCTATCATTACACTCTCCTCAGTCGCTCAGCCCTTGTCCCTCCCCTCCACCAACCCGCAGGCTGGAGCGAACAACAGCGTCACTTGCCAGCCCCGGGTTGGTGGAGAGCAGAGTGACAGCCCGGCCGACCAATGAGCCCGATACTAGGGTCGCCACAGTATTTTATACATTTATTTTTGAGTCTGTCTCAAATATTATGTTTGAGTCTCTGCAGTGAACTTGACTGCGAGATGCATGTTAAAAGACTAATACACGACCTTGCTCTATTTTATAACCACACACTGTATCAAACAGATGACAGAATAAAGCTGAGTTCGAGAAGATGTCCATTGTCCAGTGTTTATTTATTTAATTTAATTACAGGGCTGGGTAGCTACCTAGCTTTGTGTTAAACATACTGTTAGTGTAGCTAAGGGGCTACACAACCCGGACTGTATTGATATGTTAGATTAAACCACTAATGCAGAATATTAAATTAGCCAGACATTACAGGTACACAAAATGGCGGACACTCTATTAACGGCGCGGGGACAGGGATAGAAGTTGAACAAGCATTTTAATAGTAATAGCAACATACATATTCTATAAACACAGCTCTCCTTTAATAATGGAATGTCAGGGCAACAACGTCAGAGGTAACGATAGTCTTTAACTACTAGTACTCGACCATTGAAGCGTGGAGTGGATTGAGAAGAAGCACGTCGAACAGGGAAAAGCAAGATGGTGGATGGAGACGGTGGTCCTCTAGAGTTCCTACTCCAGAGGGCTGCAGACACACTTAGGATAATCCGTTCGTCGCTGGGGAGGAAAGGGTCTCGTACGGACCGGTCCTTGTATTCCTAGCGCCCGATGGCAGGATTAATAGCTATTAGTCCAAAAGTCCGTTGGCATGGTGATAGCTAGTTAGCCCCTTTGGTACTTAAGGCTAACCCGCAGAAAGTCTTCAATAGGTCTTGTAGATCCGGGACATTGCTGAGTTCAACTATAACGATACGTTACTTCGCTCACACAAGTCACTATACTGTGCCAATAGTGGCTCGACAATATTATAGTTGTATCTAATTAGCCGTTCGGCTCTCTATAACGATACGTTGCTTTCGGTCTGTGTACAACTGCACCAAACGTCTTCTCCACAACACACTCTGTAGCTGGTTACCTGTGGACTGAGTCTGTTCACCCACACAGAACAGTATACTCTCTCAGGACTTGCCTGGGCATGTTTCGAACATGTCTACAGGGGGCGCGCGCTGGCGCCTACGGCGTTAAGAATGGAACATATACAAAAGGCGAATGATAAATACTGGCACGTAAAACAGATGATGTGAAGATATATATCTTATATATATAAACAATATATAAGTTATACAAAATAATAAACGCAGACTTTCAGTGTTAATCTGGACCTTCAGAACAGTTCGATCATATCCACTGGTGCAAAACATATGCCAACGCTAGCGACCATAATGCCTGCTAGCATATTAGCTTTCTTGCTGATGACAACAAAGCTAGTTCCAGTAATTTCAGTACACAGCTTTCTCCACTGACTCCAGATCTGTACTGTCCTCTATACAGAGTATAGTGTCTTCAGTACACAGCTTTCTCCACTGACTCCAGATCTGTACTGTCCTCGTCAGAGTATAGTAACTTCAGTACACAGCTTTCTCCACTGACTCCAGATCTGTACTGTCCTCTATACAGAGTATAGTGTCTTCAGTACACAGCTTTCTCCACTGACTCCAGATCTGTACTGTCCCCTATAGAGAGTATAGTGTCTTCAGTACACAGCTTTCTCTACAGACTCCAGGTCTGTACTGTCCTCTTCACAGAGTATAGTGTCTTCAGTACACAGCTTTCTCCACTGACTCCAGATCTGTACTGTCCTCTTCACAGAGTATAGTGTCTTCAGTACACAGCTTTCTCCACTGACTCCAGATCTGTACTGTCCTCTTTGCAGAGTATAGTGTCTTCAGTACACAGCTTTCTCCACTGACTCCAGATCTGTACTGTCCCCTATAGAGAGTATAGTAACTTCAGTACACAGCTTTCTCGACAGACTCCAGATCTGTACCCTATAGAGCATAGGTGTCAAACTCACGGCCCGCGGGCCAAATCCGGCCCGCCACGTCATTTGATGTGGCCCCCCAAGAGCTCAGGTAAAAAAAATTTTTACATTAATATTGGGTTAAAAAATAGCAGTGTTAAAATAATTGTGGGTTAATGCGTTAATAAAGCTTTAACTTTGACAGCCTTAGTTATTACACATTCTTACACATACATGTATGTTGAACATCTGAGGTAACAAAGGAAAAAAGCCAAAAGCACTTACTCCTCAGACATTCTTTGACAATTTTACAGCCCAAAATACAAAAAAGATCCAGGCGGAATAGGTAACAAAGGGTTGAAGAAATATTGTCTGAACTGTCAGATGCAAACTGGCTGTGTGACATAACCGAGCATCTCGCTCAATTGAATAAGAAGCTGTAGGGACGCAAACAAGTCCCACCCAAAACTTGACCAATATAGTTGTGAACTGAGACAACCCTTATTTTGTTATTTGAGTACAGTTACAGTTGTGTGTTCATGCAGACACATAATAGCAATTTCATTACGAATTGAAAATGGGGGACCCTGATGTAAACAAGTCGAAAGTCTTTCTCTGGTCTGCATCCCCTTAACAATTGTGTGTATTGAGCCGTACTGTACTGTACCCATTCTGCAATCTGTTAATTAAAGTTAATTAAACTATCTTCCATTAGTTGGATGTATGGCCTCTGCAAGGTTGTGTGCAGCCATTTGTTTTTGTAACATCTGCTACATCTGTCCCACGTGTTCTTTGCAGCTCACAGTTGTTAGTTCTGCCCCTCTTGACTGTGACAAAAAGGTTTTGAACAAACTTAATGTCATAGCTTGTATTTGATGATATTCTTCTTTGTTATTTACTTGAATGGTTTGATCATTGATTGGTGGAGTAATATGGGGTTCTGATAAACTAAAATAATTTGTTAAAATAACATAAGCTAACATATATTTTTACATTTATGCAAATGAATATGCAATATGTATAACTTGAATAAGTAATAAATACAGAAACACCATGTTTAACAATATGTAAATGTGTAGCTACATTTATTTTACATTACATTAACATTTATACGGTCTTTGGCCCTTTGAGGGCAACCATAATGCTGATGTGGCCCTCTGTGAAAATGAGTTTGACACCCCTGCTATAGAGAGTATAGTAACTTCAGTACACAGCTTTCTCCATTGACTCCAGATCTGTACTGTCCCCTATAGTAAGTAAGTAAGTAAGTAAGTATTTATAAAGCACCTTTCATACATGTCATGTAGCTCAAAGTGCTGTACACAATTATAGGCATATATAACGATAAAAGCAATAAAGTCATAGTGATCAGTTAAGATCAATGTTAAAAAAAAAATAATAATAATAATAATAATAGTAACGTAAAAATGAAAATAACGTAAAAACAGTCATTTGCTTACCAGTTTGGGAGAACAGGTCCGCACAAACATTTCCGCTCAGTGGCAACCGGAAGTGCACTAAACCAATGCACTTGTATGGTAGGTAGCAATGTTTAGGTCTTATAATGCTAGTGTAGTTACGTTTTTATCAGTGGTCATAGTTGGGTCCATAGTGCTTTACCAAGTCCCATGGATCCATCAGTGGCCGTGTATTGTGTGCGTATGTACCCGTTCGCTCATGTGGTCAGTGGCCAGAGTTGGGTCCACAGGACTTATCCAAGTCCCATGGACCCATCAGTGGCCGCGTCTTGTGGTAGAAAGAAAGAAAAAGAAAAACGTATAAAGAAAACAGTCTAAAGTTTGAAAGTTTGGGAGGTCCGCAAAAACACGCCTTCAGCTCAGAAGCTGAGGCGTGTCAAAAACTTTTGAAAAACTGGAGGCGTGTCTCCTATTGTACCCATTCCTTCATCTAAGAAGTTTGAAAGTTTGGGAGGTCCGCAAAAACACGCCTTCAGCTCAGAAGCTGAGGCGTGTCAAAAACTTTTGAAAAACTGGAGGCGTGTCTCCTATTGTACCCATTCCTTCATCTAAAAAGTTTGAAAGTTTGGGAGGTCCGCAAAAACACGCCTTCAGCTCAGAAGCTGAGGCGTGTCAAAAACGTTTGAAAAACTGGAGGCGTGTCTCCTATTGTACCCATTCCTTCATCTAAAAAGTTTGAAAGTTTGGGAGGTCCGCAAAAACACGCCTTCAGCTCAGAAGCTGAGGCGTGTCAAAAACTTTTGAAAAACTGGAGGCGTGTCTCCTATGTACCCGTTCCTTCATCTAAAAAGTTGGGTCCACAAGGCTTATCCTAGCCTCATGGATCCATCAGGTTTTTCCAAGCCATAACTATTTGTAAGCTAGACTGTATAGGTACGTTTTTAATTTTCCTTTAAAAATGTGTATAGAGCTGGCGTTTCTGATGTGTGTTGGTAGTGTGTTCCATAGTTTTGGGGCATAGTTGGCAAATGCCATACTTCCTATCCTTTTTTGGTTTCTGGGCGTGTCTAGTAAACCTGTAGTGGATGACCGTAGCGTTCTTGAGGGCAGATAACTAACTAGGGAATTTGCTATGTATTTTGGGCCTTGCTCATTAAGAGCTTTATATGTTAGGAAAAGGACCTTAAAATCAATTCTATGAGTTATTGGAAGCCAGTGCAGAGTGGCCAGGACTGGAGTGATATGTTCTCTTCTCCTTGTATGAGTTAGTAATCGAGCTGCAGAGTTTTGGATAAGCTGAAGCTTCCCAATGGTTGCTTTGGGAAGACCAGTGAACAGTGCATTACAATAGTCAAGCCGACTTGATACAAAAGCATGAATAAGTTTCTCTGCATCCTTTTTATTTACGAAAGGTCTTACTTTCGCTATGTTTCTTAGGTGGAAGAATGACGTTTTCATGGCCTTATTTATATGAGACTTAAAGGTCAGGTCTGAGTCCAAGATGACACCTAGGCTTGTAACCTCAGTCTTTACATAGGATGACAGACTCCCCAGGTTTTTACAAAGCACTTCCCTTTTCGCTTTTGGGCCGATCAATAGGATTTCGGTCTTGCTTTCGTTTAATTTTAGGAAGTTATTGTTCATCCACTTGTTTATTGCTAACAGACAATTTGTAATGGACTGTATGGCTGTAGTGTTATTTGGTTCTGCGGAGATATATAGTTGTGTATCATCAGCATAACTATGGAAGCATACATTGTGGTCTCGAATGATGTCCCCGAGGGGCAGCATATATAGTGAGAAGAGTAATGGACCAAGGCAGCTTCCTTGTGCGACTCCAAAATTGCTGTTATGTTCCTCGGATACATTGTCTCCAAGCTTAACATAGAACCTTCTCCCCTTAATGTATGTTATGAGCCAATTTAGTACATGATCGGAAAAGCCAACCAGTCTTTCTAGACGACTGATCAAGATATTATGGTCAATCGTATCGAACGCTGCACTAAGGTCCAATAGGACAAGAATTGAGACTTTGCCAGCATCGGAGTTTAGCCTGAGGTCGCTAACTATTTTGGTAAGGGCAGTTTCAGTGCTGTGATTTGTTCTGAAACCTGATTGTAGTTCCTCCATGATGTTATTATCTTTGAGAAAGGAGTTTATTTGTACTGAGACTATCTTTTCTAATATCTTGCTGATAAATGGAAGGTTCGATATTGGCCTATAGCTTTTTAGTTCGTTTACATCTAAGTTTGTTTTCTTTAGTAGTGGTTTTACTACAGCTGTTTTAAATGCATCTGGAAAAGTGCCTGTTTGAAGAGACATATTTATGATTTCAAGGACATGATTTGAGACACTATCAAACACCCGCTTGAGAAATGCTGTTGGTATAGGATCGAGGCAGGAGGTGGCGGAATTACACTCAGAGACAATCTTACAGAGGTCAGGTAATGTAATACATGTGAATTCCCCCATAGTTATCTCAGGTGGGGTTTCACTCATAGCCAGATCCATATCAGCGGTAATGCTTGCTCTAATCAATGATATTTTTTCATTAAAGAAAACTGCGAACTCTTCACATTTTGTAGCTGATTGCTGCGGTATATGGGGGGGTGGTATGTTAATCAGCCGGTCAATGGTGGAAAAAAGTACCCTGGAGTTACCCATATTTTCTGAGATCATTTTGGAAAAATATTCCTTTCTCGCAAGTTGTATTGCCTTATTGTATGCGCCCATGGCGTCTTTGTATAAATTAAAGTGAGCTGTGAGTTTGAGTTTCCTCCATTTTCGCTCGGCTATCCTACATTTTCTCTTGTTATCTTTAACATTGGTTTTATTTAGCCATGGAGAGATTCTATCAGTTTTTACCTTTTTAACCTTTAGAGGGGCAACAGTATCTAACACAGTTGACAAGGTGCTGTGGAAGTTTTGCACTTGCTGATTTAAGGAGGATTCACTGCATTGGTCGTATGATTTCATCATACTAGAGAATTTTGCTTCAGCTCTAGCGTCCAGAAGCCTTCTGTGAACTAGGAATTCGCTTCTGGTCTTATGTAATATTAGGCTTGTACCATAGAACACACAATAATGGTCAGAAATTGGAATTTGTTTTACTGATATATTCTCAATGTTTAGCCCTGTTGTTATTAGTAGGTCCAGAGTGTTGCCATGTTGGTGGGTGGCCTCGTGAACATGTTGCATCAGTCCAAAACTGTCCAGTAGGTTCAGAAACTCACAACCCCTGGGGTCATCCTTTTTGTTGATATGAATATTTAGATCTCCATTAAGAATGATTCTATCATACCTGGTAATGCAGATCGATATGAGTTCTGAAAATTCCTGTATGAAGAGTGGCGAGTACCTTGGTGGTCGATACAATGTCACACATATTACTGGCATTTCTGTTTTCAATACAATAGCAAGGTATTCAAATGATAAAAATGTTCCCAGGTCAATATCATTGCACACAAATTGAGTGGAGATGATTGCTGCTATTCCTCCTCCCCTCCCACTCTGTCTGTTTGATTGATAGAATTTAAAATTGGAAGGGCAGGTCTCAATCAGTGTTGCTACACCAGTGATATTGTCTAACCATGTCTCTACTAAAAACATACAATGTACACCATGTTTTACTATGAGTTCATTTATCAGAAATGATTTTTGTTTCAGCGCTCTAACGTTGAACAGTGCTAGTTTTAGCTGTACGGGTTCTGTAGTGGGGTGTGAGATAGTCTGTGGTTGAACACTGATATTGATAAGGTTAGATTTACATATGGGACGTGATAATGAGTAATTGATTAGTCTTTTGGTGATCAGAATCGGGATGACACTCAACGTGTTTTTTTGTAGTTTAGGCTGCTTCTGTATATAGTCTACAGAGCTAGATATGGTTGGTTGTCAGGCCAGTGATGCTATACTTTGTATGACGTTATGTATTAGCACATTTACCCCTGATATGTTTGGATGGATGCCATCGGGTCTGTAATGGTCTTTCCTGGACCAGAGCAGATCAAAGTTATTTATATAGCAAAGTCCTATAGTAGTACAGTGGGTCTGTAGCCATTTGTGCAACCAGAACAGACGGCTAAATCGCTCAGATCCACGACCTATGGATGGAATGGGGCCAGACACAATGCATATTTTACCCAGGCTTTCAATAGTGAGTATTAGTGATTCAAAGTCAGATTGGAGTTTAACGGATTGTCTAGCCATTACGTCATTTGCTCCGATATGAATAATAACGGTGTGGGCGGACGGATATCTCTCGATGATTTCGGGAGTACACTCCAGTAAGTCAGTAACTTTTAAACCGGAAAAACAATACGTAATGCCGTGTGGTATTTGCAAAAACCTGGTGATGGAATCTCCGATGAGTAGGATCTCTGGCTGTTCCTGGATGCATTCCCCGTCGTAGATGGCCAGGTTTCTATGGTGAAAAGCCGCAGGAGTAGCGTCTGCATTGCTGGCGGAGTTAGACGGTTGGTCGGGCAGCAGCGCCGTGAGGAGGGGCTCATTCACAGCGGCATTTCCATCGATGACACTCGCCGTTTGAATGATCATCCTGGTATGGGCTGCAGAGCACCGCAGACGAGGGCGTTTAAACTTTGGGGAGTCGGACCCATCGCGTGAGTCTGGGGAGCTTGGCGATGCGAGAGCAAACAGGGCAGAGCGCTTTCTGCTCCGGGGCGCAGATATACTTCCATGGTTGAGTTGTGAGCTGGAGAGGGCCGCCGTCCTGGTAGCTTCGCTTGGAGCCTGGCTAGTAGCTAGGCTAGTAGCTATCATCGGATAGTCTTTGAGCAAAGCTACACTACTAGCAGCAGGAGACGGAAGCGAAGGAGAGCCAAGGAGGCTGGAATCACTACAAAGAGGATTGAATCGGTTTGATAGTTGAGGTGATTCAAAGGGATCATATAGAGGAAGGGAGAGCTTCCGTCGGCCCCTCACCACTGTCGCCCAGGAGGGACTACCGGTGCGGCCTGCGTCCGCTTTTTCCATGCTAGCCAGCTTGGACATTAGCTCCGTTTGACGCTTGAGAAGATCCACTACTAGTATCTCGATGTTCTTCAGTTCCGTTCGCATCTCTGCGACATCTGATGTTGGAGCCATTTCCTCGGGGGAGCTCAGCACTGTGAGTACTGTAGCGTGTAGCTGTAGCTATGGCAACAACAAGCGCCGATAGCTTTAGGTCACGTCCAGTAAAAAGTCACATAAAACCAATAAATCCAACAGTATAAACGATAAGAGCAAAAGTCACAGTGATCAGTTAAGATCACTGGTTAAAAGATGGTAAAAAGAAAGAAAACAGTCTAAAGTTTGAAAGTTTGGGAGGTCCGCAAAAACACGTCCGTTCAGTAGTAAGTAACCGGAGTGTAGTGGATCCAACCAACTAACACACAGGAATGCAGGAGGAGGAGTTGTTAGTTAGAATAGTAATTCGTGGTGAGGTACTAGAGTAATTGTACTTCGTATAGAGTATAGTAACTTCAGTACACAGCTTTCTCTACAGACTCCAGGGCCCTCATTTATCATTTTTTCTTAGAAAGTATTCTATTTTCATACGTAAGCACAGAATTTAGAATGTGTGCACGCACAAAAAAAACTGGATTTATCAACCATGCGTACACAGGTCCTACGCTCCTCCGTGTTGATAAATACCTCTTTGTTCTACCGTCAATGCTCGTGCATGATTATCCATATATGGTCATGAAAGTGATGAAACACCCCCCATGGGATGTGAAATAATGGACTGACCCGAGCGGAACTCTGAGAAACTTCACGGAGATTGTTCACTGAGGCGCTGTCGAACCAAGAAGACACAACGCGTGTTATGGGATAAATAAAAGGCTGACTTGTAAACGGTGATGTCAGATATCAACGGCTCCCTAAGACCATTGCTGCAATTCTGCCTGGACAGCTCAAAATACTAATAAAGACCGTTCGTTGACCACTGTTTGGCGTTGGTGGTTTGATTGATTGATTGAAAAGTTTATTAACAGATTGCAGAATGGGTACAGTAGCCTACAGTACAGCTCAATACATACAATTATTAAGGGGATGCAGACCAGAGAAAGACTTTCGTCTTGTTTACATCAGGGTCCCCCATTTTCAATCCATGTGTGTGTCATTATAACCGTGCTGTAATATGAATGCCTTTATTAGTTGTGTTCGATTGGCTATAATATGATTTTTAGAGGTATCTATTTTGAATGAATGAAAACTTTATTTAACAGATTGCAGAATGGGTACAATACAGTACGGCTCAATACACACAATTGTTAAGGGGATGCAGACCAGAGAAAGACGTTTGTCTTGTTTACATCAGGGTCCCCCCCTGTTGTTGTCGGTATTAGCCTAATAATACCGACAACAAAATAGATGCCTCTAAAAATCATATACTATTAATACCGACAACAAAATAGATGCCTCTAAAAATCATATACTATTAGGTAGCCTATATGAATTACATATAATAGCAGCCATAGCCTACACTATGCAACAGTAACTTGCGCATACCAGTGTATGCGACGGACCAGTGTATACCTCATATTCATATAATAGTTTACTCTGAGTCTATCAGCATACCAGCATGTAATACGTTCTGAGTGTGTATCTACCTCAACTCATTATTAAATTTGCGCATAGATTGCAGAAATACAGGAACGTTTTGATTTATATTAAAAGGCTTTGACATTGTAAAACTAAATACGTGGAATTCTGTAAGCATAATACAAGTCATATCACCCACACGATATATGCTGTGTCCAGAGCATGTATGCTTTTCATTCATTTAAGACACATACACCCTGGTCTCATTGCAATGCGTTTCTTATTCTTTCTTATACAGTAGGAAGGGGAAGAACACTATATCGTGGGTGTTCATATGACTTGTATTCTGCTTACAGCTTCGAAATTCCACTTGTTTCGTTTAATGTAAAGCCTTTTAAATATAATCAAAACGTTCCCGTGTTTCTGCGGTCTGTGCGCAAAATAATAACGAGTTGAGCTACGCGGAGCGCAGTCAGTCAGTACACCCTGTATATTCCGATAACGCTATATAAACCATGCTGCATTCATTCGGAGATAAAGACCTATTATTCCAAATGCTATTTATAGGGTTTTGACCATAATTACACTACTGTTGCTATTTTACAATGAACTATAATGAATTACGGTTCATACAGAACATGCCAGTGTTGAAACTAATGCACAGAAGCTTATTTCCTTGTTGTAATAATATATTCTACCAACGGGCGCCAGCTAAGCATGGTCCGACCTGTGCTTAAATATACACACTAAGTCAAGCACAAGTTCAAATTGATAAATCCCACACTTTGCTTAGAAATGATCGTACGCACGGGTTACGCACATATCTGTGCGTACGCCACGTTGATAAATGAGGGCCCAGGTCTCTACTGTCCTCTTTGCAGACACATGACCCTGGAGCCGGGTTGTAAACGGCTTCATCACTGCGGTAACAACCTGGAGGAGCTGTGGAAGCTTCAGCTGCTGCCTCAGGATGTCGGTCTTCTGCCCTCGGTGTCATTTCATGAAGACGGGGACAGAAAGGACTGATCTGGAGACGAGACAGCAGCACATCCACCTATCTGACCTCTGGAGTCCTATCACTCACACACACATTGGGGTTTAACAATATTTTAATTTGTGTGAACTTCTAATGTACAGTATTTCTAATGTACCTACTGCTCTCACTGTCTATAACTGCCCTACACTGTAATCATAATCATAACTACCCACCTCATACTATAGTCTACCCATATACTCTGTATGATAGCATGTACAATAGTGCTGTATATACCATATATATATTTATCACATAATCAATATATATCCATATCTGTCTGTATATACCTGCATATAATCCTTCTGTATACCTACTAAAACACCTGCATATAACTGTATGATAGCATGTACATTAATCATAGATCCATTAGCACTTTGGGATCCTAGTGAACGAAAAGTGCACTACAAATATAATTTATTATTATTATGAGTTCTCAATGAGAGCAGAGGTGCAGCGATGCTACTGAGACATTTAACTAGTTTATTAAACGTGTTTGGTGAAAAAATAAACCAAACAGATTGTTAATCAATATAGAATAAAAATGTTAAAGTGTTAAGACACGGTCTATGCCCACGGTTGTGAAGTCTGATGGCTGCTGGCACGAAGGACTGGCCGAGGTGGTTAGGGGAGTGTCGGGGGGATATGAGTGTGGCTGAACGTGCTCATCTTGGCTAGCTCCTCACAGAGGGGGTGGGGGGGGGGGGGGGTTCTCCAGGATAGCGGCCAGCTTCCTTCTCATCCTCCTCTCTGCCACCACCTCTAGTTTGACCAGCTCGAAAAGGGTCTATTCACATAGCTGCTGTTTTCCAGTCTCTCTCTTTTTCACATTCCATGCATGTGTGGAAACAGAATCCCCTCTCTCTACTCACCAACTACATAATAGTTTCTCTCTACTAATCCTAGAGATCAGTTTCTCTAGTCTCTACTCATAGATATCATAGTTTCTCTCGGTTCACTCGGATCATAGTATCTCTTGCTCACTCTAGAGATCATAGTATCTCTCTGCTCACTCTAGAGATCATAATATCTCTCTGCTCACTCTAGAGATCATAGTATCTCTCTGCTCACTCTAGAGATCATAGTATCTCTGCTCACTCTAGAGATCATAGTATCTCTCTGCTCACTCTAGAGATCATAGTATCTCTCTGCTCACTCTAGAGATCATAGTATCTCTGCTCACTCTAGAGATCATAGTATCTCTCTGCTCACTCTAGAGATCATAATATCTCTCTGCTCACTCTAGAGATCATAGTATCTCTCTGCTCACTCTAGAGATCATAGTATCTCTGCTCACTCTAGAGATCATAGTATCTCTCTGCTCACTCTAGAGATCATAGTATCTCTCTGCTCACTCTAGAGATCATAGTATCTCTGCTCACTCTAGAGATCATAGTATCTCTCTGCTCACTCTAGAGATCATAGTATCTCTCTCCACACGTACCAAGTGTTATCACTTCATCCACTCCAATGCAGTGTTTCTCCCGTTAAGCTAGCACAGCACATCTCTCTCTCTGAGCTTCCCCTAGAGCTTAACTCTGATTGTAGCCAGTTTAAAAAGATCTATAAGAACATGATTGTGACCAGTAGGTACAAACATGAACCAGTTTAAAAAGAGCTGACGACATGATTGTCACCAGTAGGTACAAACATGAACCAGTTTAAAAAGAGCTGACGACATGATTGTCACCAGTAGGTACAAACATGAACCAGTTTAAAAAGAGCCGACGACATGATTCTCACCAGTAGGTACAAACATGAACCAGTTTAAAAAGAGCTATAAGGACATGATTCTCACCAGGTACCGGGATGAAGAAGGGCTTTGACAATCACCAGGTGTTTACATAGATTATTATTTATTTATTGACTTTATTATTGTGGGTACATATATTTAAATGTATAAAGAACAGTACATGTATGTGTAGATATATGTATGTATGTATGTATGTATGTATGTATGTATGTATGTATGTATGTATGTATGTATGTATGTATGTATGTATGTATGTATGTATGTATGTATGTATGTATGTATGTATGTATGTATGTATGTATGCATTTAGACTTAGAATGATGTATATCTACAATCACTTAGTAGTAGAGAAAGGGTAGGATTAAATATGTTTATACTTCTTCCTACTCCTTTTCAGACATAAAGTTAACATATATATATTTATTGTTTTAACTATTTTGGTTTGTTGTTGCTTTATACTGTATATATATATATATATATATATATATAGCTTTATATATTGCGGTGAGACAACACACTCGGAGCGTCCACAACAGTGATATTATGATGATGATGATGATGATGATGAACCCGTCAGGGCGTGGTGTTGAGGCGGCGGGCGGTGGAGCCGTGCTTTCTGGCCGCCTCCAGGTTTCCAGCCAACCTCCGGTCCCTAGACTGGGAAGATAAAGTGGATGGGAGTTAAAAACCAGCACTAACAGCACCATCACTTGTTCCTATAGTTAAAAACTAAATAAATGGCTACAGGTCAAATAAATTATAATAAGAAGAACATTGAAATATATATATAATACTACTACTACTAATAATAATAATAATAAAAAACAGCACTAGTAATTTCCGTCTTTAACAGGAAACTCTTAATAAAGTATTCTAGTCTTTAACTATAGGAGCGAGTGATGTGCTTCAGTTTTTCCTTCAGACAAGTCGAACCCCGTTTTTCCATCTCACTTTTTGTGGCACAGATCTGCATGATTATGTTTACATGAGTAATGGGATTTCAATTCCATGCTTTCCCACATTTTGGACTGCCAGGACCATATCTGTGGAGGAAAAAACTATAAAACCTTTGAGGAGACAGGACAGTAGACCATGTCACACCAATAGGCTTATAATGCATACAAATCTATTCCCCGGCCTCCTCCACCTGGGACCATATGACCACCTCTCTTCGTTGATGCTCCCAAAGTACACCCCACTCATCAAACGTGTGAAGCCCTCAGTCAGAACAGTCATAATATGGCCTGAGAGGACAGACTCTGAGCTGCAGCAGCGGTTCCAACACACGGAATGGAGTATGTTTGACACTCAGGCCACCCTGGACTCCCACACGGAATGGAGTATGTTTGCCACTCAGGCCACCCTGGACTCCCACACGGAATGGAGTATGTTTGCCACTCAGGACACCCTAGACTCCCACAGGGACTGGAGTATGTTTGCCACTCAGGCCCCCCTAGACTCCCACAGGGACTGGAGTATGTTTGACACTCAGGCCGCCCTGGACTCCCACACAGCTGGCCCTGAATGGCATCCCCGGCAGAGTGCTCAGGAAGTGCGCTGAACAACTGTCCGGGGTCTTAACTGACACTATTCAACCTGTCACTATCCCAGGCAGTTGTCCCAGCATGTTTTAAAACCACCTCCATTGTGCCAGTGCCGAAACACATCTCTGCCTCAAGCCTTAATGACTTCCGCCCCGTTGCACTCACCCCCCATCATCAAGAAGTGCTTTGAGAGGCTGGTCCTGGCTCACCTCAAATCTGGCCTCTCACCCTCACTGGACAGTCACCAATTTGCCTACCGTGAGAACGGGAGCACGAAGGACGCCATCTCCTCAGCGCTACACTCTCTCACCTGGATGAGAGCAATAGCCATGTAAGAATGTTGTTCATAGACCTCAGCATTCAACACCACCATCGCCTCCAAACTCATCTCCAAACCAGTGGTGACCTTCTGGAAACCAAGGACCTTGACATCAACCCCTCGGCCTGCAACTGGATACTAGACTTCCTAACGAACATACCTCAGTTTGTTAGGTTAATCTCAACTCCTCCACCCTCACCCTGAACACCGGCGTGCTGCAAGGCTGTGTGCTGAGTCCACTCCCTGTATTCTCTCTTCACCCACGACTGTACTCCTATACATGGTACCAACCCCATAATTAAGTTTGTAGATGACACAACAGTGGTGGGCTTCATCAAAAACAACGATGAGTTGGCCTATAGGGAGGAGGTCCAGCACCTGTTGGCGTGGTGTGCCGACAACAATCTGACTCTCAACACCAAGAAAACCAAGGAGCTCATGGTGGACTTCAGGAAGACCAGACCCAGCGTCCACACCAATCAAGCGTGTCTCCAGCTTCAAATTCCTGAGAGTCCACATCTCCGAGGACCTCTGTTGGAACCTCAACACCTCAGCACTGGTCAAGAAGGCTCACCAGTGCCTCTTCTTCCTGAGGAGACTTGAGGAAAGCCCACCTCTTCCCTCAGATTCTGGTGAACCTTTACCAGTGTGCCATTGAAAGCATCCTCACCACCTGCATCACAGTCTGGCACGTCTTTTGCACTGCCTCTGACCGGAAAGCACTGCAGAAGGTGGTGAAAACAAAGCATCACCGGTACACCACTCCCTACTATTGAGTCTATCCACCACAAGCGGTGTCTGAGGAAGGCACGCAGCATTGTCAAGGACACCTCTCACCCCAATCATGGACTGTTTGACGTTCTCCCCTCCGGAAGACGCTCCAGGAACCTCCGCTCCAGGTCAAGCAGACTCAGGAACAGCTTCTTTCCCTCAGCGGTCATCTCTCTGAACTCTGAACCATGTTCACAGCAGACTCAGGAACAGCTTCTTTCCCTCAGCGGTCATCTCTCTGAACTCTGAACAATGTTCACAGCAGACTCAGGAACAGCTTCTTTCCCTCAGCGGTCATCTCTCTGAACTCTGAACCACGTTCACAGCAGACTCAGGAACAGCTTCTTTCCCTCAGCAGTCATCTCTCTGAACTCTGAACCACGTTCACAGCAGACAGCGAACAGTCTCTGGTTGCCTACAAGCCACACCGGTAAACCAACTGCCCGTACTCGCTGGTATTGCCCCGGCTACCATCAGACGAGAAGCAGCCACACTGGCCCTTTCCCACAAGGCACAGATCAGTGCATCCCACCTCCTTCACAATACCACCACAGAGACACCACAACATGTGCGCCTAAAGTCACGGCGCCCCTTTTCCATGCAAGCCTACAGGCTACTCCACACAACACCATCTGACACTTCCAAGGCCTCCTGGGTCAGGACAAGATGGAGGGACCAGTGGAGGTCAGCAGAACCATCCAGGCTGCACCTCTACATCAATGACCCTCCGGAAGCAGTGGACAACCCTCAACCGCCTAAGGACGGGCGTTGGACGCTACAGCGCCTCAACGAAGAGGTGGGGCCTCAAGGACAGTGCCTCATGCGAGTGTGGAGCCCCTGCACAGACTGTGGAACATATCACCAGTTGCCCCAAACACCGGCCACCGTATGGAGAACGCGGTCTGATGGAACTGGATGATGAAACGTTGGCCTGGCTTGCCTCAACGGAGCTGCAGGTCTAAAGACACACGCCAGAAGAAGCAGACTCAGGAACAGCTTCTTTCCCTCAGCGGTCATCTCTCTGAACTCACGACGTTGTGCGACGTTGACAGACCCCCCCCCCCCCCCCCCCCCCTCACCATATACACTCTGACTCCATTGCCTACACCCTAGGCTCTGTTACCCATACTGTACAACTCTGAACTCTGTTGCCTCTACTCAATTTATACCTACCAACTGCTTTCACTGTCTACCCATATACTCTGCATGATAGCATGTACAATTGTCATGTACAGAGGTCTAACGACCGCACAGAATAGTAGCTGGAGCAGGCTGTACATGAACAGAAACAGCCCCTCTCTGTAAATGCTTTTCAAACAGTCCCGGGTAGGCAGATAGTAAACGAAGACGTTTCAAATGGTAAATAATATTTATTGTATGTGGGGCTTCAAACCCACGGCTTTTCCCAAAGGGAAAAGGGATGTTATTTCAGTGGGGATTTAAACCCAGTCCACACAAAGGGAAAAAGGTAAGGGGAGAACAAACACGGTATACATACAGACAAACAAACAATTAACAAAATAACTACGTGTCCACACCAAGTGGTCACTAACACAAAGCCACAATGTATATCGCTTCCACCGCGACAGCTAGTAGAGAAGGCAACCTCCTCACTCCACTCTGAGACGTGGCAGTGACTCCAATGAGGCGCCCGGACGTGTGTCATCTCCCACCCTGTTATTCACTCATCTCCACTGCCTGCCTGAAGATGCACCAATCAGGTGCAACCAATCCAATCAGGGAGATGAGTGGCATCTGCGGAACAGAACAGAAGATTAGGAGATGACACAACATCACACATACAAAACAACACATTTACATATACTAACCTGATGTTCAGATGGTGTCATAAATATAGTAATAATGGCAATGACCAACCCACGTACCCATGTACGTCACAACAATAGTGCTGAATATACCACATATTTACACTTGTATATAAGGTTTCTCTCCTCCACATTGCCTGGGGTGCATTTTTTTCCTATTGCTAGGTTTTAGTGAGTTCTTCCTTACCTTCGTGTGGGGTATGTCTGGGAGTGTTGCATTCATTTATTTTATTTATAAAAAAAAAATTTGGACTTCATGATGTTTTTGTTTTGTTCTTGATTTATTGTGAGGTTTCTTCTTGACTTGTTTAAAGACGACGTGTCCGGTCCATGGGGACATTAATGTGTGTTGTCGGGCCTTACAAATAAATTTGATTTGATATCACCGCATATACTGTATATACCCATATTTGTCTGAATACCTACATATATATATATCATATACTTGCTTGTACACCTGCACATAACCCATAGCTCTATATGATAGCATGTACTATAATTCTGTATATACCATATATATATATTTATTCTCACTACATATATACCTATCTTGTCTGTACTTACCTGCACAGTCCCTTACTATATCTATATATATCCTACTCTTGACTTACTAGTTACGCTGCTGGCCAGTAGTAGTCATACTGTCTCTCTCATATATATATAATACAACTCTGTACATACATTTGATTAGCACTACACTCAGTAGTACTAATATGTATATTGTGTACCCAGTTAACCACCTGTACATTGTATATTACTGTTGCACTTTACTGCTACATTTGCACTCTGGTTGGATGCCAAACTTCTTTTTGTTGTACTGTACTTGTGCTGTATAATGATCAGGGGCGGATCTAGGGGGTGGCTACATGGGCTCAAGCCCCGGATGTATTCTGAAAAGCCCCGAATCTATTTAAAAAAAAAATAAAAAATAAATGTTTTTTTTTTTTTTTTTTTTACAATTCATCTTCATCATTGTTACATGAAAATATGTTTGCACAAGATTTAGCAGAAGCTAATTTCCATCTGTGGTCTATCCAGCTGCTAACTGTATTTGAGTGAGTTAAGTCTTGGTGTTATGGTAGACTCAGACCTAAGCTTTAAATCACAATCAACAAGTTGACAAAAACTTAATTCTTCCACCTTAGAAACATAGCTAAAGTACGGCCATTTATAAATCAAAAGGACGCTGAAAACCAGATCCATGCCTTTATCTCAAGCCAACTCGACTACTGTAATGCACTCCTTACCGGCCTCCCAAAAAAATACGATGATAACTATTTTATTGCAATGCACTATTGCATTATTTTATTCTATTTTACTAACTATTTTATTGCACTGCACTATTTTACTTTGTATCAGTGAATCATAGACGCCTGGCCATAAGAGCATTCGGAGCATCTCTGCTCTCCCACTATTGAACTTGGGGGAGCAAAGGTATGATCTTGCTCCACCACTTTTTGATTATATGAAAAATATGATATATCCCCCCCCAATATATAAATCTAACCATAACTACGTAATGGTTAACTGAGTTTTATAGTGAAAAGAGCAGCTTTATTGGTCAAGATTGAAGGCTCTATATTGCAGGAAATTGCACGTACAGGTTCATTAAATTCAAAAAAAAATGTCGTGGAGGGGGTCGTGCCTGACCCCCTGGAAACCACCCCTTGCCTGCCCAAAAACTAAAAAAAAAAAAAAAAATCAAAAAAAAAAAAAAAAAAGGGGGGGGCCCATCTGGGCTAAGCCCCGGATCTCCTACAATCCTAAATCCGCCCCTGATAATGATGACAATACATTTGAATCAAATCTAATCTAAACCATGTTACTGATCAAAACACAGTGATGGCTAGATGTATGATAATTGTGGTACAGGGTCACGCACCACTGCTAGATGTATGATAATTGTGGTACAGGGTCACGCACCACTGCTAGATGTATGATAATTATGGTACAGGGTCACACACCACTGCTAGATGTACGATAATTATGGTACAGGGTCACGCACCACTGCTAGATGTATGATAATTATGGTACAGGGTCACGCACCACTGCTAGATGTATGATAATTATTGTATTTGTACAATAAAAGCAGCTCGCTCATTACAGGCAAAGAAACAGCCTGTTGAGAACAGGACTGAAACAGAGGTATAGATGCTGCTAGAATGCTTTTTCTTCAGCAAAAACACCTCTTTCTTCACCTCAAAGAACTACGTACAGAATATTAACTTGTTGAAAAGGACTAAAATATGTCTACTTTGAATAAAACAGGTCTCTTATACCATCTTTTAATACCACATTGGCTATTGCATGTACATATTTGTGTTTTATACATACATACCAACTGTTTCACCCGTTTTATTCTCCACCCATTGATACTACTATCACCAACATCTATGAAGGGAGATCCCCCCTTGAACGCACCTTCTAAAGTTTCTCCCCTCCACGTTGCCTGTGGTGCTTTTTTCCTATTGCTAGGTTTTTAGTGAGTTTTTCCTTACCTTCGCGTGGGGCATGTCTGGGAGTGTTGCATTTATTTATTTTACATTATATTTTGGATTTCATGTTGTTTTTTGTTTTGTTTTTGATTCATTGTGATGTTTCTTCTCGACTTGTTTAAAGAAGACGTGTCCGGCCCATGGGGACATTAATCTGTGTTGTCGGGCCTTACAAATAAATTAGATTTTCACTGTAGAAAGGGGCTTTTTGTTAAACCCAGACACAAAACAAATAAACACAAACGCCAAATGTATTGCATTAGAATGCTGAATGTGACGTATCCTTCCCTGTCCAATCACATACTAAGGGTCTCTCAAGTAAGGAAGAAAATATATAAATGATGTAAAACCTACTGAGCAGGGTGTCATTGTAGGTAATACAGCATCTGCCTCTCATGTAATGCTTCTTTAGGTGACCCGACTGGACATTTCTTGGAGAATTGCGGGCAGGAGTGTGTGTACATGTGTCTTTTCAAATGATTCTAGAAAGCCTTTCCCACAGTACAAACACCTCTTCTTCTCTCAGGTGTACATTGACACAAGGGCGGTCAGGTGGCGTAGCGGAGATTGCGCTCGTCACCAATGCAAGACGCCGTGGTCTCGACTCCCGGAGTCAGCATTGCCTTGGCTTGGGCTGATCGCTATACTAACTCGTTTGGCTGGGTTAGGGGGAGGGAAGCCGTGGGTGGGAAACTGGCGTTGTGGACAGCGACACCTACAGGTCAGGTCTGGGCGCTTGCTCAGCGGAGGCAGGACTTGAGGAAGGCAGCGTGACCTCCCACGCGTTACACTTCCTCAATGAGAGCCCTCGCTGCCAGGTGAGAAGAGAGCCACTGGCTGTCGCCGCACGTGTCGGAGGAAGCGTGCGGATACTTCAGGGTTCCCTTGTACCGACCAGTAGGAGAACATGTGCACAACAACCAGGTAGGGGAGGGGGGGGGGGGGGGATGGGGGGGGGGGGGGGAATTGGCACAACGACTAAATTGGGACGGGGAGAAAACAGAAAAATCGGAGAAAGAAAAGAAAGAAAAAAAACAAGTGTACATTGACACATTGGCGGTGTGAGTGGCGCGAGGGCTGTTCGTGTTTTTCTTCGGTCATGGCGTGCTATTGGGGTGTGTGTCTTGGATGGGGATGTGGTAGGGATTTATGTGTGGGGTCATATTTAGCTAATAACACTTAAAATCATTGCTAAACAAACGTAGTGCTTAAAATATACACTTTGACTGCCATTTTGATAGGGTTAGGGTCTTTACTCTTGGCTACATTTGAAAAAGAAATGCAACATTACTTAATACGGACTGTATTGATCTATTTGTGACGTGAAATGAACCTCGGCCTGATCTGGGCCGATCGGGCTTAAGACGTTAATAACATGAACAAGTCCCCAGCAGTGGTTAGCAGTGTTATAACTAAACATGTGAACACAACAGCCCTTCAGAACCCTAACCCTGTCTGCTTGCCTACGTGTACATGTATGATCGTATGTACCTAATATGTGGTATTATTGTTTGTACATACATTGTCTGTACATGTCTGCTGTACATATCTTGCATGATGTGTTTTTAACCTGTTCTCAGGGAACAAAATAAGCACCCGCCAAGCGCCAATGGCGTGTGGATTTACTCTTTGGCTGATAAATTACGGAGGCTATTCGCCACCCTGGCATGTAAAAAAAATTGGGAGCCAACTTTCTGAATTTTCATAAAAGAAATAGCTTCTGTGTCAGCAGTCGCTTCTATACGTGACGCGTCTGTGTGTCCGTTCGTAGCATGAGATGAGTGCGCCGCTTACTTCAAATTGTATGCAGTGATGAGCGGTCTTTCCCAGTGGAACACAAGTTACTTAACGTTACACAGGTCGAGCTATGCACGCTTAGCTTGCCAACGTTAGATAGCAGTGTTTATAAGGCAGGGGTCAGCAACATTTTTGACATGGAGTGCCTGTTTGAAATATAGTTGTAACTAGTGTGCCTCAACAATATTCCATGCATCGTAATTTTTTTTTCTCATAATCAGGTCTTTTTAATGATAATATTTACATTATTACATCATTATTGTTATTGTTATTATTAACAATAGTATTATGATGGTTGTATCAACCCTAAATCTGAGTTGGGGGGGGGGGGGGGATGCAATGCAGACAAACAGCTGCATACAGTGCAACCATTTCACTCACATTTGCCCATTCATTTTTGGACACATCACACACCATCGGTGTGTGTACTGTAGGTGTGCTGTCATAGCTCCACCTACAGGCCTAATGGAGAACACCAGGAGAACACCAGGATGTGAATGGAGGGTGAATGTGAGGTATATCGTGTAAATAAGTTTTGATTGATCGCAAGACTACGCTGTAAAAAAAATTATAATAATAAGTTACCAGAACTTAAACATATTGAGTTCAGTTACTGTGCATTAAGGTTTTCAGTTTTCAATCCATAATAAGTTAACAGAAAAATAAGTACACAACCACATTATTTCAACCTAATAAAACTATGTTTATTGTCATTGTTTTAAGAACACAAGTTGACTTGGTAATACTCACATTTTAAGAAAAAAAAAATGGCTTTTAACATGTGCAATGTTCAATGAAATAGAAAAATAAATAATACAATTTGTTGATTAATCCCACTGGTCACAATGGTGACCGTAATAATGTTTTTGTTCTGCAAAGGCTCTGCAAATGTTACTGAATGATGTAGCAATGTATTTCCAGCTAAATTGAAATAATAAACAAATATAGGGTCTCAATTAAATATGTGGTAGTAAAAAGAACCTGTGGGAGGATTTCAACAAGATAAATGCGACAACAGTGCAAAATATTTCACTATAATATTTCAAAGCAAATATTTTTTTTTCTTCTTTTTACTGCTGCCCCCTGTGCCTATGAAAATGCCCCCGCGCGCCTATGCAGGCACGCGTGCCTAGGGTTGCCTACCCCTGTTATAAGGAGTCGTCTGCCAACAAATATGTTGTTTCAACAAATGTATTCACAAAATTGATTACCTTCCAAACGATATTGAAGACTCCTGTGACCAGTAAGTAGGTACTACATACGTCTCAACTTTTATTAACTATTATTGACCGGAGCAATATGCGCAAATGTTCTACGTTATACTGTATGCGTAAATGTCCGCTTTGTGCCTAAAGTCAAGACTCTACAGTGTGTGCACACTCCAACATAGCTGCAGTTAGTCGCTTGTTCACCAACCATTTCAACATTTGTATCCTAGACATTTTCAACAAGTCAAAGGAAGACAAATATTAGCTAGCTTAACTAGCGTTAGCTCAGAAGCACAGAACCGGGCGACAACAATAATACTTCCGGTCGGGGGGTTTCAAAATAAAAGTTTTTTTATGAAAACGAAAAAGATAGGTTCCGTCTCTGTGTGGATGTACACACAATTGTCTATACACGCAGAAGCATACTGGTAGTACAATGGTGATCAGAATGCATGTTGCCAACGCAATTTGACGTGATGGTCTCGGGTTGCTACTGGATAGAACAGAATGGTAGCCAACTGTCAAAGATCACAGCCAGCAGGACCAAAGAATGATGACCTCTCGGACACCTGAGGGAACACGCTCTTCCTCACCCCCTACTCGATTTTGGTCTGAATACCAAAATCCCAGACGGCCAAACCACATGTCAAAACGGAAAGGGTCAAATCACCATGTCAAGCCATACTCCAGAAATGCTGAAAATTAAAACATATATCTGTTTGAATAAATGTAATGAGCATGGCCCTGATTTCAAGCACTGAGCTGGAAGTCAGTGATTATGAAAAGATGTCTATTGTAACTGAGGGGTACAATTCCCTGACTGTATTATATAAGTATGGTATCATTGAACCACTACTGTCTTATGTACATTACTACTGGCCATACAGTACACAGGTATCTTAGATGAACACTTCCCACAATGACACGGTTCCACACAAAACTGGGTTTAAGAATATTTATTAGCAGCAATGATAGTATATATAACAATACTTTACGTAGGGTGCGCTTATAAGGCAAAAGAATGTGCGTAAGCAAATCAATAACGTATGTCCATTCTCATATTACGCAGGAGATAATGAATACAACCTGAATCTTAGGAATTATATCTATGGTACTCTAGTAAGGCAGCGGGAGATACTGGTAGGGTCCCTCCGGTTGTAGGCCAGCAAGGGGAGAGGATTTGTCGGTAGTAGAGTCTGGGTCAACGATGAATAGAGAGACTCCAAGTACAGGAGACGGTGCAATAAGCTCTTGATCCGCAGACGAATAACAGCTGTTCTCCGTGGCATGCAGCTCCGCATGGAAGAAAGCTAGCCAGCCTCAGGCTTCTGAGAGGCGGGCTCGACGTTGCTCCTCACAGGGTAAATCCCACACAATTGTGGGTGTAGGCGATTCTCCGCTCCATCAATTACAGGACCAAAGCAAATATAATCCAGCCGAAAGGGCTATGTAGTCGTCGGGTAGATTATCCAGTGTACATGTCCACACGGTCCTCGTCTAGGGCTCCTCGGGTGAAAGCGCCAGGGTAAGCAGCCCAGCCTGGATAAGCACACTAGCTGGTACGAGGAAACGTTGGTGATGCTGGTCACTGTAGAACGGTAGCCGCACGATACACTATACATAAATAGACTATTACTGAATTAATAGAATAGGTCGAACTCGACGGTACAGCGTTAAACTCTGATGCTTCAGTTATTAATTCGCACGCGGTCTCAATGCTCTATTTGGGGCCAAACAGGCCATACTTCACCGCACGTTGTATCGTGGGTGAGGCTTCAACTTATTGGGTAACTTAACTTCTGTATTCACCTGCGCCGTATTTATACGTTAGGTGAACAAACTAGTACCAGCCCTATTCCAGTCTCGTATCCTTGCGCAGAGCCGTTCATGTCCAGGCAAGTCTTTGGCGGTGACTTTGAACCAGACCTTGGGGGTATGGCAATGGCGCCTAGGGGACCGCTGTCCAATAGGAGAACGAAATATTATGGTCTGTACTAGGTTAAAGGGATATTCCGTGTATATGTACAAGGAATACACAAGGGATATCAAACGATATACAAATATTATGCAATATATATCAATCAATAAATATATATATTCGGTTTAATCTGATCCTTCGTAACATCTATTGTATTCTTTTTCCCTACTTGTGTAATACTGTAATACTGTATAATACTGTGTAATACTGTGTCCACAATATCTTATACAACCCTAAAAGAAAGAACCTCTAGTAACCTCTGGTATGTGAGCCGTCAGAAGGGAGCCTCTCCAGACGGCCTTGTAGCTTACATGCAAGAACCGAGCAGCAGGTTGGCACAGGTTAACCCTTGCATGCCCTGTTAAAAGGGAAAGATCCTATACTGTCCAAAGGGGTCTATCTACATGTAGGATGTATAATGTATGAGGGTTTTTTCACATGTATGATGTGGAAAAACATTGTAACCAAGGTTTAAAGTATACAAGTACTGTATTGCTATATATTTCTTTATTTTCTGCTTAAACATACAGTGTGGTAAGGGACTTTCCCATACCCAATTTGTTACTTTTGTAGTTACAAGTAATGGAAGGATGGAAGAGGAGGGGTGTGATTACGTACTGTACACTGATTGGAACTGTACTGTCTAAAGGGGTATAATCTTATGACGTAGTTCTGTATTATATAAACCTCCTGTGAAACAAGGAGAGGTCACTTTTTACATTTTTACTTGAGGCCTTTTCTCTGCTGTAATAGATACTATGATAAATTGTGCATTTCTTTTGTAACTCTTGTATTTTTTAATTAAAACTTTTTGAAACTAAATCTTTTTCTTCGTGGTACTTCTTCTAAAATACTGGTAAGCTATAATATCATTCTATTTTTTAGCGTCTATATTTCAGAGCCTTGCGGTGTATTGAAGCCTGAAAATAGACCGGGGTAATAAGGATGGTCTCCCTATGATGGACCTCCTACTTAGGATTCTATTTTTTTAGCGTCTATATTTCAGAGCCTTGTGGTGTATTGAAGCCTGAAAATAGACCGGGGTAATAAGGATGGTCTCCCTATGATTGACCTCCTACTTAGGATTCTATTTTTTAGCGTCTATATTCCAAAAACTAAGCTATGCTTGGAGCTTGAAAATAAGATTAGTGGATGGAGGGCTGCCTCTTTAAAAAGTCATTCTATTTAATTTTCACAGGTTGAATTTACAACACAGTACCTGGCGTTTCAGCTTATCTATCAAAGAGAATAATATTTAAAAGTATTGTCATTAGGGCAGACACATGGCATGGATCTATTTCATTTATTATGTATAGATCTTAGGTATAATAAGTACAGATGTCTGTCTTTTCTCTAAAAATAGCAAAAGAAGTAAAGAAGAATCTGTAATCTGTTGTATTCAATGTTAAAGGGGATTTTCCAGACAGCAAGCATTAGAAGAAATTACCTCATTCATTTAAACTGCGAGATGTACTCTCACCAGCTCCTATGACATATGAGGGAGGGATAATCACTTGATTGATGACAACCCTATTTGAACACTCAAGTAGATTTACTAAGGAAAGAATTATCAATAAATCTTCCTTGTTAGAATAAAATATAGATCTCGCAACCCTTATCAATTGATTAACATCTTGCCAAGGCGGGACAAGACGAGCAAACAGTATGACCGGTCTCTGATAAACTCTTTTAGATTCATAGGGGTTTGAACGTCACGGCATTGCAGGACGCTGTTTGAGGCCAGACGAGCAGATCACTGATTGATGGGCTTATCAAACTGACCGGATATACTGGGGCTTAATACATGGCGTCCCAGTGGTTGGGCTTTTATACTAATTGAATAGGTAAAAACAGCCAAGAGAATATGAACTTAGATGACTGCTGTCAGGTGCCTCTGGAGTAAAATGAATTACAGATGAGTCAAAACCTAAGTAGAAAGCTCTACTTGCGACTAGAAACCTGAAATAAAAGGCTTAAAGTCATACTCGAGTAGAAAGCTCTACTCAGGAATATCACACTTCAGTAGAAAGCTCTATTTTGTGATTAAAGTAACGTTTACTCACGACTAAAAGGTAACGTAATGTTTACTTAAAGTCAAAACCTAAGTAGAAAGCTCTACTTGCGACTAGAAACCTGAAATAAAAGGCTTAAAGTCATACTCGAGTGGAAAGCTCTACTCGGGAATATCACACTTCAGTAGAAAGCTCTATTTTGTGATTAAAGTAACGTTTACTCGTGACTAAAAGGTAACGTAATGTTTACTTATAGTCAAAACCTAAGTAGAAAGCTCTACTCTGGAATATTCCCCAGGGGAAGGATCCGTCTCTCGCACTTCAGTAGAAAGCTCTACTTTGTGGTCTGCAGGAGCTAACAGCCGGCTAACGAGCCAGAGCTAACAGCCGGCTAACAAGCCAGTGCTAACGGATGATAACCACCGGCTACCAAGCCAGTGCTAACGGATGATAACCACCGGCTACCAAGCCAGTGCTAACGGATGATAACCACCGGCTACCAAGCCAGTGCTAACGGATGATAACCGGCGGCTACCAAGCCAGTGCTAACGGATGATAACCGCCGGCTACCAAGCCAGTGCTAACGGATGATAACCACCGGCTACCAAGCCAGTGCTAACGGATGATAACCGCCGGCTACCAAGCCAGTGCTAACGGATGCTAACAGCAGGCTAACTAGCCAGTGCCAACGGATGATAACAGCAGGCTAACTAGCCAGAGCTAACAGGATGTCTCACAATCATTCCCACATCACAGAGGACGAGGATTTACCCTCGGATGATGGATTGGGAGTTTTTATACCCGGCCTGGGGTTAGACTACCTAGGAGAACGGGGAGAACACCCAGAGTCCCCTGAAACGTTTGCGGGAAGTGAGGAATTCACAGAACCAAGCGAATCACTATACCCAGAGCTGCCGGCTGTACAGCAGGCGGTAATTGGAACACGGAAGGCCACGACAGCTACGACCCCGCATACTGGCCCAACAGTCTGGGACTTCAGGGACAGTGGAACCCACTGCCCCAAATTCCTACACCAAACTCCTCGCGAGGGGAGCAGACCATGCCACCTGGCATGTCAAGATTGAATGAAATCTCTTGTACTATTAAACCAAGAACTCAACCAGGAAACCCAAAGCATATACAGCACCTATGGGTCTGCTCCATATGGTTACAAAACTTTGTACCAAAAGGAAACCACACGTTTGTGGTTAACCCGGCCAACTGAGGCCTACGTAATGGAGGAGGAATGGCAAAAACCATACAGGATATGGCAGGACCCGGCTACGCGACTGGTGTGCGAGAGAAGTGGCCGGACAACCTCATAACCTCCTTAAGGACGGCACGGTGCTGGTAGGAGTCCCCTACCTACTTAAAAATAAGGGTTACGTGGGGATACTGACAATTGCCATGCAGGACATGCTGCCAGGAACAGACATCGAAAGCCAAACCCGAGTACTCCTGGCATACTACAGGAACATTTTCAGACAAGCCCAGGGCGCAGGCATAACAAGCCTAGTTATGACCTTGTTTGGAATAGGGATTTGGCATTATGATGCCAACACAAGCATATGGTGCTTCTTGGAAGCCTACCAAGAAATACCAGCCGCATCAATGGCAGTGGTCTTGCTGATCCCGGATAAATACCAAGCAAACACAGTGCGCAGAGCTCAAATGGAAGCATGGCCACCACACTACCGTAATGGCTGGGGAAACCTGTTCGAGGAAATCGAGCCCACTATGGTCGGAGACCTCACACAGGTCATGAACGAGCTGGCATACAGAAACCAGACATGGTCTGGTCCCTCGGAAACACCACGGGAAGCAGTGAGCCACTCAGAACAGAGGGCCCAAATTACGTGGCCCCTGTCAGGACCAGGGAGGATATATGAGGAAACACCAGACACTCGGCCTCCAAGCACGGAGAAAGAAGGCTCAGGGGGTTTCACTAACCCTGAAAGCCCTGAGCTCCACTCCACCTGTGCGAGACACACCCAGGAGGGGATGGCACAGGAACATGGTCAGGACCCAGGAGCAGAAACAGGCCGAGCACTGCCTGCTCCCACCCACAGGTACATGGGCCAGAGGGCTCACCGCTCAATGAGCGATCCCTCCAGATATGAAATGGGGGGATTTACACTCAGGGGACAACTCCCGACACTGGGGGGGATCAACCACACCGATGGCTACATCAACCCCAGGGCGAGATTACTCCCTGCGGTGCATAAGCCCAGGACCACGTGTTCACGAGGAAGTGAGGCAAGCGAGAGCAACCTATACATCTCCCCTGGTGAACACTCAGGGGTGAGAGTGACATCTACAAGCTCTCACATACAAACACCAGACATAACAGTCACTAACTACCCAGTCTGGACCGACAACTCTGACGCACCATGGTCAATTCTCACCTTCACTGGACCGTCATTGACGAACTATGGTAGATGGGAAACAAGCATGGTAACGGCAGGAGGCTCTTACTACCGGAACCTGAGGAAACAGGTAATGGAAATAAGGACCAAAGAGCCCCTGAAACCAGGCAAGGCAGTAATCACCGAGTGTGATTATGATGTGTTTCACGCGGAGAAAATTGTCCATGTGACACTAAGCCAATACCGATACAATAAGGTACAGTCCTCACAAAAGAACTGGGACAAACTGGTGTCCCGTATGAAGGAACTACTGCAAAAAAGAGAAATCTATGCTGGCCATGGTACCAAGGACATGCCCTACCGACTAGCCATAAACCTGATGTGGGGCAGGTCTCGAGGATATGGCCAAAGAGGCATATGGTTGGGGGAAGCAGTAATCGGTGCGATCTCAAGCATAAGGAGTGCAGAGCACACAGAGATCTGTCTCATGGTGGAACCTAAGGACCATGAGGCCATAACCATGGCCTTGGATAAAGCAGGGGAGGGTGAGGAAGACGAGGACGATGAGCCTGCATCAGTACCTCTCACTCCTCCTACGAACCCTAAGGGGTCGGGAACCGTCCCCAGGAAGGAAAGGTCCAATTCCCAGAACTCCTCCCGAACAACGGAGAGAGGGAGATCATCCACACCAATGAGACCGACAGTACAGTTCGAACCTGAGAGGGTAGAACCTGCCAGGTCCCAGGCCAGGAGTATTCTTAGACGACTAGGATGTCCCCCGGAGTCAGGGGTCGACCCAGCAAGTAGCGAACCGGAGTATACTGATCCGGATCAGGACTCAGAAATGGAGGAAGACCGGGATCGGTCAAGCTCCAGAGCATCCTCAAGGTCTTCATCCCGGTCAAGATCTAGGGAGAGAGTTCGGTACCTGAGGGACGAACCTTCTAGACCTCGGAACAAGAGAGCTAAACCGGTCAAACTGAGACCTATAGGCACGGGGCCTCCCCTGATAGGCACCGCCTTTCAGTCACCCTCAGGCTTGACCTGGAGCTCAGGATTGGAGGACGTTTCCGACGAAAGTGAAGGAGAATTGGCAGGAGATGAAACAGGGGATATTATGCCAGCATATCCCGTGACATGGTGAAAGGCTCGGGCCTTAGCCCGATCACCCGTGGCAAAGAAAGTGTTGTTTCACCCTGGGATAACAGAACCATACAAGCATGCATATTTAAATGCTGGCTATGACGTACTACGTGAACAGGTGTACAAGCGAGACAGGGCCATGGCCGAAATAGCCAGGAGAGAAAGGAACTGGTCGAACGAGGCCCCATCCATAAGCTCAATCCGAGCCCTGAGACACACCACAGATGAACCCCGACCGGAAGTGAGTCCTCACTCCATACTAGCCCAATCTCCCGGAGACATTTACCGACCGAGAGGAAAGAGTTCACATACAGGCAGGAGTCTGCATGACATCACCCTATATGGAGAAAGCAACAAAGCACAATAATTGTTAAGCAAAACCCAAGTGGTCAAAAAACTGGCCCCAGAAATGCTTCAAGGGGAGACCCAGGCTGCTTATATCCATAGGATTGCTCAGATTTTCCATGGGTCACCTCTCTATGATGACCCGGATGCAGCTCGCATTTTGAGACACCTCAAAGGACTGGAGATCCCCGAAGGGGCTTCAATGGCCCAAATGATGGAAATAGAAGTAAGAACCCCCGGTCAAGATCCAGGGGAAAACA
Organism: Notolepis coatsorum; assembly: GCF_963971535.1. Classification (NCBI taxonomy): domain Eukaryota; kingdom Metazoa; phylum Chordata; class Actinopteri; order Aulopiformes; family Paralepididae; genus Notolepis; species Notolepis coatsorum. Next base: position 18,983,319 of record NC_140173.1, on the reverse strand, counting down.
TGGTGGAGAAACTAATCCCACAGGTGCGAGACGGGAGCTTGTCTCTCACTGTTGCAGCAGAATCAGTCATACGTGGAGGACCTGTGCAAGGATCAGGCTTACTGCTTGAAAAACTATTCATAGGTGTACCAGGGGGTAACCTTCTGGCAGCCAAATGCGCAGCATGGTCCCGAGACCAGTTACGTACTGAATGTATGCTGTATGACCAAGTCAAAATGCTTTCTCAACACAGATACAATAAGGGGGAAAGGAAAGGGGAGAACCCACGAGATGAGAAGGCTCAACTTCGGCCTCCCAAAGCCCAGCAACAGCCAGCGGCTAAAGTTAAACCTACCTACTCAAAAAACGACAAAAGGGGGGCCTCCCAGGAGTTCCCCCCGAAAACAACCAAGGACAGAACAGGGAAAAAGAAGTTTTCCGACACCCAATACCTCCATGCAGACGATTGGGCGGCACTAACCCCAGAACAGCAAGCAGAGATGAGGGCAAAAAGGGAGGAATCCAAAACCCGGAAGGAGAAACAATAGTATCCTTACCTCCTGGGGCCGTGACACATGACACTCAAGCCTGGGAAGAAGGACGGGTGACAGAGGGTCTGTTAACCCTCAATATAGATCCCCAGAAGAGGCCCCTGCTGAACGCTATTGCAATCAAAACACAGGAGACTGGTGGGAAGTTAACGAGTCAAGTGGGGTACGACCAATACCTAGTAGACACCGGGGCGGAAATCTCCCTGCATATAAATACACCCATTACCGGATCTATAGAAGTGGAATTAGGTAATGGGACCATCGCCCTCATGGGTACAGGAGAGAAGCATGGGATATCAGGAGTGGTAGGACCACCTAATTTGGAACCCCTGTTATCCCCAAGAGACTTGATGCTACTGTACAAAAAGGAAAAATCTAGCACAAAGGGGAAGGCAATATCCATACCCAATCGTGACCCGAAAGGTCCACAGCAGAGAGTCTGTGTCAAGTATATGAAGCCGGTGGACATACGGAGCGAAATGGATAAGGTTGTGGAAGAGTCAGAAAGTCACGAGAAAACCCTCATACGAGAAATACTCAAGAGAGGCTCGTATGCTACCCACAAGAACGACGTGGGAAAGGTGGACCCCAAGTATACACACACTATAAAAGGGACCATACCACAGAGACAAGCACAACACAGGGTTGACCCCCTGTGCAAGAAGGAACTGACGGAAACAATCACGGAATTGGAACAAATGGGCGTATTGACTATGTTGGACTCCGCTCTAACAAATACCCCTGTAATGGGGGTCCCCAAACCCGATGGATCATGGAGATTAGTGCACAACCTAATTGCCCTGAATGCAAGAACTTGCTCAGATACCAGGACAATGATAAACATAGCACAAACAACCAGGAACCTGCCCAACAAACGTTGGAAGTCTAGCATTGACTTGGCTAATGGATTCTGGTCAGTACCTATCGACCACCTATCCACCCAAAAGACGGCGTTCACCTGGAACGGGCTGTCTTATGGATGGACAGTATTACCACAAGGGTATAAGAACTCTCCGAATGTGTTCCAAGGAGTCATAGAGGACATCCTGAAAGGTCTGGACGTCACCATATACATCGATGACGTGTACTGGACCAATGACTCGGAAAAGGAACATTTGGAACTACTGGACCAAGTAGTGACCCGCCTCTCCAGGGCCGGATTGAAAATAGGCCTCAAAAAGTGCGAGATCGCGAAGCACACCCTGAGGTATCTGGGTTTCAATATCACGGACACCGGAAAGTCGGTCAGCAGGGAATACCTGGATCAGGTAGTGGCCATAGAGAAGCCTGTGTCCCTGAGTCAGCTAGACTCTGCCATGGGAAAATGCGGCCTGGCTATGCGACAAAAGCATCACCACTCCATAAACTGAAAGGCAAAGCTCTCGAGGGAAAAAACCCTAGGAATAGGAACATCCCCATAGAGGAAGCGGACCCAGCCTGGACGGTATTCAAGACCCACGTGCTGGAAAACTGCAAAGACCTGGAAAAAAGAGACCCCACCAAACATCTGGAAGTATTCCCCCAAGTAGAGGGTACGCAGGGGATAACTCTGAAATGTCAGAATAGAAAGGGGAAGACCCCTTGTCTGCTTTTATCCATGCAGTTCACCAATACGGAGGAGCGGTATACAGAAGAAGAACGAATCCTATGTGGAGTATTTAGATTCTGGAATGCCCTGAAAGACTTGGCTCAGGACAAAGATATAATAGTGACCACAGAGTTCCCTGCCCTGCAGAGTGCCTCTAAGGGGACTATTACGGGCTCAAGGGCCATGACATCACGATAGGGACATTGGTCAATGATGTTGACGGATCCTAAAATGAGATTTATCACAACGGGAACCAAGTGTCCCCTAAAAATGAAAACCAAGCTCACAGAGCCTGAGGTTGAACCCAACTGGGTACTCTACACGGACGGAAGTCAGCAAAAACAGGACGGAACAAAGGCAAAGTGGACCTATGTTCTAAAACACAAGGATGAGACCATCAAAACAGCAAGTGGCTGGACTGATGGATCGGCCCAGACGGCTGAAGTAACAGCCATACTGGAGGGCATAATAATGGCCAAAGTCAAGTCAAGTCAAGAGTTTTATTTGTCACGGTGTAGTGGGCACTTACATGGGCACTTACCGGGACGGGACATAATCCACCTACACTGTCACTTTAAGGACACGGGGCATCCGGGGTATCTAGAGCGGCCATATTAACGCTTGACTTGTTTTGTTGTGGTATCCATGGTTATGCTATTAAATGATGCACACTGATGTGTGGTCAAAGAAACTTCACTCTCTTTGGTCGTGATTTCCCGTCTCCTACAACGGCATACAAGTATACAATGAAATGCGGGTGGTCTTGCCCGCGACGATGTGCATTACAGTGGTACAACATATAAGAATCCAATAAAAAAACAACATTGTGCAATAAACAGGTAACAGGTAACATGGTCCAAAGGGAAGCACATACCGAAACTACTTATTGTAACCGATAGCCAATACTGTTACAACGGAGGAACACAAAACCTGGAGTACTGGGAAGCCAAAGGGTTTGAAACCAGCACAGGCAGGCCAATGGCCCATGGTAACCTCTGGCCCTCATAGTGGAACAATTTAGAGGCATGAAGATAGCCTGGAAATGGCTAAAAAGCCATACAGAGGAAACCGGGATCCATTACCAGGGAAACAAGGAAGCGGATACCCTGGCCCAAAAAAGACTTAAGGTCGGAGGGTTACAACTCAAAAGACTGGCCTTAGTCATGCCCATGGCCTGGGGAGACAAAGGCACGGTGAGAGTACCGAAGGACGAGGCTACTCACATGATCCGACAGGTACATGATAACCTTGGACATGTCGGAAGTAAGAGGATGTTGGTATACCTGAGAACTAACAACATTCTCATACCTAAAGCCAAACAAAGAGCGATAACAGTCCGAAAGGCCTGTGAACAATGTGCGCTGGTAAGGGGGACAAAACCTGAACCAGTGCCACCGGGACGAATAGCAGTATCTGAAGCAGGACTGCATTTTTCTGCCGACGTGTTTGGACCCATGTCAGAGGGGACAAAAAAGAAACAAGCAGGGACTGGTGATAGTGGACAATGGGCCAGGTAGACTCAGAATGTACCCTATCCCCACTCCGACGGCCGCAGTTATATGCAACTGCATATCACAGTTCCTAAGGGAAGAACCAAAGGCTGAATCCCTCAGGATGGATAATGCCACCTACTTCACTCACGGATCAGTAAAGAAGCTACTGGAGGAAGCGGGTGTAATGGCCCAATACTCTGTACCCTACCAGCCCAATACGAACGGGGTGGCAGAGAGAGCTGTACGCTCTATAAAGGATCAGATAATCAAGGAGGATATGTTGCGATCCTGGGATGAACCGACCTCCCTCCTGAGGATACACCAAGCTGTGAATTTGGAAAGGGAGGATAAGAGATGTGTTTCAAAAGATAACACGTCTCCTCTCCTTTCTCCTTAGGTGAAGCCGTGTGGGTACTCCGAAAACCCCTGGCAGGAAATCCCAGCAAGAAGTGTGAACGCAAGGATACCGTCACTGAAATACTTAGCCCAAGGTGACTTAGATTGCAGGACTTAGGTATAGTACACATAGATCAAGTCCGCAAAACCAGGTGAAGAATTGGGAAATGGCTAACCTAAAACTAACTAACCTACTGTGGCACGGTCCGTCACGTAATCGTCCCGAACGGGTCCCCACGGATCACAGACCTCTGTATCGCCCTGGCGATGACACCTACACCTTTGGGCCAAAGGAGGGCCGAGGGGATGCAGAAGCATTATCTGCCAGGCATGTTATATCGAATACGGACCCCGTATAGTGCTGGCAGCATACCCTCCTATGACCTCCCAGTTAGCGTCCAAGTGCGGATGCTCATGGCTGGGCTATGCTCTGGCCAAATGCAAAGACCATACATAAGTAAAACTAAGTTCAGGAATATACCTGACAAAAGGCAGCGGATACCTGCAAGATGGGGATGCCCCAGTCCGCTAAGGGGCCGCAGGCCGAGGAGGTATAGCTTTCAAGGGCAGCACAGAAAACCTGGCCAGTCTGATGGAAACCTATCTCGAGAAAACCATAAACACCTGCTTCCCCAGGGCAATGCCTTCAAGGGGGGACAAGATGTTCCTGGTGAAAGGACCAGACACGTTCTGGGTAAAGGATACGGAAGAGAGGTCAAAGCTGTTCACCAAAGGACAGGAGGTCATGACAAATGATAGACTAAAGGGAAATGACCTTCTACTGGATGTAGCCAGCCTGGTGCGCATGATGCTGGCAAAAAGGGCCGTGCTACTAACCTCGGGACTGATCTCCTTGCCCTTTCCCAACTCTAACCACAGGCAAAGTGGAGAATTCGATTGGTTGACCACTATAAGTGGAGAGCTCAGGGAAGGGTTCAGAGAAACCCTATCACTAGAACTACTGGTGAGAGACGGGCCTGGAGTAACTAAAAAGGGCACAAAAGGGAAGTCCATATCACCAGGAGATACAGAGAGACCAGTGAATGGGAAAGAATACCAATGGGTGGTACTCTCTGTCACGCTGAGTGTGGGGCAGATGCCACACCCTATCAGAGGCATCTCTGTGGAAATCGCCCCTGGGAAGGACTGTCCTGTGATAGGAAACCTTAGGAAGGGGTCCATGGTCAAACCAAAGAGGGTACACTACCCAGACGGCATGGGACCAGGCCTGAGGGCGCCCAGTATGTGGGATCGCATTTGGCGGAAACCAAAAGCCCTAACCAAGTAGTACAAACCGAAGCACAGGATAACACCCTTTTCAGAAGCACACAGGCGATAACCGTCTCACCTTTTCTTCTTAGGCAGCGAAGGGAAGGCGAGAAGGGGTGAACATGGCCTATCTGAAGAGGACCACAAACACCGATGACCTGGTCGCCCCGGAGTACGGGGAGCAACCCATACCAATGCACACTGGGCCTAGTCCAAATGACAAACTAGGACCCGTCACCCCGATATCAGAATATTGGGCACCACCAAACCCACCATACAATAACCTGCCAGTCATGGTCAGACAACCAACGCCTATGGGCAGGGACTATATATATGAGCACATGGCCTGCCTAAACAAAGGAGCATATGCGGTGCCCCGCCCAAGTGACAAGCCCGGAGACAGGGCCGCTCGAAATGAGAGCATGACCTGCTTGACAATAGATATAGACCAGGACTGGGAGCAATCAGATTCTGACAGGGAGACTCCAAACATAGAGGAGATATCACCAAGCCTGGCGAATCGACCCAAAAAATCAGCAAAGACTATGGCAGTTAAATGTATAATGAGAGTGACTCTGGTAGCACTCGCCATCGCACTGACCCTGGGATTTATAAGGGCAATTGATTACCCCAGGACTCGTACCGAATGGGAGTTTGAAGAACTAACGATTAAGGAATACAAAGGAATACCCGTGACCTACTATAGAATGATCACCCAGGTCCCATGCGAACCAAGAAACACATCAAAGAGATGGGAGGCCAGGTCAGGCTATATATCCACCTCTTTTAGTGACACAGGTCGGGCAAAGGAAGGAATCCCTGACTGCTCACTACCTGATCCGGACCCGCAATGCTGGTTACTAAACCCAGAGGAGGGATGTAATCAATACATGACATGGAGGGACTTGGCCGCCCAGAGGGACGAGATATGCCTCGGTGCAGTGGGGGCCGAGGTAATGGCAGTGTACCCCTCCGACCCTAAGGGCGAAATTTCAACTAAAATGAAACTAGCCAAGGGAGGAGCAAGGATATACCCCTGCACCAGGGTCATAGCACATTCTAGGTATAAGGGTGACCTGGAGTGGGGGCCTTGGGAGGAATTATCTAACTGTTCTACTACCAGACTGAATGGAACCCGAGCAGTAGAAATGAACCTGAGCAGGAAACCAAGTGGTAACACAGGAGAATCAACCTTGGCCAAGGTGACCCTGTATACAAAATGGCCCCCGGCATGGGAACGAGAGGCTGAGGCCTTTTTGAGATTCTTGACTCCCAGACAGGACCCTCAGAAAGGGAAGGGCCTGAACAGGATATACCTCTCACAGCTACTGACCAGGATGCCCTTTTCAAACCACCACTACCTGGTTTAAATGGACTATGGCGGTGACGAACCCAGGATGGGTCAAAATCAAACCATACCCACCTACACTCCCGTGGGTGCGTAGCATCCCCCTGGCGGGGGGAAGGACTTTATGGTACACAGACGTCCCGACCTTGACCCCGAGCCAGGTGGAGAAACTCGAGGGAAAGTGGGGAACGCAAGTACTGGACTCTCTCCTCGATTGCTTATCTGTTAACCTAGCCAAAACTGATCAGGTATGGAGGGGTCTCACCACCCTTGAAGTGGGGAAAATAATTATTAACGAAGCGGGTGAATTAGTCCCTATATGCAGAGAAGCAAGAAATATGGGGGTCCCAAGTCCATACACGAATGGAACACTGGGCCAGGAAGCCACCTGTCGTGTGAACTTCAGGAATTATTTGAGGAGATATCGGGTGAGGCCAGAACCCACGAAGTACGACAAACACAAACCCAGATGGGCAACTCGACCCCTCAATGAATGGAAGGCCTATGCAGGAATAGGCCTCACGGATGAGGAGGTACAATTGGTGGCTACATGCTGGCAGAAGGAGCCAGAATCCGAGGAGGCCAAGTTGACCCTATTCATCCACCAACAGTTAGCTGCTCAGATTTTGGGGTTCCAACTAAATGTGGGTAGGCATGTAGACCTAAGGTCCAGCACCCCATACCCCGGAGCATTGATAGTGGCCGTGGGAAGCAACAACAAAGCTCCCCCGAAAGAAAGCAAATCTAACCCTAACCTCAATCCCGATGGGTCGGAAAAAGAGGATATATTGGAATGGATACACGAATGGAAGGAAAAGGATCCACAAATACCTTTCACTATGGTGAACGTCAAGGAGAGACAATTAGGCAACATCCTACTTCCCCCACCGCTTATTCCCACCAAGAAGACCTCCAGTGGCTACATAATGAGATGGGGTCTGGAACCAAGCTTCAAAGCAACGGGGGCCCAGCTCGGGGCTTACCCCAGAACTACTTATGGTAGGTGGGGGAAACAGTATTGTACGCAGAATGACCAGAGTCTGTGCACAGCCAAGGATGCTTATCCAGACCTACATGTGGACGAGGCTACCTCCGCTATGGTGGATTTAGCCTCTACTCGGACCCTGACCAGGGGGAAATCCCGGAATGGGACTAATGGTATGTGGATCCATTGGGGTACTCTTCCTCTGGCAAAGGCCCAGGAGATAGGATGCGACCCCCGAAGAATAGTAGAAAGATACTACATTGTACGTAACCCTCCTCCACAAGAACATGCATGGAATAATATGCATTGGTACGATTCCCCAGTCTCACGAGACACCGATGACCTAATGAGGTGGAGGGCAGTTTCGGGGGGGTCTGGAGCACCATACTACGACCCCACCTTCCCCCGATCCGTAAGCATCCCCTTGGTGGTAGCAAACTGCTATCGCTCTTCCCCCACTGCCCGGCTAGGGGCGAAACAGAGTGAGGCCACATGGCAGGCAAAGACCTTGAAATGTGGAAACATGGCAACACTGTTTGAAAATGCTTTGGACAGAGGATTTCCCTACTATTGGCCACCGGAGGCATATCTGTTGAACAGATGGAACTTCATCAATAACCAATATTGTAATAACAAAGGGGGTAGTAACCGACACCTGTTTAACACCTGCACAGGATGCAATAAGGCCCTGTTTGACTTCGTATCTCCATGGAAACCAATCTCATCTTATCTGGAAACGGGAGGACAGCTGAGCCAAGGGCTCGGGTGGACAGGGAGGGAATTTCACCTAGGTGGTGTTTTTCCTGCATCGCATGCTAACAGTATGACGAACAGATCCTGTTCGCAGGACCGAACACCACATGTTGACGAATGGAGCAAGGGAAAGGCCATCACACAATTTGCTGTAATATTAGGTTCCATTATCGGCCGAGGAGCTGAGGACCTTGGTACCGCCATCAAGGATGGTGTGGGTGATTTATGGCATTTTGCCGCCTCTATGGTACAGACAGCTAGAGCTGCCATACTAGGAGTTATGCGATGGGCTCTCCCCTGCCTCCTAATACTAGGGCTGATTGTTGCTGTAACATTATTAGATCACCTGGGCCTCTTTCCCAAGGTCGCGGGAACAATAAATAATGTCAGACAGTGGATAAGGCCTACAGCTAAGGGGGTGCCACTTCTTATGAAGAAATGACCCCCTCACGAGATAACAAAATGTTTGTGTATAAAGGACGATGGTATTCTCTTCATTACCAGACACGGAGAGCAAACAACAGACACAACGAGCAAACCAGAGTACTGAAGTGATCTGAAAGGATAGATGCCTCGGGATTTGCCATTTTAGAAGATGAGATCATGTTGCACGAGGGACAAATGGATTCCGTGATGATTATTCTGGGGGAGGAGACCCCTGTCCCCCGAGAAGCGACACCCCTGTCAACTTTATCATCACCTACCCTAGCATCACCTGCGATGCCTAATCTGGGGTCGCCTATGGAGTCACCGGCGACGTCAATCGCATTATTGAATGCGCCACCTGCTCAGGCGTCTGCATCCTCAACCTGGGTGAGGCGAATGCCGCTTCATCGAGGACTATGGGATGGTGAGGATGACGGCGCCGATCGGCGCTCTCAACTTTATAATGAAGAAGGGAGAAAAATTACTAATGAGGAACTGAAGTCACCCAGCACTTGGACCACTATAGTGGGGATTAGCCAAGGAGCAAGGCCTCATTATGACCCTTTTAACAAAATGTCCTTTGACGACTATTTCATCCTGAGGACGGGGTCAGAAATGCGATCATGTATTTCCAATATCCTGGAAGGTGAGAATTGGCAGGGGATAGTGCCGGCCTGGGTGACGGTTTACAAAGTGACTCAACAGGGAGACCCACATTTTGGCAAAACATGGGCTACAGTGGAAACTGCGGGGAAGAATTGTGAATTCTTCAAGACTGACTTAATCTTCTTTCCCAAACTAAGTGGAGGTAATAGCCCGAACATAGTCGGAACCCGCAGGATTAAGAGGGATCTGCAGACCTATCCAGTCCAGCCTGTCATCGAGCGAGGGGCTGTGATGTTCCAAGAGGCCAGGGGAGGCGTCACCTCCCGGTTGGACTACTGTAATGGAGTCCTGTTCGGGGTACCCAGCAAAGCCCTGGACAGGCTCCAGTATGTCTAGAACTCAGCTGTCAGGGTTCTCACTCACACCAAGCCCTGGCAGCACATCACCCCCACCCTCATCCATCTTCACTGGCTTCCAGTCAGGTTCCGCATCACCTTCAAACTCCTGCTCCTCACCTACAAATCCCTCCATGCCCTCGCCCCCCGGTACCGGTCTGATCTCCTCCACCAGTACACTCCATCCCGGAACCTACGATCCTTTGATCTAGGTCTCCTCTCCATCCCTCGTACCAGGTTACGGACTTTTGGGGACAGATCCTTCAGCGTGGCGTCCCCTACCCTCTGGAACTCTCTCCCCCCCGAAATCCGCAACGCCCCAACCCTGGACACCTTCAAATCCGCTCTAAAAACACACCTCTTCACCAAGGCTTTCCCCATCAGTTAGTTTTAGATTAAATTAGGTCCATTATCCCCTACTTTCCCTCATCCCCTCTTCCCCCTCCCCCCCCTACTTTCCTTGCCCTATTTTTTGTCCTGATTGTAAAGCGACCTTGGGTTCTATGAAAGGCGCTATATAAATTTGATCTATTATTATTATTATTATTAAAGGTCACAGCCAGCAGGACCAAAGAATGATGACCTCTCGGACACCTGAGGGAACACGCTCTTCCTCACCCCCTACTAGATTTTGGTCTGAATACCAAAATCCCAGACGGCCAAACGGAGAGGGTCAAATCACCATGTCAAGCCATACTCCAGAAACGCTGAAAATTAAAACATATATCTGTTTGAATAAATGTAATGAGCATGGCCCTGATTTCAAGCACTGAGCTGGAAGTCAGTGATTATGAAAAGATGTCTATTGTATTCTTTTTCCCTACTTGTGTAATACTGTAATACTGTATAATACTGTGTAATACTGTGTAATACTGTGTCCACAATATCTTATACAACCCTAAAAGAAAGAACCTCTAGTAACCTCTGGTATGTGAGCAGTCAGAAGGGAGCCTCTCCAGACGGCCTTGTAGCTTACATGCAAGAACCGAGCAGCAGGTTGGCACAGGTTAACCCTTGCATGCCCTGTTAAAAGGGAAAGATCCTATACTGTCCAAAGGGGTCTATCTACATGTAGGATGTATAATGTATGAGGGTTTTTTCACATGTATGATGTGGAAAAACATTGTAACCAAGGTTTAAAGTATACAAGTACTGTATTGCTATATATTTCTTTATTTTCTGCTTAAACATACAGTGTGGTGAGGGACTTTCCCATACCCAATTTGTTACTTTTGTAGTTACAAGTAACGGAAGGATGGAAGAGGACGGGTGTGATTACGTACTGTACACTGATTGGAACTGTACTGTCTAAAGGGGTATAATCTTATGACGTAGTTCTGTATTATATAAACCTCCTGTGAAACAAGGAGAGGTCACTTTTTACATTTTTACTTGAGGCCTTTTCTCTGCTGTAATAGATACTATGATAAATTGTGCATTTCTTTTGTAACTCTTGTATTTTTTAATAAAAACTTTTTGAAACTAAATCTTTTTCTTCGTGGTACTTCTTCTAAAATACTGGTAAGCTATAATATCATTCTATTTTTTAGCGTCTATATTTCAGAGCCTTGCGGTGTATTGAAGCCTGAAAATAGACCGGGGTAATAAGGATGGTCTCCCTATGATTGACCTCCTACTTAATTTTTTAGCGTCTATATTCCAAAAACTAAGCTATGCTTGGAGCTTGAAAATAAGATTAGTGGATGGAGGGCTGCCTCTTTAAAAAGTCATTCTATTTAATTTGCACAGGTTGAATTTACAACACAGTACCTGGCGTTTCAGCTTATCTATCAAAGAGAATAATATTTAAAAGTATTGTCATTAGGGCAGACACATGGCATGGATCTATTTCATTTATTATGTATAGATCTTAGGTATAATAAGTACAGATGTCTGTCTTTTCTCTAAAAATAGCAAAAGAAGTAAAGAAGAATCTGTAATCTGTTGTATTCAATGTTAAAGGGGATTTTCCAGAGAGCAAACATTAGAAGAAATTACCTCATTCATTTAAACGGCGAGATGTACTCTCACCAGCTCCTATGACATAATGAGGGAGGGATAATCACTTGATTGATGACAACCCTATTTGAACACTCAAGTAGATTTACTAAGGAAAGAATTATCAATAAATCTTCCTTGTTAGAATAAAATATAGATCTCGCAACCCTTATCAATTGATTAACATCTTGCCAAGGGGGGACGAGACGAGCAAACAGTATGACCGGTCTCTGATAAACTCTTTTAGATTCATAGGGGTTTGAACGTCACGGCATTGCAGGACGCTGTTTGAGGCCAGACGAGCAGATCACTGATTGATGGGCTTATCAAACTGACCGGATATACTGGGGCTTAATACACCAAATCTTATTGTTTTTAATAGTGTTTTTGAGAAAGAGTATTCGAATACTCATGCAGAAACACCAAGGAGTATTCAAAGCCTGTAAAATGGTATTCGGAACAGCCCTACACTAAATATATATGTTTTAATAAATTATTTGCATTTTAAACGAACACTGACTCATTCCTTCAGTCCACTCAAAATTATGCTAATATTCCTTATGTTGTTTATAATATTAATTTAAAATTGGATATGAGAGTATTATATAGTAATAATAACACATGGCGATATACTAAAAAGCTATTTAAAATGTTTGGCTGGTAAAAAAAATCTGCCTGGCTGGTAAGCCAAAAAGTTAATTTAGTTCCCTGCCTGTTCTTAATTAACTGTATGCCATATATGTTATGCTGTCTTTTTAGCTGCTCTTTAACACCAGGACCAGGAACAACAGTTGAAAATTTGCTTTGGCTAACACTGTCTCACACATTTACATTTATGTTCATTAATGTGTGCTGCCCCTGTTCAAATGAAGTATAAACTGAAACTGAATTGCGGTGAAGTAATGTGTATGATTAGAGGAAGGAAGGAACCATATCAAGCAAAATGGCAGGTCTTACCTTTTGTTTCACATGACTGTCTCCCATCTTTCCACTTGTAACCTTCACTCAGTGTCCTATGAAAACAAAGGTCCTGAACAAGAATTCAAATGAGATCAATCAAATATGATGAATTATTTACATTTGAATTGTCACTCATATATTTCCTAGGACTGTCAAAATTAACACATACATTTTTTATTATTTTGTAAACCTTTAAGAGGCAGTAACTATTTTCAGACCACTACAGGGCCACAAGTCACCATGCTAAACAAACTCTGTTTACCCAAAATGAAAGCCTCGTCACGTATAAACTATAAAAATTACTGTTACAATCTTGTTGTAACCAAGAGATTACCTGGGTAAAAAAGGAATTATGTGCATGGATTATGACAAACTTTCTTGGGCATTTCCTGGTTGTAGCGCCTGGCTGGTGTTATAGATAACATTCAGCCACAAGGTGTCGCACTAGAGCACCAGCATGTCATTTATCAGGTGTATTCCACGTGGAGAAATGGGAAGTCGGGAGGGGATACATGCCTGCTGGCTGCTGCAACATTCATTTTGGACCCACAATTAGTTTTTAATGATAAATCCATTAACCAATACTTTTTGGGGGGAAAAGCAATACATTTATTCTGCACCTTTCTAAAAGCTCTGTGGATGTAGCCTATATATTTGTAATGATTACTCTACATAAGGATTATCTATAGTACCTTTAAACAAGGTAAATACTTCACCTACAAACATATTACTGTTCTGACAATATTGATAACAGTAATAAACAGTCACTGAAAAGAATACTTTCTTTCAACCTTGATGTGTGGAGTCAGACTCGGGTAACGGATGACTCTGCGATACGTCTGACGTGTCCTCGACTTCTTCCTCCTTACAGTCGGCCTTGGTGGGAGCTCTTCGGAAGCTTTTCGGAAGCTTTTTGGAAAACCTTTTGGACAGCGTTAAATAGTGATATTTTGGTGAAGATGTTGAGTAATCAGAACTGTGTTCAGTTTCAGAGGTACTTAGCTCCCCATCATGTTCAGGCTCAGACTCAGTTTCACATGAAGGTGTCATCTGTGGCCTCGGGTTCTGATCCCCGGTCTGAATGTCGCCATCCTCCTCCTCTGGGCCAGAAAAAATGGGACAGTGCGCATAATTGATGTTCTTGGCCTTTAGGAACCTGTCTAAAGAGTCGAACACCTCTATGTCAGTGGAGGGAGACGCCGCTGCTAGTTTTGAGGTGGAGTCTTGATCTATGGATTGTTCACGTTGCAGATCTTCATGTTCCAACCCTTGCTCTTTAAGTGAAGCTTCAGTCTTGACCGCACTTTCACACTGTGAAGAGTTAAAGAGTGCATGTTTAGAAGATTCAGTACGTTATAGGCTCATATCTCTGATTCATATGTCCCATGCATACTGATGTGGATACACAGATACTGATGCCAGTTCTGAGGGTGATACCAGGCTAAAATACTGCAGGTACTGAAGGTGATACCAGGCTAAAATACTGCAGGTACTGAGGGTGATACCAGGCTAAAATACTGCAGGTAGTGAGGATGATACCAGGCTAAAATACTGCAGGTACTGAGGGTGATACCAGGCTAAAATACTGCAGGTACTGAGGGTGATACCAGGCTAAAATACTGCAGGTACTGAGGGTGATACCAGGCTAAAATACTGCAGGTACTGAGGGTGATACCAGGCTAAAATACTGCAGGTACTGAGGGTGATACCAGGCTAAAATACTGCAGGTACTGAGGGTGATACCAGGCTAAAATACTGGAGGTACTGAGGGTGATACCAGGCTAAAATACTACAGGTACTGAGGGTGATACCAGGCTAAAATACTGCAGGTACTGAAGGTGATACCAGGCTAAAATACTGTAGGTACTGAAGGTGATACCAGGCTAAAATACTGCAGGTACTGAGGGTGATACCAGGCTAAAATACTGCAGGTACTGAGGGTGATACCAGGCTAAAATACTGCAGGTACTGAGGATGATACCAGGCTAAAATACTGCAGGTACTGAGGGTGATACCAAACTAAAATACTGCAGGTACTGAGGATGATACCAGGCTAAAATACTGCAGGTACTGAGGGTGATACCAGGCTAAAATACTGCAGATACTCAGGGTGATACCAGGCTAAAATACTGCAGGTACTGAGGGTGATACCAGGCTAAAATACTGCAGGTACTGAGGGTGATACCAGGCTAAAATACTGCAGGTACTGAGGATGATACCAGGCTAAAATACTGCAGGTACTGAGGGTGATACCAGGCTAAAATACTGCAGGTACTGAAGGTGATACCAGGCTAAAATACTGCAGGTACTGAGGGTGATACCAGGCTAAAATACTGCAGGTACTGAGGGTGATACCAGGCTAAAATACTGCAGGTACTGAGGGTGATACCAGGCTAAAATACTGCAGATACTCAGGGTGATACCAGGCTAAAATACTGTAGGTACTGAAGGTGATACCAGGCTAAAATACTGCAGGTACTGAGGGTGATACCAGGCTAAAATACTGCAGGTACTGAGGATGATACCAGGCTAAAATACTGCAGGTACTGAGGGTGATACCAGGCTAAAATACTGCAGGTACTGAGGGTGATACCAGGCTAAAATACTGCAGGTACTGAGGGTGATACCAGGCTAAAATACTGCAGGTAATGACGATGATACCAGGCTAAAATACTGCAGGTACTGAAGGTGATACCAGGCTAAAATACTGCAGGTAGTGAGGGTGATACCAGGCTAAAATACTGCAGGTAATGACGATGATACCAAGCTAAAATACTGCAGGTAGTGAGGGTGATACCAGGCTAAAATACTGCAGGTAGTGAGGGTGATACCAGGCTAAAATACTGCAGGTAATGACGATGATACAAAGCTAAAATACTGCAGGTAGTGAGGGTGATACCAGGCTAAAATACTACAGGTAGTGAGGGTGATACCAAGCTAAAATACTGCAGGTAGTGAGGGTGATACCAGGCTAAAATACTGCAGGTAGTGAGGGTGATACCAGGCTAAAATACTGCAGGTAATGACGATGATACCAAGCTAAAATACTGCAGGTAGTGAGGGTGATACCAGGCTAAAATACTGCAGGTAGTGAGGGTGATACCAGGCTAAAATACTGCAGGTAATGACGATGATACCAAGCTAAAATACTGCAGGTAGTGAGGGTGATACCAGGCTAAAATACTGCAGGTAGTGAGGGTGATACCAAGCTAAAATACTGCAGGTAGTGAGGGTGATACCAGGCTAAAATACTGCAGGTAGTGAGGGTGATACCAGGCTAAAATACTGCAGGTAATGACGATGATACCAGGCTAAAATACTGCAGGTACTGAGGGTGTACCAGACTCGAAGCTGAGGAGAATCAACCAGCAACAAAAGCTAAATTTGTTAAAAAAAAATATATATATATATATATATATATTTTTTTTTTTTTGGTATCGAAATGGTATCGAAGTATCGATACTTTTCAAGGTATCGTATCGAAGTCGAAATTCCAGTATCGTGACAACACTAGTAGTACTAGGATGCTGTGGGCTTCTGGCTACCTTCTGAGAGCTAACGATAGTAGTACTAGGATGCTGCAGGCTTCTGGCTACCTTCTGAGAGCTAACGATAGTAGCACCGTGATTTGTTTACTTGGTAACACGGGTTGCCACCCCCCCCCCCGGCTGATGAAAATAAAAGTCATACCGTCATATACCACCAGTGATGCCGGTAACGCGTTACTAAGTAACGCGTTATTGTAATCTGATTACTTTCCCCCGAAAATAGTAATCTAACGCGTTAATCTTTAAAAGCCAGTAATCTGATTGCAGTTACTTGTCCAAGTGGCTGTGCATTACTATTTCGTTACTATCTCATCATAAATTCATAATGCAGGCGGAATGCAGTATTTTATTTCGTTTTCGACAGTCAAAAATACATTTTGAGCTGTTTTTCTTTTGGGAGTGACGTAGTGTGGCAGTGAAAGGGTTACACAAGAATGTGTCCCGCGGGCCGCGGCGTGACTGGACACTCTGTCTGTGAGTGACTCTGCTTTGGTACAATCACATTCCCCATCCACAGTCTGCGAATCAGAGGCAGAGTAGGGCGGGTCTTCACAGCACGTCATGTGACATATGCGCCAATCGTGTGACAGCAGGGCTCCGTCGTCGGAGAATTCCACCCCAAAACGCTTGGCAAAATTAAAAGTGAGTTTCTGTTCAGACTTCCATCCCAAAACGCTCGTCAGTCACTACTTCACGTTCATATGCGGAGGAAACAAAATACTGTCTACCGCTAAAAACAGCACATCCAATTGCATTGAAAGCATCTGGAATCACAACACTAGCCGACGCTTCGACTAGTAGGTACAGGAGGACTCGGAGGCCAGCCAAACAGCAAAAGAGAGAGATTGTTTCTTTCCCTTTTGATTAATGTATATTTGATGGTGGCAGAGCAAAAGCTCGTATTTGCCAGATTTACAGTTAATTTACATGTTAAAGAGAGACTGATTGTATGTTTATAGAGAGACATTTATAAAAACAATTTAATAGTTACAGTTGATATAATTGAATAGTTCAGCCTGCATTTGTTAGATGTGAATGGATACACTGGTTTTGTAAAACCACTGGCTGGCTGCTCTAATGCTGTGAGCATCATAGACTGTTGCTTTACCATACTTGATGGTACAGAAGCTGAAGCACTAGTTTAACAATTTACGTTATGTGCAGAGAAACAAGTTAAAAACAATTTATGCACTTTCAATAAAGCGTTTAAAAAAAACGGTTGGGGGAACGACGACGACTTCGTAACCTAGTTACTTTCAAAGTAACTAAGTTACTCTGATAATCAAGTAATCAGTAAAGTAACTTGGATTACTTTTTAAAGGAGTAATCAATAATCAGTAATCGGATTACTTTTACAAGTAATCTGTGGCATCACTGTATACCACATACCGGGGTATTATGTCAGCATGGTATGACGGTATGAAATATAGTCAAGTTAGACCGCGCTCACAAGTTCTCACACTGGGTGCTGTAATCCCATAAAGTTCAGTATATCAAAGCAGGGTAGCCGGACCAGCACTCACAGGTTCAATGTTTTTTATTGGCAGCCTGAATCAAAAGCATGACGGTATAAAATAAATGATACCGCCCAAGCCTAGTACTGAGTGTAATACCAGGCTAAAATACTGCAGGTACCGAGGGTGATACCAGGCTAAAATACTGCAGGTACTGAGGGTGATACAAGTCTAAAATACTGCAGGTGCTGAGGATGATACCAGGCTAAAATACTGCAGGTACTGAGGATGATACCAGGCTAAAATACTGCAGGTACTGAGGGTGATACCAGGCTAAAATACTGCAGGTAGGGTATATTTGCAGTTGTGAAGTTAATCTAACTCACTTGGAGTGTGAATGTGATATATCACAGGAAACTACTCAACATCTATATATACTAGAAAATAGTCAGATATACCTTCAGTTAGTAAATATAAACGGTCATATTTAACCTAATTTAGTAAATATAGATGATAGCAGGGTTCGAAATTAACGGGGGCTTGGGGCATAATGCCCTTGAAAATGGACAAAATACCCTCGAAAATCAGTTAAGGGGGGCACAAAATGCCCCCGACAGTTTACTAATTATATATATATATTTATCCGGTAATGGCGCGTCTGTGTATCGTACGGTGCAGATGACGCGCAAATAAAAAAAATTCATTTGGCGGAGGTGAGCACTGGCTGCTGCAGCAGCACTGCAGCTGAGCCAGGTGCTAGTCAGTTTGTGTACAAATGGCACGCACAATATAAATCAATCTTCATTACGACTTTAAAAACATAGCCATTAACATTACATAGGCCTACACACATCTTGCCATAGCGTTAGGAGTTTGTACAACACAACGCACGTTTTAACTATAGAATCAGCCCGCGAGGTAATACAGTCAACGAAATGTTACCGTAGCTACTAGCTAGCAGAGGAGGAAATGGGAGTCTGAGAGGCGGGGTGTTTAAAGACAATGATAGGCGTTTATTCAACATCCAAGAAGGCTAACATACAACTGTGTTTTACTAACTCCAACCGGGACCATTGCCGCTTTCCCACTGCATGCCATCACCTCCTAACGTTACCGGAGCTACCGGAGCTGATAATAACATTGCCTGAGCTGAAGGTGCGTGACACTAAAATGTCCGTGGGGACCCGGCGCCAACCCATAGATAGTTCCAACTCACCGAATTACGTAATCCACCACAGTTGCACTCAATATTTAAATAATGTTAAATAAATGTAGACAGATACATAATAATTTCAAGCAGAACACTAATCTTTCCATTAAGAACTGACAATCAGGGAATTTAAACATGGTTGACATTGTTTTTTTGTGTTTATATTAAAGAAAGGAAAGTCTAGTGCTGGCTGAGCATATTGTTTGTTTGCACTAAGTTAATACTACAAATGTAGCCTATATTTTTCAGTCAGTTCGGTCTTTGTGTGCCAAACATTATTTAAGGCTGTAAACACTGTAAACTTTTTAATTTTTTTTTAATAAATGAGAAGCATGTTTAGATTTGAGTGTTACATTTTTTTTTATAAAAATGTACGTATATCGAACCGAACTGAAAACCATGACCCCAAAACCGTGATACGAACCGAACCGTCTATTTTGTGAACCGTCCCACCCGTACCGTTTATCATAAAAATTCAGTGCCCCCGAAATACAAAAAAAAGCCCCCGAAAATCAATTAAGGGGGGCAAAAAAAGCCCTTGAAAAAAAATGTTAATTTCTAACCCTGGATGATAGTGATATTTAATCTCAGTTAGTAAATAGAGAATAGTCATATTTAAACTTAGTTGGTATATATAAAGAAGTCAGATTTAACCTGTTAGTAAATATAAAGAAGTCAAGATTTAACCTCAGTTAGTAAATATAAAGAATAGTCATATTTAACGTCAGTTAGTAAATATAGAGAAGTCATATTTAACTTCAGTTGGTAAATATGATACTGTATGACTCCTACAATGTGATTGTAAGGAGGAAAGATTATTCACACATCCTTACATGAACATATTCTGTACACAATGTTCTCAGTCGCTCTATGGCTCCTGTCTCTGCTCAGTATCTGCTTCTGACACTATAATGTAAATGGCCTATGATATATGTGTCACCTGGCAGCGCTAGTGACCACAACTCGGCCCGCCCTTCTCGGCTAGACGTTCTAGAGTTTTTTTTTTTTTTTTATGTGTTTTTTTCTTTTCTTCATATTATTATAAATTGAATGTATAAGTACTTGTTTACTATAAAAACGAACAGTTAGAATATCTAAAATAGTGTCAATCCTGTGTTTAAATTTAAGTTGTTCACGGACTTTATTTCAATGAAACGGGCGCGTAATTACTGTATTTGCATGTGAATCAAGCCCGCAGAGATTTACATTGGGGGAGTGTTTGAAGCGACGCACTGGCTGTCTGTTTACACTTTCAATGGGATTATCATCAGGTTGCACTCTGGATCAGAAAGAGATGAATGCATTGGATCTAATGAACGAGTACAGGAACTTTGTTAAACCAGTTGATTCAGTCTCTGCTCACCGGTGAAAACACCGCGCTATTCAACGGAATTAACTATGAGATCGGTCGAGATGCGTCTGCATGGGTAAGTTTAAGAATGTTTGTTTATGTTTACAGTAGCATGTTTACAATTCCGCATCTTTGATAAAACTACACCAAGTTTTTCTGCCGACCACAAGTCCAACCATGTCACGTTTATTGTGTTATTACGACGATCTCATGCTACATTAACGTTAGCGTTAGCTAGCTAGCTAGCCACACAGCCATGTAAGTTAAAGTTGCTAACGTTATATTGATAGCTATTGTTTCAGATAGCAAGGTGGAGAGCTACATAACATGCACAGTGTGTATGTGTAACTAGGAGGGATATGAGGACTGTGTGTAGGCCTGCCACGATAACACATTTTGCTGGGCGATTAATTGCCCCCGAAAATATCGCGATAAGCGATATTATTGCGACCGGTTAGAGATTTTTTTTTTTAGAAATTTATTTCCCAAAACTTTTATTTTGAAGCCCACCGCTCCGTCTTTTCCGGTTTTAGACTTTTATTTTGAAGCCCACCGACCGGAGCGGAAGTATTGTTGTTATTATCCTAGCAGCATCTCGTCCGGTTCTGTGTTTTTGAGCTAATGATAAAACAAATGTTGAGATTGTTGGTGAGCAACTAACTTTAGGTTAGTTTTAACGTTAGCTACTAACGTTAGATGCAGCTACTACAGGCAATCAACGATGAGGAGGAAGCGTCAAAGCCGTATAGAATAGAATAGCCCTGTGGTGCGTAGGCACGGGAGCGCAACTCGATTACCTGTTATAATAAATGTATTCATGTTTAACTTGTCCCCGTGTCCAGTCCTTTGACTAGTCCCACCCGTTCATTGTAAACAATGATGCATGTAATTGTATTAACGTTATTCTGTGTTGTAGCTATGCTATACGTTGTATTTTGTTTGTTAGCTATTTAGCTAATGTTGTTGGCATTGAATGAGCATCAACACTAGATCTTTAATCTTTATTTAGCAGTCCAGTTTCTCCGGGCAGTAGCGAGTAACTACTTGGGTCTAAAAATAGCTAACGTTACACTACAAAGAACGCTATTTGGTTAAAAGGAGCAACACTATTGAGAAATGTAGTTAAGCTATATGTGGCGTTGCTAGTGCCCCACGGAGCTCCCGTGCTGTGCTCTGTAGTAAGGCCAGCGGCCCCCCACACGGAGTGACTGACGAGGGGTACTGGACTGGTTCCGCCTCATTAAAACAAACGCACAAATAGCAATTAATCGCGCCCGTCAAAATCATTGCATTAATTTTAATTATCGCGGCAATTAATCGATTTATTGCTTATCGCGGCAGGCCTAACTGTGTGTATGTGTAACTAGGAGGGATATGAGGACAGTGTGTATGTGTCACTAGGAGGGATATGAGCACAGTGTGTATGTGTAACTAGGAGGGATATGAGGACAGTGTGTATGTGTAACTAGGAGGGATATGAGCACAGTGTGTATGTGTAACTAGGAGGGATATGAGGACAGTGTGTATGTGTAACTAGGAGGGATATGAGGACAGTGTGTATGTGTAACTAGGAGGGATATGAGGACTGTGTGTATGTGTAACTAGGAGGGATATGAGGACAGTGTGTATGTGTAACTAGGAGGGATATGAGGACAGTGTGTATGTGTAACTAGGAGGGATATGAGGACTGTGTGTATGTGTAACTAGGAGGGATATGAGGACAGTGTGTATGTGTCACTAGGAGGGATATGAGGACTGTGTGTATGTGTAACTAGGAGGGATATGAGCACAGTGTGTATGTGTAACTAGGAGGGATATGAGGACTGTGTGTATGTGTAACTAGGAGGGATATGAGCACAGTGTGTATGTGTAACTAGGAGGGATATGAGGACTGTGTGTATGTGTAACTAGGAGGGATATGAGCACAGTGTGTATGTGTAACTAGGAGGGATATGAGGACAGTGTGTATGTGTAACTAGGAGGGATATGAGGACTGTGTGCATGTGTAACTAGGAGGGATATGAGGACAGTGTGTATGTGTCACTAGGAGGGATATGAGGACTGTGTGTATGTGTAACTAGGAGGGATATGAGGACTGTGTGTATGTGTCACTAGGAGGGATATGAGGACTGTGTGTATGTGTAACTAGGAGGGATATGAGGACTGTGTGTATGTGTAACTAGGAGGGATATGAGGACTGTGTGTATGTGTCACTAGGAGGGATATGAGCACTGTGTGTGTGTGTGTAACTAGGAGGGATATGAGCACTGTGTGTGTGTGTGTAGTTTAAGATGCTGCATCACCTCTTAACCACTGAGTCCAGATAGTTTAAGATGCTGCATCACCTCTTAACCACTGAGTCCAGATAGTTTAAGATGCTGCATCACCTCTTAACCACTGAGTCCAGATAGTTTAAGATGCTGCATCACCTCTTAACCACTGAGTCCAGATAGTTTAAGATGCTGCATCACCTCTTAACCACTGAGTCCAGATAGTTTAAGATGCTCATCACCTCATGACATGAGGACCGTGCGTATGTGTAACTAGGAGGGACATGAGGACCGTGTGTGTGTGTGTGTGTGTGTGTAACTAGGAGGGATATGAGCACTGTGTGTGTGTAACTAGGAGGGATATGAGGACTGTGTGTATGTGTAACTGTGACACTGACATCCATCACTTCAATCATACATTATTTTATTATTTATGCATCAGAGAATGGCCCATGCCACTGAGTGAGGACTTTGTTGCTTTTTCTCGTTGTGACATAGATTTAACAATAATTCTGCTTGCAGCTTGATGTGTGTATGTGTAACTACCCCCCACCCCACCTCATACAATGTACAGTTTCTTCATCAAATACTCTCTTCTTCTTTTTTAACTCTTAGCATATCAGGTAAGTGTGTGTGTAAGCAGCTTGCAGAGCTACATAACATTAGGCCCATGCCACTGAGTGAGGACTTTGTTGCTTTTTCTCGTTGTGACATAGATTTAACAATAATTCTGGTGTCAAAGCAGCATGGGGGGGGGGGTACATAGCTTCACAGTCCTATACAGTCCAGATAGGGGGTCCTGGAGAGACAGGGGTCCTGAGGAGAGAGAACTCTGATGGCAGCACTTAATTATGTTAATGTTATTCAGGTGAGGGGCGTTGCTGGAGGGGGTTTTGTTGACGCCCAGTTGAAACTGTCTGAAGTGTGAAAAGTAGCCTTCCTTTGAGAAGCCTTTTCACCCCTTAAGTATTCTAGAACACAGCCAGTTTTAGAAGTTATAATTGAGCACATCGTGTTCAAAACATTCTCAGATTTCAACATATGACACATCATTTGAAAGCTTAGATTCTGTACTTTAGCAATCTGGAATAATCTGAAAAATTGAAATGTAGAGATCTGGCACAAAGCGCTGTGAGGTGACACATATAATCAGCAAAGGGAGATGTACCTTATGGACTAATATGGACATAGTCGAGACACAGTAGATGCATCATGAGAACTTACACATCACAATTTACATGTTAAATATGTATCAAGTAATATGACTATTTGTCTGTGAGAGATATAAAACATGTACACTGTTACTGTGTTACTGTCTCTTATATCCTCTGCTCTTTATCCTCTCCTCTTCACCACCCTTCTTCCCCACTCTTTTACTAATGAAAGAGCATTTTATTTCACAAACTGTATGGATCCATATTATAATAGACAACCTTATTGAACTTTAGGAATTGTCTCCTAATCATTCGGATATTCATTTCAATATTAGTATTCCGATTTCTATTCTTAATACCTTGGACCACGGATCTTGATTTAGATCAAAACACATCATTACAGTGATATAATCACCTGCATAAACAGTGGCTCAGGAGGTAGAGGGGCCGTCTGGTAATCAGACGCTTCCTGGTTCGATTCCAGCTGCCTCCGCCGTCTGTGGTGTTGTTTGAGTTCTGCCTTTCTCTTGAAGCTCTTCCCACACTGGTCACAGCAGTAAGGTTTCTCTCCTGTGTGTACCCTGTGGTGACGTTTAAGTTCTGCCATCCTCTTGAAGCTCTTCCAACACTGGCCACAGCAGTAAGGTTTCTCTCCTGTGTGTATCATGTGGTGAACTTTAAGCTCTGCCTTTCTCTTGAAGCTCATGTCACACTGGTCACAGCAGTAAGGTTTCTCTACTGTGTGTACCCTGTGGTGACGTTTAAGTTCTGCCTTTGTCTTGAAACTCTCCCCACACTGGTCACAGCAGTAAGGTTTCTCTCCTGTGTGTATCATGTGGTGAACTTTAAGCTCTACCTTTGTCTTGAAGCTCTTCCCACACTGGGCACAGCAGTAAGGTTTCTCTCCTGTGTGTTCCATGTGGTGTTGTTTAAGTCCTGTCATCCTCTTGAAGCTCTCCCCACACTGGCCACAGCAGTAAGGTTTCTCTCCTGTGTGTTCCATGTTGTGACGTTTAAGATGTGTCTTTGTCTTGAAGCTCATGTCACACTGGTCACAGCAGTAAGGTTTCTCTTCTGTGTGTACCATGTGGTGTTGTTTAAGATGCGTCTTTCTCTTGAAGGTCTTCCCACACTGGTCACAGCAGTAAGGTTTCTCTCCTGTGTGTATCATGTGGTGACTTTTAAGCTCAAACTTTGTCTTGAAGCTCTCCCCACACTGGTCACAGCAGTAAGGTTTCTCTCCTGTGTGTATCATATGGTGCATCTTAAGTTTTCCCTTTGTCTTGAAGGTCTTCCCACACTGGTCACAGCAGTAAGGTTTCTCTCCTGTGTGTACCATGTGGTGTATTTTAAGCGCTGACTTTCTCTTGAAGCTCATGTCACACTGGTCACAGCAGTAAGGTTTCTCTCCTGTGTGTACCATGTGGTGTTGTTTAAGATGTGTCTTTCTCTTGAAGCTCTCCCCACACTGGTCACAGGAATGACGTCTTAATTCCTCCATGTCTCTATTGGTTGCCGGGCAGCAGGACAGGGGGTGGATCTGGGGAACAGAGAGAGAAAGAAACATTCAAATAAAGAGATAGGTTTATAAACTGGCAGTCTAAGGCCATGTATAGATTTATGCTTTAAGACCTGAGGAATCGTGCCTTACAGTGAAATTACAGAGGTTCATTCTCCACTGGACAGATAGCATGAGGTGACTGTTCATTCTCCACTGGACATTATAGCATGAGGTGACTGTTCATTCTCCACTGGACACATAGCATGAGGTGACTGTTCATTCTCCACTGGACACATAGCATGAGGTGACTGTTCATTCTCCATTTGACAGTAAGTAAGATGGCGCCACATAAGTAAGTAAGATGTGTTGTGTGCTCCTTATCGACCTAGCAACTCTTTTAGTTATGATGTTGTTTTTTAGTAATGTCTTTACTAGGGATGTCCGATATTATCGGCATTCAAATGTAATATCGGAAATTATCTGTATCGTTTATTTTTTTACATTTATTTAAACGGGACATGCATTGCTATTCCTTTCACTATTTAAGCAACTTTACACAATTCCTGTGAGTCTATGGAACACATCTGTACGTTTTATTTCAAAAAGATTCGATTGTTTTATATTTCTAATCAAGTACTCAAAAACAGCATTTTTCTAGTTCAAGAGTTCAAGCTGATTTGGCTGGGCTCCGCCCATAAGCGCTTTGAGTGACAGTCACCCACACAGCGTGATACATACGAGAGAGAGCGAGAGAGAGAACGAGCAAACGAGAGAGTGAGAGAGAGACAGAGACAGACAGAGAGGGAGAGAGAGACAGAGACAGAGAGAGGGAGAGAGGGAGGAGAGATGCATCCCCGAAAACACACACACGCAGTCAAGTTTGTGTGTAAATGCTCCGACAAGAGACGGCGCACACACATTTTTACACACACTCCTGCATGCGGTCGCTCTCTCTCCCTCTTCCTCTCCCTCCCTCTCTCTCTCTCTCCTTCTCTGCTGTCTGTCGGACTCTGCAAGCTGTTTGAGGAAGTAATCCACTCGCTCTGTTGTCAACCAGTGCCTTATTCAGCAAAACAGTCAAATCAGAACGGCTTAGTTGAGTGAGGGACGATCTCGTGAACTCGAGACTAGACTGATGAGTCAATATGATAATTAGAGACACAGACCACATTGATATAATCCCCCATTGCTAGGAAACAATGCTAAACACTAGGGGTGGAACGATACGCATTCGAACCGTGTACCGTACGGTACGACCCCCACGGTTCGGGGGCGTCTGTGTATCGTACGGTTCAGATGATGCGCAAATAAAAAAATTAAAAACGTCATTTGCCGGAGCCGGGAGAGGTGAGCGCTGGCTGCAGCAGCAGCAGCACTGGAGGTGCTAGTCAGTTTGTGTAAAAATGGCAAGCACAATATAAATCAATCTTCATTACGACTTTAAAAACATAGCCATTAACATTACATAGGCCTACACACATCTTGCCATAGCGTTAGCAGTTTGTACAACACAACGCATGTTGAACTATGGTAGCCCGCCAGCTAATACAGTCAATGCAATGTTATCGTGGCTACTAGCTAGCAGAGGAGGAAATGGGAGTCTGAGAGGCGGAGTGTTTAAATGATAGGCGTTTATTCAACATCCAAGAAGACTAACATACAACTGTGTTTTACTAACTCCAACCGGAACTATTGCCGCTTTTCCACTGCATGTTGATGTTATGAACTCCTCCTAACATTACCGAAGCTGATAACGTTGCCTGAGCTGAAGGTCCGTGACACTAAAATGTCCGTGGGGACCCGCCAACCCATAGTTAGTTCCAACTCACCGAATTACGCAATCAACCACATTTGCACTCAATATTTAAATAATGTTAGTCTAAATAAATGTAGACAGATAATGGATGTATTTTTTAAATAGAATGAACAGAGCAGTGTTGTTTTGAAACAGGACAGTGTGTGTGTGTTAGTTTGATGTATGCTGCAATTTATATTGATGACCTTCTAATTTGTTTATTTATTTATTTTAAATAACAGTGACACTTTTCCCTTTGATAAGAAATCCAGCCATATTCCTTTCATTGTATTTCAAATACTGCACTTTAATTTCAAGCAGAAAACGAATCTTTCCATTAAGAACTGACAATCAGGGAATTTAAACATTGTTGACATTGTTTTTTGTGTTTATATTAAAGAAAGGAAAGTCTAGTGCTGGCTGAGCATATTGTTTGTTTGCACTAAGTTAATACTTTGACAAATGTAGCCTATATTTTTCAGTCAGTTCGGTCATTGTGTGCCAAACATTATTTAAGGCTGTAAACACTGTAACACTGTAAACTTTTTTTTTAAAATTTTTTAATAAATGAGAAGCATGTTTAGATTTTTGAGTGTTAAATTCTTTTTAAAATAAAAAACAACGTATGGAGAATTATCCGACGTTTTTCCCAATATGTTTATCATTATTATCCTTCATTATTATCATGAGTAACATTTATTGTATACATTTATTGCATGAGTTAGTTATTATCTGGTGCCGCCTAGTGGACGCCGTTAATATCCGCATTTATCTTTAATTCATATATTTAGTTACTAATTAATGCCGTTTATTTCCTTTCCTTTGTATAGGTAAATAATCTGACTGACTGATTAACGTCTGATTGTACGCTGCTGACTAAACGCTGACTGAATGTACACTACTGACTAACGTCTGGCTAACTGTTACCTGGCTACTGCTGGCTAAACGTCTGGCTACACTATCAAGTACCGGCGGTTGCTAAATTGCAACCTAACTATCAACGAACTATTATCAACGTCGACTTGGTTGAACATTACCAAATACCATATCGACCTCTACTAACATTATCCACTAATGCTTGGATGTAAGCTGCTACTAACTATCAGCTACAAGCTAACCACTTGTTTAATTGACCACGTGGTGATTATTACAACGAGTAGGAATTGGATGCCGGACATTAAAGTCCAAATAAACGAACATTCTTATAAAGTCCGAATTGTTTCACTGGTTTGAATATAAGTCATTTCGCCCACACCCTTCCAAGGGGGACATCTAGTTGACTCATTGACTGAGACTGCTAGATAATTGGACAATTATTTACCGCACGCGCCCCGCTACAAGACGGGACGGACGGAACGCAGAAGGAAGTGCCGCATGAGATACCCCCTCAACGTCAAGGTGGAACCAGGACGGAGTGGATACACACGACGGGGCACATTGGAGAGGACGCAGTCAGCTCAAGGGAAGTGAAACGTTGATGTTGACTGCTTACTGGGTTGGAATCGCCATATTCCGCCCACATGTTGGCTGCTTGAAGTGGTGGGCTAATATTGCTAGCCACCAATGCTAACGCTGTTAGCCAAAGAATGCTAAAACTGCTAGCCACCAATGCTAATGCTGTTATCCAAAGAATGCTAACACTGCTAGCCGCCAATGCTAAACGCTAGCCATTAGCCAACCAATGTTAACACTGTTAGCCAACCAATGCTAACACTGCTAGCCACCAATGCTAACGCTGTTAGCCAAAGACTGCTAACACTGCTAGCCGCCAATGCTAAATGCTAAACGCTGTTAGCCAACCAATGCTAACACCGCTAGCCAACCAATGACAATGCTAACGCTGTTAGCCAAAGAATGCTAACACTGCTAGCCGCCAATGCTAAACGCTAGCCATTAGCCAACCAATGTTAACACTGTTAGCCAACCAATGCTAACACTGCTAGCCACCAATGATAACGCTGTTAGCCAAAGAATGCTAACACTGCTAGCCGCCAATGCTAAACGCTAGCCATTAGCCAACCAATGCTAACACCGCTAGCCAACCAATGCCAATGCTAACGCTGTTAGCCAAAGAATGCTAACACAACACTGCTGACCGCCAATGCTAGCTAAAGAACATTATCATTGACACCGACGCCTTGGCTGTGTTGAACCTAGCAACTACGTTGTTGCTCCAAACGCTGTGAACATTATCATTGACACCTATGCCTTGGCTGTGTTGAACTTTGCAATTATATTGTTGCTCCAAACGCTGTGAACATTATCATTGACACGCCTATGCCTTGACTGTGTCGAACCAAGCAACTACGTTGTTGCTCCAAACGCTGTGAACATTATCATTGACACGCCTATGCCTTGGCTGTGTCGAACCAAGCAACTACGTTGTTGCTCCAAACGCTGTGAACATTATCGTTGACATGCCTATGCCTTGGCTGTGTCAAACCAAGCAACTACGTTGTTGCTCCAAACGCTGTGAACATTATCATTGACACCTATGCCTTGGCTGTGTCAAACCAAGCAACTACTTTGTTGCTCCAAACGTTGTGAACATTATCATTGACACATCTATGCCTTGGCTGTGTTGAACTTTGCAATTATATTGTTGCACTTCACGTCGTGAACTGTACTATAAATGAATTAACCAAAAGCTGTAACGGTGCTCATCAACTCTATCCTACTTGTTTACTCTCATTGTGGCCATTACCAGGTTCAAGTGAGTGAAGAAGCTGTAACGGTGCTCACCAACTCTATCCTACTTGTTCACTCTCATTGTGGCCATTACCAGGTTCAAGTGAGTGAAGAAGCTGTAACGGTGCTCACCAACTCTATCCTACTTGTTCACTCACATTGTGGCCATGACCAGGTTTCAAGTGAGTGAAGCGAAACTACGTTGACCCACTATACGGTCCCGTCAATATCCCCTGCTGAGAGCAGTGTCATTGTAATCACACTGCTACACGCCAACTGTACAACTGTGCTTCTGACTGTTAACCCCATTGTTTACTACTGCCGGCAACGGCTGACTGGGACAAAATGGAGGGTGTAGATGTGGAAGAGCTAAAGAAGAGGCGTACTGCGGCGCAAACAGCTTTGACAAGGAGAGCCAACCAGGTAGCTGACAATGTTGACACCGCATCGCCAGCGGAGCTCGTCAACGACAGGAAAGCTCTTCAAATAGAGTTTGCGAAGCTCGTTGACACGACGGGGGACTATGTTGGAGCATTGGAGGAGGCCGACGGAACTGCGCATGCTACCGTGATAGCCGACGCCACAGCAAAGAAAGACGGAAGCAAGCAGAGGAAAGTGGCACTGGAGAAGAAGATCCTCTCGGAGGTATGGTCCCGCTTCGTTCAACCAAAGTTAGGCCCCCTTGAAGTGGAGTTCAAGGAGGCCTTGGAAGAGACAAAGAGACTCAGCACCCAATGGGCACCCCAAGACAAGAGAGCGTTGGAGGGAAACAAATTGGAGAGAAGACTCAACGCCTTCGAACAAATGGTGAGAGAGTGGAGATACCTTCTCCCAACTCCCAACATATCTGAATTAGAGAAGCGGTACAGGCACTTGGACGAGGAAAGAGCAGCACTGATGGACAGGTGGTCGACCCTCCTAGAGCCTGGTGGAAAGGGTGACATTGGAAGTGCTTATGAGGATGAAGAGGATATAAGGACACACAACATTGAAAGGGGTGGTGACGTAACCAGCCCACTTGATATTGCAAACGATGTTCTGCAACGTGCCGCGGAAGCTAAACCTTCCCCGTCCACCAACGGCAAAAGTGTGGTTCTTCACTTCACTCGTCATCTCCTCAGCTTGACAGTAGTCAAACAGAGGGCACTTACAAAGACTCTCCCTTACCTTCCGGGAGCCACGAGGGGGCCCCTAAAGCAACCCATCTCCAGCTTGGAGCAAAGACCACAAGAAGTGGGCCTCACGAGTATACCGACAGGAGTTCGCTCCCACGGGTAAGACAACCCGGCAGCGAACCCTATTTTAACCAGAGCGCTGACCTCACTATCATGCCTCAGTCACGAGGTGACCACGCCACGCCACCAGGTGATGAGGGCGCAACGCGGGAAGGTCTCGCTCACCACAGAGACCACCAGGGGGCCCGACCAAAGATAAAGCTCGCCGCCATCAATCTGCCCAAATTCTGTGGCGACAGAAGGACCTATTGGCGCTGGCGGGATAACTGGGAGGACCCCCAGGCTTTAGCCGAACCATCAGGATTGCCTGTATGCAAATTATATCACCTTCTTGACAGCGTAGAAGAGCCACTGAGAAAGAAACTCAGGCTGGATCGCTGCAGAACAGCGGACGATGTTTTCAGGCTCCTGGACAACCGCTTTGGAGACAGGAGCACAACCGCAAGTCTGATCCTCAAAGGTCTGGAAGAAGTGCCTCCAGTACGGAGTAACCAGCCTAGGCCAATGATCGACCTGGTCCAGGCAGTGGAAACCGCACTGTACGACTTAAAAGACCTTGGGATGGAGGACGTGATCAAAAACCACCTAACTGTTGCCGCCATAGAGAGAAAACTGCCTATAGGCATGAGAGAGAAGTGGATCTCCTATGAGCGTGACCCCGCAAATGGCGTCACGCCCGCAAGTTACTTCGATAGACTCTTCTCATTTCTGAAAGGACAGGAAAGGATCCTCGAGAGGCTAGCACAGTTGGAGATCGGAGCCACCCACGCTGGCGAAAGTCCAACCCAGCATGAAAGGCTGAGCGACAGGGGAGGTGATAGACGGTCATTTACAAGAACGACATCGAGCGAAGTAAGAAGGGAGCCCCAGAGGGACTCGTGCACCATGTGTGGAGAGGAAGCACATGGGAAAAGACTTTACTTCTGCTCGGCCTTCAAGAAGGCTAAACTACTTGAGAAACGAGCCCAGGTGAAGAAAGCTGGAGCATGCATCAAATGCCTCGCTTATCACGGGGCCAACGGCCTATGCGAGAAAAGGTTCCTCTGTAAGAAGGATGAGTGTGTGAAGGGGGGCGGCCCTGTCAACCATCATTTTCTCCTCTGCTCCAAGACACAGAGCAGGAACAAAACAACCAATGAGCCCGGCGCTCGTAAAGGGCTCCGAGGCCTTACGGCTGAGCAGGAGAAGGTGGTCACAGAGTTAAAGTTGTCAACGCTCCAAATGGAAGCATTCAGAAAAGCCTTCACGAACAAAGCGACCTCCCAAGTGTACGCCAGCAAGAGCCTGTTGGACAAAAGTGGCATAAAAGAATACCCAGTCCTCATGATGCTCATGGACGTCACGACGAGATGAGGAGACTGTGTTGGAGCGTTGATGGACCTTGCCTCCGACACCAACTATATCACACACAGAGCCGCCAAGAGGCTCGGGCTGGCCGGCGAGCCTATCACACTGGTCGTGTACGGTGTTGGGAAGATGGCAGTCAAAGTCGATACCAAGAGGTATGTGGTAGCAATAAAAGTATGGACCCCGAAGGGGACCTTGAGGGCCCACGAAATGCTCTGCTACGGCCTTGAGGACATCGCCAAAGTAGACAGAGTGGTGAACTCCAAGAGACTAGAAAAGTTTTTCCCATGTGTCAAGCCAGGAGAATTGACCCGGCCTGATACCATTGATCTGCTCATTAGCACCCGGGAAGGTTGCCTGGCCCCACAAAGAATGGAGAGAGCCGGTGATCTGGTGCTATGGGACGGCCCACTGGGCAAAACTGTGAGCGGTGCGCATCCGGACCTCTTTGAAGAAGTAAAAATGACCACGCTTCATTCATTGACCCACTTCGCACGCTCCATGGGAACAACTGTCGTGAGAGAATGCAAACACCTCACGGTAGACTTAACCAGGAGGAAAAGCATAAAAGAAGCAGTAACTGCCGCAAGCAACAAGGAAGTCTTCGACTGGCTGAAATGGGACAGCATCGGAGCAGCCTGTGACCCCGTCTGTGGGGGGTGTCGCTGCGGTAACTGGCCTCCTGGAGGAAAGGAGATGACACTGGCTGACGAGCGGGAGCTAGAGACCATCAAGGCTGGCTTGACCTTCAAGGAGAAAGACTCGCACTGTGGGGACTCCCACTGGGATGCAAAGTACCCCTGGAAGGAACAACCAGCATCTCTCCCTAACAATCGCCGAGCTGTGGAATCAACCTTCCTCAGGACAGAGAAGTGCCTTGAGAAAGATCCTTCATGGAAAGTCGCCTATACCAGGCAAATCCACGAAATGGTGGAGAGAGGAGCTGCCGTGAAACTAACTAGGTCTATGATGGACCAATGGAAAGGAGCAGTATGGTACGTGAGTCACTTGACCGCACCGAACCCACACTCCGTCACCACTCCAGTACGCATCGTCTGGGACAGCAGCCAAGAATACAGAGGTGTAAGCATGAACAATATCCTACTGAAAGGTCCTGATGTGCTGAAGCAAATCCGTGCGGTACTCCTCAGATTCCGGGAAGGAGAACATGCAGCCATCGGTGACATCAAAAAGATGTACAACTCAGTGTGGCTGGAAGAGGAGGAAGTTCATGTACACCGCTTTCTATGGAGAGACTCACCGCAAGACGAGATAGAAGGTTATGCCGTCATCAGGGTGAATATGGGAGACAAGCCGGCCGGATGTATTGCCCAAGTCGCTATGCGAGAGACCGCATACCTCCCTCGGTTCTCCCATCTAACTGATGAAAGATCTGTCATCGTGGACAACAGCTACGTGGACGATCTCCTCGTATCACACAATGACTCACACAGACTGGAAGAGATCCAGGCGGCTTCCACCTCAAACCGATCTGGTCACAGTGGGAGGCATGACGCCCCGGAGACCAAGCCAGAGACACTAGTTCTACCGAACCAACTCAAGGATGAAGATAACAAGGCTTTGAGTCGGCTACCTTGTTCAGGAAGACAAGCTCTTCGTAATGGCATCCATCAACTTTTCCCGGAGAAGGCAAAAGATGAGGATGGAAGCAGATCTAGCCGAAGAAAATATCATAGAGAGGACGCCTAACCCTCTGACACGCCGAGTCCTACTCAGCCAAGTCGCAGGACTGTATGACCCGATTGGTCTCGCAACTCCACTCAAGCAGAAGGGAGTGATCCTAGTGAGAAGAGCATTCCAGGAGGCTGGGAAAATTACCAAGGACACTTGGGACCAGCCACTATCAGAGGAGCTCCGATAGAAAGCAGTGGAGTTGTTCAAGGAATACGCTCGCCTGAGCCGCGTCACATTCCCAAGAAGTATCACGTTCGCCGGCTGGTTGGGCAAGCCATGGGGGATCACGTTCTCAGACGGGAGCTGTGATTCCTATGGCGCAGTACTGTATCCACGGTAGGAGACGTCTGGGGGAGCAGTCGCCCGGCTAGTGGAGTCAAAATCGAAACTGGCCCCTCTTGACCTTAGAGGTGATCCAGTAAAGGCGGAAATCTGTGGGGCGGTGTTCCCATCCCGTCTAAAAAAGTATGTGCTTAAACATGGAAGAATCAAAATCGAGAGATGGTTCCACTTCGTCGACAGTCGGACGGTGCTGGGTGCCATCCAAAGAGAAAGCTATGGATTCCAGACATTCTTCGCGAATCGGGTCGGAGAGATCCAGAAGGCTGGTCCCGTCACTGATTGGTGGTGGGTACCAGGAGAACGCAACATTGCTGACCTGGTCACAAGAGGCCGCTGCTCCCCAGAGCTACTCGGAGAGGACTCTGCTTGGCAATGCGGCCCTGATTTCCTCGCCTATCCCGAAGAGGAATGGCCAAAGAAATCAGCCTCAGAGGTAGCTACCGCTGCGAGAGACGCAGTAAGTAGGCTTCAAAGAAAGGCCTTCACAGTTGCTATCACAAGAGCGCAAGCAAAGACAATGCCTTCCCCTGCCAGCTCAGGGGAAGGAAAGATAACAGCCATAAAAGAAGAATCAGATATCATTATCTCGCCAAACAGAACCCCCGACAAACTTTGGGGTGGGGCTCTCGTAGGCCAGATAAACCCAAGGAGATACAGTTCTCTCAAGACACTCTGCAGCATCGTCGGCTTCATCCGAAGTGCACTAAAGTTCTGGGCAACAGTAAAAACCCGGAAGGCCCAGACGACGAAAGCACGTTTGCCAACCCGCACATTGCTAAACTGGGAGGCATTAACTGTAAACGAACTGCAAAGCGCATTCAAAGAACTATGCCTGGCCGCACAGGAAGGCGCATAATTCCCCGTGACCACACTGGACAGACTTGTGGTCCACAAAGAGGAGGACTCCAAACTCTTGCTGTACCACGGCAGAGTTCAAGCCATGGCCAAAGAATGGCATGGGGTGCCCTTACTTCCCTACAGGGAATGGGTCAGCATCCTCCTGGCAGAGGAAGCCCACAGGGCAAACCATGAGGGCATTGCAGGAACCCTCTTGCGCATGAGAGACAAAGCCTGGGTTGTGCAGGGGCCAAGAGTAGCCCGAAGTACAATTGACTCGTGTATAGACTGCCGAAAGAACAAGGCAAAAATGTGCCGTCAAATCATGAGCAAACTCCCCCCGGAGCGCACAGAGCCGGCCGCACCATTCGAGTATACCACGTTGGACCTCTTTGGTCCCTACACGATCAAAGACTCAGTGAAAAAGAGGACAAGTAAGAAAGCCTGGGGCGTAGTTTTCTGCTGCATGGCGTCCAGAGCGATACATGCCGACATAGTGGAAGACCTCTCGACCGAAGGTTTCCTAAAAACGTTCCAAACGCTTCACTGCATTGAGAGGCCATCCTAGGAAGCTCTGGTACGATAAAGGGACTAATTTCGTGGGAGCAAAGCCAGCGCTGGAAGAACTTTATAAGTTCCTAGCGAATATCGACAATAACAAGGTACAGAAGTAAGCCGCAGAGTCTGGAACAGATTGGACTTGGGTGTTCCACGCCGCTGACTCTCCTCATAGGAATGGTGCGGCTGAAGCAGCTGTGAGAGTATTGAAAAGAGCACTAAGCAGCTTAGGCAAAGAAGGGAGCCTTTACGGCCCTGGAGTTCCAAACCCTCCTATACCTAGCTGCCAATCTATCAAATGAGAGGCCTATTGGTGCCAACGCCCAGCTTCGGGATGGCACCATTGAGGTCATCACCCCCAACACTCTCCTACTGGGACGTGCAAGGCCTCGTGGAGACCCCAGAGGTTTCGAGTCCGCTAGCTACCCCTTCGTCCGTCTGAGAGCAATCCAGATTGAAGTGGACAGGTTCTGGAGAAAATGGAGCCAACTGGCGGGACCAGAACTCTTCGTCCGGAAGAAGTGGCACATTCCCGCTAGGAATGTTGCTAAAGGAGACCTGGTCTGGCTTGCGGACCAGAACGCACTCAGAGGCCAGTTTCGACTGGGCCGAGTGATAAAGACTCACCCTGACCCGAAGGGTATCATCAGAGAAGTGGAAGTAAGGACTTGCCATAGCCTTCCCGTTACCGCCGGTCATCCCAAGCGTGATCGTCACGTCGGGGTGTGCCCTACCACCGTCCTCCACAGGGACGTTAGGAGGTTGGTGGTACTTCTACCTTTCGAGGAACAATGACCAGAAAAGGACGTAGAAAGTCGCCTGTTTCTGGCACAGAGAAGGACGTCGAAAGTCGCCTATTTCTGGCACAAAGGACGTCGAAAGTCACCTATTTCTGGCACAAAGGACGTCGAAAGTCACCTATTTCTGGCACAGAGAAGGACGTCGAAAGTCGCCTGTTTCTGGCACAAAGGACGTCGAAAGTCGACTGTTTCTGGCACAAAGAAGGACGTCAAAAGTCGCTTGTTTCTGGCAGGATTGAGGACGTCAAGAATCATCCGTTGCCGACATAACCTGAGTAGTTTTCGCGGGAGCCGCTTGTGCTACCACCGTAAATGCGGCATAGTTTAATTCTTCGTGCCCCTGTAAAGAAATAATAATAATATAGACCGGGATCACTTTGTATAGTTTGGATAGTTTTATGAGCCTGACGTTCAGAAAACTAAGTGGGAGGTGGAGAATTATCCGACGTTTTTCCCAATATTTATCATTATTATCCTTCATTATTATCATGAGTAACATTTATTGTATACATTTATTGCATGAGTTAGTTATTATCTGGTGCCGCCTAGTGGACGCACTTTGGAGCACGTATTGCGACTCTGAGCAGGTAAGCTGTCTCTGCGCCGGCGCGTAGCGCTATTTAAGTGACACTCTTAGCCTAGACTGTAAGGTGAAAAGCCCTGTGGGCGAACTCTTGACTGGCCAACGGTACGTTGCATTGTATGCGCCGTTAATATCCGCATTTATCTTTAAAGGGGACATGTACTATAAATGTAATTTTTCAGTCTCTAGCATTGTATTATAGTAATAGGAGTTAGTATCAATGTGTTTTAGTGTCTAAATACCATATTGGCGGATTGCTCTGATTCAGCTCAGATAATTTCCTGCTCCAGTAAATTAGTCCATCCTGATTTGAAGGCCTGAATGACGTTACTCAGGCTCTGGGTAGAAGACAGTGATGTGATTGGCTCTGTGGTTTTAGCTAATGCCCGCCCACAATCTACCTAGACTAGACAGCGAGTGGAAAACCACTTCCTCATACTGCGAGGCAGAGTGAAACCCGACACCTCTGCATACACTCTGGAGGGAGAGAGAGAGAGAGAGATAGAGAGGGAGAGAGAGGGAGAGACAGAGAGAGAGGGAGACAGAGAGGGAGGGAGCACTTGGGGGGGGGGGAACTGCCGCGCCACACGGGAGGCTTATTGCTTATTAACAGCCGAGTGCTTCCGCGTTTTCCCTGATGGGCGTGTCGCCCCGCAGCAGGCGCGGCAGCCGCAGAGCGGAGCGGCAGAGCTTGCGGCAGAGCTTGCGGCATTATGTAGCCGTAATCCGCAATGATTTTCATTCGAAGCTTAGCTCACCTGGCAGCGCTGCGGTCCTGCGGTCCGTTGGTGACAAGTTCGAATCCCATCAATTTTTTTCTTTTTTTTAACGTGTATTCTTTCGCCGGTTAAGGTTAGTGTTGTGAAGGATCAGATTAAACCGAATATATATATTTATTTATGGATATATATTTAATAGTATTTGTATATCGTTTGATATCCCCTGTATATTCCTTGTACAATATGCACTGAATATCCCTTTAGTCTACTAACAGCCCATAATAGTTTCATTCTACCATTGGACAAGAACCTGGCGCCAGCAGCCAAGCCCCTTGGTTCAAGTTCAATCGTGCCGACCAACATGTCGTTACAAGCCCGGTTCCGCGTAGGAATAAGTCTGGCGAAATACGAATGGTACTATTTGTTCACAGCGCATATATATATGGCGCAAGTAAAGTAGAACTTTCTTTTAGTCCATTAGTCCTTTACCCTCCAACCTAGTAACAGACGCGAAGCCTCACCCACGACGCACGTGTGGTGCAGTATGGCCTACTTGGCCTCAGAATAAGCATTGAGACATCGTGTGGATTAATAGTTGAATTGTCATAGTTTGGCACTATACCGTCGAGTTGGACGTATTTCTATTAAGTTAATAATAGTCTATTATGTATGGTGCATCGTTCGGTTAGAGTTATAAAGTGAGCAGTACCCCCATCGTTCCTGACGTTATCTGGAGTCTTAACCAGGCTGGGCAGACCACGTGTGGTGCTTGCATCCGAGGAGCTCCGGGCCAGGACGAGTGGACCTGTACATTGGATTACTTTACCCGGACGACGGCGAGCCTTCCACGGCTTGGATTATCTACATGCTTTGGGTGCTTTGATTATGCCATGGATAACGGCCAACACTGCTGAGTGTTGGAACTACCCCCCGGAGAGGAGTCCAGGTGAGACGGCGCTCTACCCCAAGTGAGGTCGCCTCACGTCTCTTCGTTGTGGACCGGCAGCTACCGTCCACCAGAGGGCCCAGCTGTATTCATCTGCGGACCGAGGTTCTGTGGGCACCGTGTTCAGCACTCTGAATTCTCCCAAGAAATCGTCGGCCAGATGGGATACCGCCAGCGGCTCTTCTAACCCCCCCCCCTACTGTCTTACAACCAGCGGGACCCCCCTTTAGTGTATCCAGCTATAATCATTTAAGTACCATCGCTATAGTTCCCTAAAGAACCAGGTTGTATATTTGCTCCCTGCGTAACCAGAGATTGGACATTCAATGTTGATTTACCTACGAATACTCATTTGCCTTACAAGTGCATTTCAAATCATAAATGTCATTAAGTGAACGTTGTATATACCCTTTGCTATATAAAATATTCGATTTATACATTTGTGTGGACTTCGTTTCATCAGGTGGGAAAGTGTTCATCATATCTATATCATGTACTGGATGGCCAGAAGTTAAAGTACAAGCGGTAGTGGTTTAATAATACCATACTTATCAATACAGTCAGGGAATTGTACCCCTCAGTTACAGTTAGGCATGGTTAAGGTTAAGGTTAGGCATTGTTTCGGAGTTGGTTAAGGTTAGAAGGGTTAAGTTTAGGTGCTGTTAAGGAGCTGGTTAAGGTTAGAGTTTGTCTTAGAGAATGGCAATATTCTTTCTATGGTTAAGGTTAAGGTTAGGCATGGTTAAGGTTAAGGTTAAGGTTAGGCATTGTTTCGGAGTTGGTTAAGGTTAGAAGGGTTAAGTTTAGGCACTGTTAAGGAGCTGGTTAAGGTTAGCGTTTGTCTTAGAGAATGGCAATAGACAGCCTATTTCTGCACTGCCGCTCTCTCGCGCTGCCGCGGTCACATGGTCACATTGTCACATTCTTGCACTCCTCCGCTGTTAATAAGCAACACGCACACGGGAGAGGGGAGAAAGGGAGGCCCCCCCCCCCCCCCCCCCCAAGTGCTCCCTCCCTCCCTCTCTCTCTGTCTCCCTCTCTCTCTCTCTCTGCCGCAGGGAGAGATAAAACGAATGGAAGAGACGGCCTGTCTTTTTTTTCTCTCTCTCTCTCTCGCACCCCCCCCCCCTCTCTCTCTCTCTCTATCTCTCTCTGTCTACCAGTCGCAGACTGTGTGGACTGACTGTCACTCAAAGTGCTTATGGGCGGAGCCAGGCCATAACAGCCTGAAATCTTGAAGCTGAAAAATTATGGTTTT
This sequence comes from Notolepis coatsorum, assembly GCF_963971535.1. NCBI lineage: Eukaryota > Metazoa > Chordata > Actinopteri > Aulopiformes > Paralepididae > Notolepis > Notolepis coatsorum. The sequence goes on along the minus strand of NC_140173.1, from coordinate 18,943,281 downwards.
GAGTACTTGATTAGAAATATAAAACAATGCATTTTTTTGAAAAAAACCTTACAGATGTCTTCAATAGACTAACAGGAATTGTGTAAAGTTGCCCAAATAGTGCTAGGAATAGCAGTACATGTCCCCTTTAATTCATATATCTAGTTACTAATTAATGCTGTTTATTTCCTTTCCTTTGTATAGGTAAATAATCTGACTGACTGATTAACGTCCGATTATACGCTGCTGACTAAACGCTGACTGAATGTACACTACTGACTAACGTCTGGCTAACTGTTACCTGGCTACTGCTGGCTAAACGTCTGGCTACACTATCAAGTACCGGCGGTTGCTAAATTGCAACCTAACTATCAACGAACTATTATCAACGTCGACTTGGTTGAACATTACCAAATACCATATCGACCTCTACTAACATTATCCACTAATGCTTGGATGTAAGCTGCTACTAACTATCAGCTACAAGCTAACCACTTGTTTAATTGACCACCTGGTGATTATTACAACGAGGAGGAATTGGATGCCGGACATTAAAGTCCAAATAAACGAACATTCTTATAAAGTCCGAATTGTTTCACTGGTTTGAATATAAGTCATTTCGCCCACACCCTTCCAAGGGGGACATCTAGTTGACTCATTGACTGAGACTGCTAGATAATTGGACAACGTATATCGAACCGAACCAAAAACCGTGACCCCAAAACCGTGATACGAACCGAACCGTCCATTTTGTGAACCGTTCCACCCCTACTAAACACTGGAAAAGGCCATTTATAATGCATGAGACCTTTAACCTTTATTTACCCAGGCAAGCAAGTAAGAACAAATTCTTATTATATTTATTGTCAAAAGTATGCATAATGTTGTGTTAATACGACAAGAGATATGTAATGTTAATTACCTGAAATGATTCCGTTTTTTTGGGGGGGAAACCCTGCATATATCGGTATCGGTTGTGGGATTGTGTAAAAATCCCTACTTTTTACACAAAAGGTGACAGATATGACAGAGAGGCACTACTGGACATACAAGATTTGACGATCACTCCAAAACTGGAGTTTTTTTACACAAAGATCCTTTGTTCATACGAACTGCAGCAGACCCGCTCAACGCAGTGCTGCCGAGGTCAAAGAGACGCAGAAAGAGAGCCACAGAGCCGGCCTCCTGGTGAGACTGAGAAAGCGAGCCAATAGCCCCCCGCCTCCCAGCATCACTGGCGGGTATGTCATACGACCGCCAGACACTTATGGACCTAAACTCCGGACTCAAAGAGGAGTTGGTAGACACTTTATGCCCAGAATGGCTAACAGAAATCAAGCGGGAGAACGACAACAAAGGAAACTGCAGAAAGAAGCATAGAGGTAGACGAGGCGGTATCAGACTTAGATTAAAAAGATCTGCTTACCGTCCAGCAATTCCATCCATCTTTCTGGCGAATGCACGTTCGTTGGAGGGAAGGATGGACGACTTGAGAGCGAGGGTCCGATTCCAACGGGAGATGAGAGACGTTAACGGCATGTGTTTCACTGAGACATGGCTCAAGCCAGCGACGCCGGACAACAGCGTCTCTCCATCGGACAATTTCACCGTCCTGAGAGCAGATCGCACGGCAGCCTCTGGGAAGAGCATCGGAGGTGGGGTCTGCATCCTCACGAACAATCTCTGGGTTAATCCCAAGGAAGTACATGTCCTCTCAAGTTCATGCTCCCCAGATATGGAACATCTCCAGATCCTGTGTCGCCCGTATCACCTACCCCGTGAGTTTACCGCGGTCATTTTATCCGTCGTGTATATTCACCCACAGGCAAATACTGGCAAAGCGCTGGGGGAATTACACGACTACATCAACAAACAGCAGATCAAGCACCCAGAAGCCGCGACGATAGTGACTGGTGACTTCAATCAGGCAAACCTGAAAAAAGTGATGCCGACCTTTTTTCAGCACATCGCCTGCTCCACAAGAGGGGGGAACACACTCGACCACTGCTACACCCCGTTCAGAGCTGCCTACAAGGCTGTAACGGCTCCGCCACTGATGGGCTCTACAAGCGCGAGCGATCACGACTCCATTTTTTTTATTCCAGCATACAAACAAAGATCGCGTGACGTTGTCGTGTCACGTGAGACAAAAAAGTGGTCTGACGAATCAGAGACCGATCTCTGTGACGCGTTCGCGGATACAGACTGGGACATGTTTAAAGGAAGCGCCAGTGACGTCAGCGAGTACGCTGATACCGTTGTTTGTTACATAGCAACAGTGGTAGACGGCATTGTCCTCACAAAGAAGGCGCGGGTTTTCCCAAACCAGAAACCTTGGGTGGACAGCACTATAAGAACAGCCCTAAACTCACGCACCACGGCTTATAACCTGGGCAGAGAGTCAGGAAATATGGAAGAGTACAAGGCTTCAGTCTACACTCTGCGCAAGGCTGTTAAACTTGCTAAGAGGACATATGCTGAGAAACTGGAGACACAAATGGCACAAAACGACACAAGAGGCTTGTGGAGGGGACTGAAGACAATAACTGACTACAAAGTCAGCGCCCCCTCAATGGGGAGCGACGACGCCTCTCTAGCGGACAAACTCAACTCCTTCTACGCTCGGTTCGGTGTAGACAGTGTCGCCGCTAGCCCTCTGGCTAGTGACGTCACTGGCGCACCGGCTGTTGTGGAGGGGGGGGGGCAACCGCGGGGGGGCGGGGGCGCTCTCTCGTTGTCGGAACACAGTGTGAGAAGAGCATTTATGCAGGTGAACACCAGGAAGGCTGCAGGCCCAGATGGTATAACAGGACGCATACTTAAGTCCTGTGCAAACCAGCTTGCCCCGGTGTTCACCGCCATATTTAATCAATCCCTGGCGGAGTCAGTAGTCCCTGCCTGCTTCAAGATGTCTACCATCATCCCTGTACCGAAGAAACCCTCCCCAACATGTCCAAATGATTACAGACCGGTGGCACTCACCTCTGTGGTCATGAAATGTTTCGAGAGGCTGGTCAAGGACCACATTTGTGCCTCTCTCCCCAGTGATATGGACCCTATGCAATTTGCATACAGGACAAACAGGTCCACTGATGACGCGGTCTCCCAGGTACTGCACAGCACTCTCTCCCACCTTGACCGTCAGAAGGGGGGCTATGTGAGACTGTTGTTCATTGACTACAGCTCAGCGTTCAACACCATAGTCCCCACCAGACTGGTGGACAAGCTGATCGAGCTAGGCCTGAGCTCCGCCCTGAGCGCCTGGGTACTGGACTTTCTGAGTGAAAGACCCCAGGCGGTCAGGGTGGGGGGTCAGACCTCCAACACCATCACCCTGAGCATCGGGTCCCCCCAGGGCTGTGTTCTAAGCCCCCTGCTGTACTCACTCTACACACACGACTGTGCGGCCAAGTTCAGCTCCAACTCCATTGTGAAGTTCGCCGACGACACGGTGGTGGTGGGGCTGATCTCGGACAACGACGAGAAGGCCTACCGAGAGGAGGTTGAGGTACTGGAACGTTGGTGCCAGGACAACAGCCTGCTCCTGAACATTGGTAAAACCAAGGAGCTGATCGTGGATTATAGGAGAGGACAGCAGGAGACACACACACCACTGACGATTAACGGGGCTACCGTGGACAGGGTGAGCAGCTTCAAGTACCTGGGGGTCCACATCTCAGAGGACCTGACATGGTCAACACACATAAACACAGTAGTAAAGAAAGCGAAGCAGCGCCTCTACCACCTGAGACAGTTAAGGAAGTTCAGAGTATCGGGGAAGATACTCCAGTCCTTCTACTCAGGAGCTGTAGAGAGCATCTTGACCGGAAACATCACTGCCTGGTATGGGAACAGCACGGCACGGGACAAGAAGGCCCTACAGAGTGTGGTGCGCTCAGCCGAGCGTACCACGGGTATTGCGCTACCTCCCCTGCAGGCTCTATACAACAAGAGGTGCAAATCCAGAGCCTGCAGGATAATGAAAGACCCCCACCACCCCAATAACAGCCTGTTCCAGCTGCTGAGGTCAGGCAGACGCCTGCGAACTCCAGCTACTAGGACGGAGAGGCTTAGGCTAAGCTTCTTCCCCCAGGCCATCAGAGCCTTGAACAATGAACATGGAGAGACACAGAAACTGAACTATCCACACACAAGCACATACACGACACGCACGCTGAGCACGCTCACACACTAGCAGCCACTTTAACACTCATGCCGCACACACGCACACTTATGGCCAGAGGAAAGGCCACTTAAAGTAGTATAGCATCAGGAACAGTGTATTGCACTACTAAAGCTACCTAGCATGTCCTATATGCTCTGTAAATACTAATGTACAGATACCGAGATGGCACACCATGTACCTGTTTATTGCACTGTTTTATTGGATTCTATTAATATGTTGTACCACTGTATTTTATTGGATTCTATTATATGTTGTACCACTGTATTGCACATCGTCGCGGGCAAGACCAGCCGCATTTCATTGTATACCTGTATGCCGTGACAATTAAAACTCTTGACTTGACTTGACTATTCTGCTTGCCAATGTACTCTCTGGATAATAAACTGTGCGAGCTAAGAGCAAGGATATCTTTCCAACAAGAAACGAGGGACTGCTACATCATATGTTTTTTTTTAACAAGGTTTTTTGTATTTGAAAGTTTTGTTTTAACAGGCGGTCCCACATGGGCCAAAATAAAAATAAAATAAGGCCCTCCCTCCCTCCCCCCAACCCTATACCAGACAAAATCATTCTACAATATCTTAGATCATTTATTAATCATTGTTTTTCCTTTTAGCTTTTAAATCACCCGACAGCAGTCACATATCTCTTGCATTCTGCAGATAGAGAAGAAGAAAAGTAAGAACATAATAGAAGAAAAGAGCTGAGAGATCAGGAAGGCCAGTCAGATCGCCTCTGTCACATTATCCGCTTCCATACCCTCAAAGAAAGTTAGGAAAGGATCCCAAATATTGTGGAATTTTTCGGTACAACCTCTGATAGTATACCTGATCTTCTCCAGTTTAATATGATACATGACCTCTCTCATCCAGTGGCCGTAGACAGGTGAACCTGGGTCCTTCCATTTGAACAGTATCAGCCTTCTGGCCAGAAGTAAACAGAAGGCCAGCATTCTAGATTCCCACCATCTAAAGTGGATGTCCATTGGGGCCACTCCGAATAATGCAATATATGGTGATGGCTCCACTTCCTTTCCAAATATCTTAGAGAAGGTGTCAAAGATGGTCTGCCAGTAGGTGTGCAACTTTGGGCACGTCCAGAACATGTGGAGCAGAGTGGCTGGAGCCTGTCTGCAACGGTCGCATAGAGGGTCTATGTCGGGATATATCTTAGAGAGCCTGTCTTTAGACCAATGCAGTCGGTAGGCCTGCCGCGATAAGCAATAAATCGATTAATTGCCGCGATAATTAAAATGAATGCAATGATTTTGACGGGCGCGATTAATTGCTATTTGCGCGTTTGTTTTAATGAGGCGGACCCAGTGCCCCTTGTCAGTCACTGTCCGTGTTGGGAGGCGGGCCGCTGGCTTTCTATTCTACTAGCATTAACGTTACTCATACAAACAGAGTAAACACAGTTTTCAATCAATCAATCAATAACAACATTAACGAGACCCTCGTTGTGTCTATTCTGCTAACGCTAACGTTACCTCTCATTGTGTCTATTCTACAAGCGTTAACGTTACCAGTCGCGTCTATTTGCTAACGTTAGCATTAGGTAATAACCGGTTTAAAATGGATGGTGATTACCTCACGTTGTGTCTATTCTACTAGCATTAACGTTACTCATACAAACAATCAATAGCGAGTTATATTGATCACGCTATGTACGATAGCCATGCTAAAACGCTAGCACAACATTAGCACCTAACCTAACAACAAGCCTTAACAAGTCAGCGATCTTTTTGCGAGACTAAACTCTCCGCTCGGTGGCAAATTGTGTTGATGTCGGTTTTGTTTAATCAATAAATGAGGCAGAATACACAGTGACTGTATCCTTTGTTTATTGCACTTGTGCCTGCTGCAAACATAATGCTTATGAAATCCTAGAGACGCGTCTCTATTCTGACCAATCAGTGGTCTGCAGTGTTTCACGTGACTTTTCTGGTACCCAAAGTACCTGATAATCGCAACAATACTTCCGGTCCGGTCGGTGGGCTTCAAAATAAAAGTCTAAAACACCGGAAAAGACGGAGCGGTGGGCTTCAAAATAAAAGTTTTGGGAAATAAATTTCTCCAAAAAAAAAAAATTCTCTAACCGGTCGCAATAATATCGCTTATCGCGATATTTTCGGGGGCAATTAATCGCCCAGCAAAATGTGTTATCGTGGCAGGCCTAGCAGTCGTGTACAATTTTAAATTGGATAACCGCATGTTTAAGGCAAATGGAAGAGGAGAAAATCCCCTGTATTATCTTGTCCCATGTGACCTCTGTGATTGGTTCACCTAAGTCAGTCTCCCATCTGCCCCTGAGGAGGTCTAAAGGTGTCGAGTTGCTTCTATTAAGTAGTTCATAAATTCTGCTTATAGCCTGTTTCTGGATCAGTTTACAGTTCAAGATCGAGTCTAAAAGGGAGGCAGGAGGACACACTGGGTAGCAGTCCGAGTTCGAAGTTACGAAGCTCCGGAGTTGCAAGTATCTATAGAAGTGTGACCTAGGATCTTGTATTTCTGTATCTTGTAAGGATCTTGTATTTCTGTACTAGCTGTTCAAAGGAGGCAAAGTTGCCGTCCATATAGAGGTCAGACAGCGTAATCACTCCACTCCCAACCCAACTGTCAAAGGCCTTATCCATCGTTGATGGGACAAACATGTGATTTCTTGTGATCGGAGCAGCCAGTGATAGTTCCCTGAGGGAGAAGGTTCTCCTAAATTGGTTCCACACTTTTATCGAGTGGATGACAACTGGGTTCGAGGTAAAGCTAGATATGGGCTGTGTGAACGGGAGCCTAGCACATAACAAGGCAGATAGGGAGGTGGATTTAACCGACGCTCTCTCCAGTACTGTCCACCAGGGGGCTGTGTCCTCCCCCTTTACCCAGTATAATAACGATCTTATGTTTGCTGCCCAGTAGTAGTAAATAAAGTTTGAAAGCGTCATCCCACCCATTACGCGGGGTCTCTGCAGCATAGATCTTTTGATCCGGGGCGTTTTTTTGTTCCAGATAAAAGGAAGATATCTGGTTGTTTATCTTGGAGAAGAATGTCTTGGTCAGAAAGACTGGAAGACTCTGAAATACATATAGAAATGTCTGCAATACATTCATCTTTATTGTGTTGATTCTCCCACCCAGGGATAGCGACAGGGGGTCCCAACGTTCAATATCTCTCGCCAGGTTAGACAGTAAAGGTTGATAGTTAGCCATATATAGGTCCTTATGTTCATGCGTGATCCATATCCCGAGGTACTTGAACTTTTTAGGGCTAATTGTAAACGGGAATGTGCTCAGAGGTATCCGATCCGCAGAGGTGCCGACGGGCATCAGTTCGCTTTTTTGAATGTTGATTTTGTATCCGGATATTTTGCCGAAGTCCGCAAGTAGGGTCATCAACCGAGGAAGACTCGTTTGGGGTTGTGATATATACAACAACATGTCGTCCGCGTAGAGCGAGATTTATGCTCCGAGCCCGCATGCATGATCCCCTTGATATCGGTGTTCTGCCTCAGAGCCAGCGCAAGGGGCTCCATTGCGATCGCGAAAAGGAGTGGAGATAAAGGACATCCCTGTCTCGTACCCCTATGGAGTTCAAAGTAGGTGGATAGATTGTTGTTGGTGCGAACAGCAGCCATCGGAGACGTATATAGAATTTTAATCCAAGCTATGAGTTTAGGGCCAAACCCAAACCTCTCCAGAGCGTGAAAAAGATAGTCCCACTCCACCCGATCAAACGATTTAACCGCATCAAGGGAGAGGACCACCTCAGGTGTTCCGGGTGGAGAGGGGCTATACAGGATATTTAGGAGGCGTCTGATATTAAAGAAAGAGTACCGATTCTTGATGAAGCCTGTTTGGTCCGGCGAGATAATTGAGGGGAGAACCCCCTCCAGACGACAGGTCAGAACTTTAGCGAGAACCTTGACATCGGCGTTAAGGAGGGAAATTGGACGGAACGAGCCGCATTCCAGTGGGTTCTTGTCTTTCTTAAGGATAAAGGAGATAACCGCTTGGCGCATGGTCGGAGGAAGAGAATTTGTTGAGAATGATTCATCAAATACGGCTAGCAGCAGCGGGGACAGCTGGGTTGAGAATTTTTTGTAGAAGTCTGTAGGGTAGCCGTCTGGCCCCGGGGACTTGCCACTCTGCATAGATCTAATCGCTGACGTAATCTCCGCAACCGTCAGTTCCTCCTCCAGATCTGCGGCCCTCTCTGGGTCGACTGTCAGGACGCGGAGGGTCCTATAGAAATCGTCTAGCGTGGAGGGCCCCACTTGCGAGTCCGAGGTGTATAACGATTGGTAGAAAGTTTTAAAGCTTTTATTAATTTTAAGGTAGTCAGTGGCTTTTGAGCCTCGCTCGTCGTTGATAGTGGGGATGGACTGGTTGGCAGTTCTTTGTCGCAGCTGATGGGCAAGTATCCGTCCGGCCTTGTCCCCATGTTCATAGTACCCCTGTCGCGTTTTAGTAATGAGGTACTCAGCCTGTCGCGTTGACAGGAGGTCAAACTCAGTTCGCAGCGATATACGTTTTTTCAACGTGTCGGTTGATGGCGAGTGGCTATGTAGTCTATCTAGCTCCAAAATCTCGTCCGTCAGTTGCTTAAGGCGTGCCGTGTTTATCTTCTTTTGGTTGGCGCAATATGAAATCACCTGTCCCCTTAAGTACGCCTTCAGTGATTCCCAAATGGTTAAAGAAGACATTCCCGGAGTCTTATTAATGTCGAGAAATAATGTAATTTCCGAGGTGATGAAGCTTGTGAAGGCTTCCTCCGACAGGAGCAACGGGTTGAGTCTCCACTGGCAGTGGCCGAGCCGTGTATTCAGGATACTCATTTTCATAACTAAGGGACTGAGATAACTATCGCTCCGTATTCGCATTTGGTTACGAGGGGAAGGAGTCTCTTATCCAGGAGAAAGCTGTCTATGTGCGAGAAGGTATTATGGACCGGGGAAAAAAAGGAGTATCCTCTGGATGTAGGATTACGAAACCGCCACACGTCAGCTACCCCATATGATTTAAGAAAGCGCCGGATTGCACGGGCCGAGCTGGACTGGGGGGCCTTTCTGGGCGAGCTACGGTCCAGCACCGGGGAGAGTGCACAATTCATGTCGCCGCCAAGGATGAGATGGTGCGAGGTCATATCCGGTAAGAGAGAAAAAAGGCTGGTGAAGAACGAAGGGTTGTCCCAGTTTGGTGCGTAGATATTAGCCAGAATGACCGGAAATGAATGCAGTTTCCCCACCACTATAATATAGCGCCCTGCAGGGTCGGCCTCTACACTTGACATAGTAAATGGCGTGTTTTTATCTATCAAAATGGCTGCTCCTCTGGCCTTCGTGTGGAAGTTGGAGTGATACATCTATCCCACCCACCCCCCCCTCAGTCGAGCATGGTCCGCAGTTTTTAAGTGTGTCTCCTGTAAAAACGCTATGTCTACATTGAGTTGTTTTAAATGTGTAAGTATCTTCTTACGCTTTACTGGGTGGTTGAGTGATTTAACATTCCAACTCACAAAATTGACAGAGCACCCTTCCAGCCCCATGGTATCACCCGTGTCGATCATAGTAGATGAGAGAGGCCATGCATCTGGAACCTAGAGAGAGCTCAGCACAACTGCAGGTGAAAAGCAAAGCAGACGTCTGATCAGTTAAGCATGTTGAATGTAGGGCTGCACGATTTTGGGAAATAATCTAACTGCGATTATTTGGACAGATATTGCGATTGCGATTTGCGATGCGATTATAACATATTTTTAATTTTTTTTACAAGAAGAATGTTGCTGCTTTCTGTAGTCGGGTCCCAACTGCAAAATTACTGTATTACCCTGTATTATACACTTTTACTATCATGTAGACTATTCTGCTTTGTGTTTACATGTGATGTATTGTACATGCACATTTATTATGTTCTTGTGTGATGTATCGCACATTTTATTGCTGTGTGATGTATTGCAAATGTTATTGCTGTCATCTTGGCCAGGTCTACCTTGCAAAGGAGATCTTGTATCTCAATGGGACTTCCTGGTTTAAAAAAAAAAAAAATAGATACACATAGATGATCACACAGTAGACATTACAGTAGCCTCTATACATATATTGTCCTGTTGAAGTTAATATGATACATTGTTCACATCACCTGCATATCATAAGCAGCACGTACACACCGATACATCTCTCTTTCTATGTGGTCTCACCCGCTGCAGCGTGTACAATGTTCTTTCTGACGTAGCTCATTGCTTCACCTGCATCGATGAACTCTTTATCTTCTCCCCCGTGCGTGATGCGAAGTCGGGCTGGAAAAAGAATGCCGTACCAGGTGCCCTCACGACCGCGTAGTAGCTTCCTCACCTCCGTAAACGCAGCCCTGGCCTTCACGACACTCGTGGCATAGTCGGGGAAGATCGCAATAGGCATTCCGTTGAACTGTATTGGGGCCTGAGCGCGCGCCTGGCTCAAAACCTTGACACAGTCCTGGTAGTAGTGGAGTTTAGCCACGATAGCACGAGGCTTCCCGTCCGTCCTCTTCGGCCCCAGTGTTCTGTGCGAGTGGTCTACCAGCACTTCATTATCCGTTCGTAGCACGTCTCTCAGTAGTTTTGAGACCGACGCAGTGGAGCTCGAGCCTTCCGTCTCAGCCACCCCAATTATCCTCACGTTGCACCTCCTCATTCTTCCTTCCATGTCCTCACACTTCCCTCTGAGACCCGCCATCTCTGATTTTAAGTCTTCGACTGTGGTTTGTAGCGTTACCACCTCGTCCGACCACCTCGAGAGACCACCCTCCACGTCTTTAACTGTAGCCTCCATTTTGTTCATGTCCACACGCAGTGTCGCTACACAGCTTCGCATTTCCTCATCACTTTCAAATAATTTCTGATAAGGTCGAACTCTTTGGAAAGTGCACCTTTCAATTCCGATTGTATTATCTCTGCGAGTTCCGATTTCAGCGCAAGGAGAATCTCCGCCTTTAAGGCTGTGGTATCCACGCCAGACATCTTTGACGGTGTGGACGGTGGTGGCCCAGAAATGGAAGTCGAGGCTTTTACAGGCCTACTTGGATTCGAGACGCAACTGTATTTGCGTAGGTTTGATGCCATCTGTCAGTGTAAACAATGACCATTGGTTTGAACAAATGTACCCCGAGTAAGATTCACTAAGTTTTGTAAATCCGTAAGCTTATTAAATTAAGATAAAATAAAAATAAGTAGAGGCTCGACGGGAGCTAGAACAAACAGCGTGTTACTCCATTGCTCGCCTAGCCACGCCCCTTCTGCAACATCATATGTTTGACGGAGACATGGCTGGGCGAGGAGACTCCAGCAACAAAGAAGGTAAACACCCAGAGACTGCTTTAATCGTGGTTGGAGATTTCAATCAAGCATCTCTGTGTGAAGTATTACCTAAATAGTAAATACTTTCAGCACATCGATGTGAAAACACAGGGAAATAACATCCTGGATCATTGTTACAGCCCATTCAGGAAGTCATACGTAACAAACCCCTCCTCTGCCAGCCATTCTGCAAATCAGACCATTCTTCCATCCTGCTTCTGGCTGCCTACAGAATTATACAACGGCATGCAAATTTCTCTATTCTGATTGGCTGAAACAGTCAATTTACACATAGTTATTTTTCATAATCCCACGCTCTTGGTCCCAGGAACCGCCCACAACCGAATTACTATCACTCCGCCGTGCGACTCTTTAGAAAAAAACAAGATGGCGGACAATAATCTTTACGAATGGATATGTTGATAGCGTCATAACGACTAAATGGAAAACGATTCTGTCACGGCGAATGTCTTAGTTGCTTAAACAATGTTGGATGATGTAATTGATGGGTCATGAGTCATTGTGGAACAAAATAAAAATCGCGCAAATTGATTGATTGATTGATTAACACTTTAATCGCAGATGACGTGTTTAGACGTCATTCCTAGCCATGCTCATTCTGCCAAAGACGCCGTAACTCGTCTTTGATGTCAATATTTAAAAAAATCTGTGATCGAAATCATATTTCTCCTCCGGGGTCCTGAGATATACTGCTGATCTCCACTCAACTCTCTAGCGGTTCAAGAGCGCCATCTGGTGGCCGATCGGCAGATCGCCAACAGGAAGTGACTCGTCAAACAGGAAGTGCTCATCCATAAATCGTCCGGGCACTCGCGATCATTAGCAGGACTCTATCTCAACACACTGGATAATCAATCGCTCGCCCTAACTCAATAAACAACGTTATTTGGACGTATATAGTATTATACAACCTGGAAATGGTTCATCAGGATCAACATCCCATAATCGAAAACTGTCTACTCCACGCTGATCGTCCAACGGCGCGAGGAAGATACGGTGAGTTTCAACGTTATTTTCTAACGTATTCTATACTAACTGATCTGATGATCATATGACCCACACTAGATGAATGGTATAACGTTGCCCACGGAATTATAAACGCCCCCTCGCCCATCCGGTCAATATCAGATGATACGTAGTAACTTCTAGAAGTACCTCCAGTTGAAATTTTTCATCTGGCACAGATCGCTACCAAACTGTATTTGATCATCAATATAATGCATTTGGGGCTATAAATCAAGTTCTGAAGAAAGCTGCAGAAAACGATAAAAACATACTTATACTTTAGACCATATTTTAGTATGAATATGTGAATGAAAAAGTATATCGTTGATACACCCTGAACAATACATATAGGACATTGAATGGGCCATAATAATGTCAATTTAGCAATAGAATCAGGGGAGGAAATTAGGCCACTTTACTCGCCAAATGCGAGTATTTTTTACGTTTGGCGAGTGATTCATGAAGACCACTCGCCAGTCTGGCGAGTTGACAGTGCCACGAGAGCACTGCACAAGACCCGCGGACATATATAATGTTTAATAAAAGTTCCCGCAGTACTGGCCAACCCGCGGACATATATAATGTTTAATAAAAGTTCCCGCAGTACTGGCCAACCCGCGGACATATATAATTTTTAATAAAAGTTCCCGCAGTACTGGCCAACCCGCGGACATATATAATGTTTAATAACAGTTCCTGCAGTACTGGCCAACCCGCGGAAATATAGAATGTTGAATAAAAGTCCCGTGGTACTGGCCATCAGTCAAGGAAGCACTCGCAAACAGATAACGTTAAACACAGAAGATGGAAAACAGACAGACTGAGCAACGGGGAACTGCATCCAACCCTAGTACAACTCTCGAGTCCAAGGCAAGGACACATTTAAATTACAGAGGTGTATGTTAGTCTATTGCGCACCGGACTACGACGTAAGGTTAGACATTTTATTTCATGCTCAAAAGCCCCTGGCTTGCACATCGCAGTCACGAAAGGGGCTAGCTCAACCAGTGCACAACAGCAGACCAACCCAACTGACGTTACCACAACACTCGACGGTACTTCACAGCACTGTCGTAAGGGCACCGTGCCGTCTTAAAGGCACAGTGAACACTCGGATGCATACACAACATTGACGTGGCTTGACAACCGAGGTTCAAAGTTAACTTGATTGACTGATTGAAAACTTTATTAACAGATTGCAGAATGGGTACAATACAGTACGGCTCAATACACACAATTGTTAAGGGGATGCAGACCAGAGAAAGACTTTCGTCTTGTTTACATCAGGGTCCCCCATTTTCAATTCATCATAACATATGACATACACGACATACAGATAGACAGTACTGCTACATCTATACATTTCACATCTATCTATCTATACACTTCACATACTTCGGTTTTTTTCTTTCACTGCCCAACCCAGTCCAACCCAGCATCTTTCACTGCCCAGTTCAGCCCAACCCAGTCCAGAATAGATCCCTCTTTCATGTTAATATGTGTTATGCTAATATTGTGAAGAGTAGAGACTGTTATTAATGTTTTATGCTAATAAATATTTTAAAGAGTAGAGACACGGTGTGATTATTACTATGATTGAAAATCAATTTAGACGAAGACATACAAAGAAGTAATTATCACAATTAGCGATTTTTTTTGGCTGGTAAAAAATCAGCTTGTCTGGTAAAAAAAATCAGATACTCGCCAGTTGGCTGGTAAGCCAAAAAGTTAGTTTCCTCCCCTGAATAGAATTTAAAAAGTTATAGCCCTGCAAAGAAGGGGAACTTCTCCATAGACAAATAGAGCTGGCTAGGGATGGTAAATTATGAATTTAACCATGGCGATCAAAGTGTTAATTGCAAAAAAAATAAAAAAAAATCTTTCTATAGAAGCAGCTGGGAGGTGCGCTGTTTTAAGTGAGCGTGGACTATTGAATTGATTGATTGATTGCTAACCTTGTTTCCAACTGGTTAAGTTTAGGCCCTCTTTCGAAGTTGGTTAAGGTTAGAGTTTGTCTTTAGAGCAGGGCGATAGACCACCAGCCCTGATTCCAAACTCTAACCTTAACCAATTCCTAAGGGCCTAAACTTAACCAGTTGGAAACAAGGCGGACAGTAATAAAATTAGCAATCAATCAATCAATTCAATAACCCACGCTCAGTTAAAACAGTGCACCTCCCTGCAGCTGCTTCTATAGAAAGTAGGTTTACAAAAGAAATTATAATATTTTTTTTCCCTATAGGGCAAAGAAAACTTTTTTTAATTTGTTTTACCTACTTTCTATAGAAGCATCTAAGAATGAAGTTCTATAGAAAGTAGGTTAAAAACCAAAGAAAAGTTGGATGTGTTAGTTTGTTGGATGCCTAGTTGAGAGACAGTTGGATGTGTTAGTTTGTTGGATGTCCTACTGAGAACAGTTGGATGCACTTCCGAGCTGCTTCCACATGGAGGCAACTTCTCCTTTTTTTTGGGAACTACTTTTTCTGGCGGATGGTTTTCTCAATAAATCTTCAATTAATGTGTGTTTATTGTATAGCAATAAGGTTGGATGAATGTGCCAGTTGTATAAAAGCATTACACCACTTGTAGTCGTGGATTGTGAAAATTAGACCATGCCTAGGGGGGTCTAACGACCACCCCTAGGCATGGTCTAATTTTCACAACCCACTCCTGCGCGTGATGTAATGCTTAAACAAGCACCGCCGACCATTAAGGAAGTACAGATCTGGTCTGACCAATCGATTTTGATCATGCAAAGTGGGAAATGTTCAGTGATTCATCGGACAATAACATTGAGGAAAACACGGAGGAATCACTGGTTTCCTACAGAAATGCATTGAGGACGTTGTGCCGAGGAAAGAAATCTGTCACAGAGGTTGATGTTCTTGCTCAGTTTAAGCGCAACAACACCAGGAAAGCAGCCGGGCCAGATCACATCCCAGGCCGGGTGATCAGAGCATGTATGGCGGAGCTGACTGGGGTGTTCACGGACATATTCAACCTGTCCCTCTCCTTGAGTATAGACCCATCCTGCTTCAAATCAGCCCACATTGTGCCAGTACCAAATTAGAGCAAGGTAACAAGCCTCAACGACTGGCGCCCAGTTGCTCTCACCGCCATACTGAGCAAATGCTTTGAGACGCACATCAAGACACTGCTCAACAGCAACCTACCGCTCAGACTGGATAACACCAATATGCCTACAGACAAAACAGGGAGGTTGACAACCTGGCAAAGTGGTGCCAGGAGAACAACGTCTCTCTCAACGTGGACAAGACCAAAGAGCTGGTCATAGACTACAGGAGAAGGGGAGAGAAGCTGGAAACCATTACCATCGACAGGGCTGCAGTGGAGAGAGTCAGCAGTTCTAAGTTCCTCGTGTTCACAGCACCGACAAACTAACCTGGGACGTTTACACAAATCATGTGGTAAAAAAGGCCCAACAACGCCTCTACCACCTCAGGAGGCTGAAGAACGTCGGCATGACACCCAAGATCCTGAAAGTGTTAAGTCAAGTCAAGTAAGTAATTTATTTATATAGCACGTTTAAAAGCACAAGAGCCAACCAAAGTGCTATACAATCAAAGCTTAAAATCAATGTCCTAATATAAAATACACAAATACAAAAAGGCACAGCAGGACAAGACAGTCCATTCAGAGAGTAGGACAACACACGAATAGGGGAACACAAAGTACAGTAGCACACAGGGGACAGAGGAGCATAAGAAGATATACAGGAGGGGGGGGGCAGGATAAAATTACATGGGAGTGTGTGAGTTAGGGTGTGGGAGAATCAGGGCCTTGAAGGAGCGATCGCCTCTCTTTTTGAGTCTGGTGCGGGGGGGGGGACCAGCCGAGCCTGGTTGGAGGATCTTAGTGACCTGGGTGCTGCGTAGGGGGTGATGAGCTCGGTGATGTATAAGGGTGCTGCACCCGATAGTGCTTTAAAGGTGAGGAGGAGGATTTTAAAGTCTATTCTAAATGGGACTGGGAGCCAGTGTAGGGAGGCTAGGACTGGTGTGATGTGCTCTCTCTTTCTGGTACCGGTAAGGAACCTAGCTGCAGAGTGCTGGACCATTTTGAGGCGGGACAGAGGAACAACAGAGAGCGTCCTGACGGGGTAAATCACCGCCTGGAGGGGGAGCTGCACCGACCTCAACCTAAGAGCGCTGAGCAGAGTCGTGAGGACAGCCGAAAAAATCTTTGGATGTGAGCTTCCCTAAATACAGGTTATCTACGAGAGCCGGTGCATCCAAAAAAGCCGGGAAAATCATCAAGGACTTCAATCACCCCAACCATGGACTGTTCCAGCTGTGGTCTGGAAAGTGCTACCGCAGCCACACAGCCAGAGCCAATCGGCAGAAGTTTTCCCCCCAAGCCATCAGACTCATCAACAGAGCGCATTGACCGTCCTCTCTGCTCCTCCTATGTTGACTTATATGTTTTTATTTAATCATTGATTGGGTGTATTATATGTTTTTTGTATCGCTTCTTAATTATCTTTTTAGATTGAATATTTCATATGCAGATACATTTTAGTTTCTATTTTATCCTTTCTTGTTGCACTGCTCTGGGCTGAGAGGAACGGTATTTAGTTTTTTAAATAATAAGTACACAAGAATAAACTAGATCTTGATTTTTAATTCTAATGCTGAAGCCAGACATTACAGGAAACTGGCGATTTGTCTACACTAATTGTGATGCTATAGTTCCAGTCATTCTATTCAGGTGGCGGAGCTGGAGGTGGCAGAGATGAAGATGTTAAGGTTCTCTCTGGGAGTAACAAGGTTGGACAAAATAGAAAATGTCTACATCAGAGGAACGGCCCATGTTGAGCAGTTCGGGCAGAAAGTGAGAGAAGCAAGACTGAGATGGTTTGGACATGTGCGGAGGAGGGAGGTGGGGTACATCGGGAGGAGGATGCTGGAGATGGAGCTGCCAGGAGAGAGGAGGAGGGGAAGGCCCAAGAGGAGGTTTATGGACACAGTGAAGGAGGACATGCAGGCAGCGGGAGTGACGGAGGACGACGCAGATGACAGAAACAGATGGAAACGGATGATCTGCTGTGGCGACCCCTGACGGGAAAAGCTAAAAGAAGAAGAGGAGTTCCAATCATTCTATTCTGGCCTCTAACAGCTGGTTCCATACAGTAGATGATTTGTGCCTTTTTCAATCAGTACATATTTGTTTTTATAAAAAATTATGAAGTAGCCCAGTATATACGCTTAGACCACCTTCCTGCCAGAAGCACCATGACCTGCTTATTGTGTCAAGAAACATGCCAACAGTGTCAAACAGACTAACTCTCTCCACCTGGTCAACCAAGACCAGTGTCAAACAGACTCTCTAACTCCCTCCACCTGGTCAACCAAGACCAGTGTCAAACAGACTCTCTAACTCTCTCCACCTGGTCAACCAAGACCTCAGTGTCAAACAGACTATCTAACTCTCTCCATCTGGTCAACCAAGACCTCAGTGTCAAACAGACTCTCTAACTCTCTCCATCTGGTCAACCAAGACCTCAGTGTCAAACAGACTCTCTAACTCTCTCCACCTGGTCAACCAAGACCACAGTGTCAAACAGACTAACTCTCTCCACCTGCTCAACCAAGACCACAAAGTTTCTCTCAAAACTCACCTGCACGCTGATAAATCAACCCAAAGACATGGTGATAGGGACACCATACAGCTGAGAGTGCCATTCTTCAGATGAGACGTTAAACCGGGGTCCCGACTGAATTTGGTAATTAAAAAACCCAGGGCAGGGAACAAAATTAACTTTTTGGCTTACCAGCCAAGGTGGCTGGTAGATTAAAAAAACTACCAGCCAGGCAGATTTTTTACCAGCCAGAAATTAGAAATAGCTTTTTAGTATATCGTCATGTGTAATTATTATTACTATTATACAGGGCTCTACGCTAACCCTTTTCCCAGGGAGCACATGTGCTCCTAAATTACAAAAAATATTAGGGGTACTACTTTCAAGTAACAGAGTTTATAAACAAACTATTTATTACATGCATATTATACTGTGCATACTAAGGGACAAACATCTGTGCAAATAGCACATACCACCAAAATCACACATTGGCCCATGCCTACTAGACGCAAAGGATATTGGTTGTCAAGCTGCTTTGGAAAATTCTTTATACAATTATTTAATGCATTATAATTTAAACGCTATTGAATAATAGTTACTATAGCTACTGTCCATCAATATCTTCCTTTTGAATGAAATAGGTTCAGGAGATGTAGAGAGAGGGAGAGACACACACACACACAGAGAAAGAGATTCTCAGCCCCTCCTTCCCTCACTATGCCTTTAAGTGTTCCCACTTCCCAGTGATTAGCGTTAGCAGTAGTTAGCGTTAGCAGGTAGCTTAGTTGGAGTACTCAGTTAGCAGATAACATTACGGTAGTTAATGTTTTTAGCGCAGCGTGGTTATACAGGACTGGTGAGGATGCAAAGCATGTTAGACAATTGGAACCGCTGCTCGCAGAGTTTTCGTTGCACATAGAAGCAGACTCGAGATGAGTTGTTACAGAGCTGGTCCGCGCTGCTCCGTGACTATTATGAAATGACAATTGCGCGTTGACACGCCCACTACGCAAGACGATTACTTGCACACTGTGCTCCTAAATGATTTTTCCAGTTCGCACAAATCTATTTTTTTTGTGGCAAATGCGAGTGAAAGCTCATAATGTATTATAGCCTTGATAGAATACTCTAATATGCTCATATGCCTCCCAATTTCTTTAAACGCCAGAGTGGCTTAGTAGCCTCTGTAATTTACCAGCCAAGGAGGAAATCTACACGCTATTGGCGTTTGGCGGGTGGTTATTTTGTTCCCTGACCCAGGGGCGTGTATCACTTCCGCAACGGATTTAGTCGGATTTCGGTTTCTGGGTTCGCCTGATTGGCCGCGACGGCCTCGTGACACGCCGTGGCACGCCCCCGTGGCAGCGGCAGCGGCGCCACTGCGCGCTGCTACTGGAGTTCACTTCCCCTTTCACATCGCTGCTGTTTAATATTGTCGTGTTGGCAAAAGCAGGATGAGAGAGCGTAGATTTCAGTGTGTATCATTTAATCATTTATCATTTAACATTTGAAAGGCATACATTGTTGTCATACAGAAGTACAGAATACTTTTATCCAAAATGCTTCTTACTGTTACTGTTAGAGACTTCCCCTTTCACATCGCTGCTGTTTAATAATATTGTCGCGTGGGTGAAAGCAGGATGAGAGAGCGTAGATTTCAGTGTGTATCATTTAATCATTTATCATTTAACATTTGAAAGACATACATTGTTGTCATACAGAAGTACAGAATACTTTTATCCAAAATGCTTCTTACTGTTACTGTTAGAGACTGTGCTAGACAAGATGAGGTACAATTTACAGTAAGGTGTACGAGTTGCAGTGCAAATGCTTCTTACTGTTGCGGTCCAGAGACTGTTACTGTACCATACAATATACAATATACTATGCAATGTACTAATATACAATACGCTATCAGTAACAGTCTCTGGAGCGCAACAGTAAGAAGCATTTGCACTGCAACTCGTACACCTTACTGTAAATTGTACCTCATCCCATTGCTGCTTTGCACTATAGCGTATTGTATATTAGTACATTGCATAGTATATTGTATATTGTATGGTAACTCAGTTACTTCTATTCTGCATCGAACATTGTACATATGTCTATACTGAACACGCGCGTGACCTCTATTTTTACTACTATTTTACATGCTATACTATTTTATTAAACAGCAGCGATGTGAAAGGGGAAGTGAACTCTAGCAGTAGCGCGCAGCGGCAACGCTGCCGCGGGGGCGTGCCACAGCGTGTCACGTGGCCGTCGCGGCCAATCAGGCGAACCCGGAAACCGAAATCCGACTAAATCCGTTGCGGAAGTGATACACGCGACCCAGGGTGTCTGGTTCCCCGACGTTCCTGGACAAATTCCCAATCAGGTCTCTGACATCAAGGCCACCTTATCATCCCTTCCCCTGAATTGGCTGGTATCAACCCCCGTTTCCTGAGCCTTTCAGCCACTGTGTAGTGTGATGTGTGCCTGGTGCCAGTGTCTCACAGCCATTGAGCCTGTAGCCCAAGGTTGGGTGCTACCCAGTGGTGAAGGAGGCCATTTACATCCTACACTGTAAAGTGCTTTGAGTGTGTGAGGGAAATATTATCATGTCATTATAGATCTGTGTTGAAATACATATTCTATCTCCAATAGCCTTGACTAGTTTAATATGACCAACTAGTAAACTGGTCTGACTACAGCAGAGACACTAGGCGACCATTATTTATATCGATTGTTTTTGATTTAAAAAAAAAAAAAATTATATAATTTTTTTTAATAAAATATATATATTATATAATCATACTTGTAGTTGTATTATCTGCGAGACATCGCCACCACGCAACAAGTCAAAATGCTCGCTATATGCAACCAGCTCCACTGTCTGTGTGTACTCGAGTAGCCTCCAGCTACGGCCAGGATTCTCCGGAGCTGCAGCTGGACCCTATACTGTAGCCTCCAGCTACGGCCAGGATTCTCCGCCGCTGCAGCTGGACCCTATTGACTATATTCAGCGTGCCCTCAGCTCGAATACGCACCGGTCCCTACTAGTAAACAGTCAACCCTCCGTCTCTTATTATATGTGAACTAAAGAGTACAAGGTTTACACAACAGCCCCCACCCCTTGTTTTATTGTATTTGTACATGTACTACCTGCTGTCAGCTGTTTATCTCTCTCTATGAGCTTGATTAGCTCACGTTAGCTAGCGTTAGCTAGCGTTAGCTCCGCGGCTAACCCTGAACTAAATCAATGACTAGGTTCTAAAGCATTTAGAGTAGTTTTCACTGCACATAGAAGCAGCCAAACAGCGGGAGAATTTCGGGAGCATATGACCAAAACCCAGTTAGGAACCATCGATTCCCATCCTTACTACTAACTTTACTTTTCTTCATAGCTAAATCAGCCAGTCTATCAGAGTGAGTGCTCAGTTGATTTTCCCCGCTGATCATACAGTGCTCAGCGTCATGAATGAATGAATGAATGAATGAAAACTTTATTTAACAGATTGCAGAATGGGTACAATACAGTACGGCTCAATACACACAATTGTTAAGGGGATGCAGACCTGAGAAAGACGTTTGTCTTGTTTCCATCAGGGTCCCCCTTGGCCTTGGATCATTTAGGAGTGAAATGCGAATGCAAGGCTTGAAATCACTACTCGCAAGCCCGCCCCCAAATATTATTTACCAATCGCAAAGGCCAATTAAAGGGGCAATTTGCGACGATCTCGTCGCAGTGTACAGCCCTGCTAGGGCATATTTTGTTGACCTTTCTGTCATATCTGGATGTCTAGTGTACGTCATTTCAATTATGTATTTAATGTGTTCTGACCGGAGCTCTTGGTCACTTTCTGGTCAGAAGCATTGTGTGTAGGGATGGGTACCGAATTAGGTACTTTTAAAAGGTACCTACCGAATCACGTCGGTACTACCGAGTACCGATTCACGTGAGATCCGTCGGTGCCAGATTTCAGTATTTTTTATTTGTTTTTTACTTTTTTTTTCACGTCAACGTTCACATGCACAATATACGCTTACCTTTGACTTGATTCAACAACAAAGCAGTCGGGGCAATGGCAAGCCGAAAACGGTCGAAAGTGTGGTTATTTGAAGTTTAGTACCGGTATCGATTCACAGGTACCGGTACCGTATCGGTTCAAATGTGAACGGTACCCATCCCTAATTGTGTGTACACATGATTGTCTCTGATCTATAAACTGATCACTTATAAACTATGTTCTATATTTTTACAACAACCTGACTGGATTTCAATTTCTACAGTTCACTGTCATGGCTCATTTTAAATATTAAATATTAAATAATATAAAGCACTATATAAATGCAATGATCATTCATTCATAATATCAGGTCATGACTGTAAATCTGTAAATCATAATCCAACACCAAACAGGGGTACATTGTACATCCCACTATCAAAGTATCTACTTTAATCTGCTGTGCAAACTAAACTGAGTGTGTTTGGTTAGAGTGTCTCTCTCCACGCCTCTCTTCCACTAAGAGACAATAGGCTACAGTAGACACCAAATCAAGCCCAACCCAGCCAAGAACAAGACTAGGCAAGCCTAGTTAACCTCTTAAGCCCTAGCCATATCTTCAGAAAATGTGCCTAAAAGTACATGCCCAAGTAAATGGAAGATTGCGCCACTTCTACAAGGCCATTTGCATGTTATTGGTATCTAGGGTCGTCTATGGAACTCAGGGAATGTATTCCCCATGTCAGCCATATTGTGTCTGTTACTAGGCTTGAGTAAATTGTAATGAACCAAAAGGAATATCAATTATTATTATAATTTTTTCTTTTTTATCTTTGACGGTGAATAACACCATGCTAACATTGACCAGATGTGAAGCTCATTCAGCACATTCTTGAGATCAAGTGTAGAAAAAATCTAAGCAAATGAATAAAGGGCAGATGATTTACATGGGTTTTTGTAGATACAGTACTGAATTGTGCCATCCGGACACATGCAATTTGAAATATGAATATAGAATATCATGCCCCGCCATTTGTCATCAGATTGAGACGCGTTTTTTTTCTCTAGACGTTCACAGAAAGGTAAAAACATTTCTATTTTATGGCAATAACGTTCAGGTTTGTGCCCGTGAGACATAATCACGAAAATAATGTTCAAAGGTAATTTCACGCCAGACGGCTCCATGTTTGACAGGGGCTGGCGTGAGCTGGGTAGTGTAGTTTTATGAAATTCAAAAGCCCATCGAAAGCCCTGGGTATCCTCTCTCTTAGGACTGCAAACATGAATGACGGCGCAATTTCCTCAAGTTCCTGCCGGTTTCTGATACAATGCACCGAGATGTTTGTAAATTCATATTTCGCTAATAACACTTACAATTATTGGTAAACAAACGTAGTGCTGAAAAATATACACTTTGACTGCTGTTTTGATAGGGTTAGGGTATTTAATCTTGGCTACATTTGAGAAAAAAACCACAACATTATTAATATGGACTGTATTGATCTATTTATGACGTGAAATTTATCTCGGCCCGGTACAGGGCCCGTCGGATGCAAGACCCAGCCAAGAATGAGACTAGGCAAGCCTAGTTAAGCAAGACCCAGCCAAGAATGAGACTAGGCAAGCCTAGTTAAGCAAGACCCAGCCAAGAATGAGACTAGGCAAGCCTAGTTAAGCAAGACCCAGCCATGAATGAGACTAGGCAATCCTAGTTAAGCAAGACCCAGCCAAGAATGAAACTAGTGAAGGAAACCAATGGTTTTCATTTTGATAATAACATGGAGGTAAAATACATATCTATCTAGATATTGCTTTAAACATGTTATAGTAGGGCTGGGCGATATGCAGGGCACGAAATTAACTTTTTGACTCACCGGCCAGTGGCGGGTAGATGGGAAAAATCTACCCGCCAAGATTTTTTTTTTAATAAAATATATATATTATATAATCATACTTGTAGTTGTATTATCTGCGAGACATCGCCACCACGCAACAAGTCAAAATGCTCGCTATCTGCAAACAGCTCCACTGTCTGTGTGTATACTCGAGTAGCCTCCAGCTCCAGCAAGGATTCTCCGGCGCTGCAGCTGGACCCTATACTCATGCGATGGAAGCCAGGGGCTCGAATACACATCGAATCAATGTTATAAGACATTGATATCAGGAGCTATCTGTAGCTACTGCTAGCCGGCTAGATAACGTTAAGACAACGCCTCAGTGAACTATTTAGTTTACTGGGACATTTCGTAGTGAGCTAACGTGAGCTAACTATCCAACGGAGGTATCATGCACTACTAGACTATTGCTGGAGCATTTGTTGATATCATGAGCTATCAGTAGCTAGCCGGCTAGATAACGTTAGACCAGGGGTGGGCAATTATTTTCCCCAGGGGGCCGAATGAGCAACTGAAAATATGTTGGGGGGCCGGGCCAAAATTCCAAACTCAATTATGCATAATATACATTTGATTTCTATATAAAAAGCAGTAAATGGCATTGACCCCTGGTAAGAGTGTATGTTATTATTTGGCAATTAAAGGGTGAGGTTAGCTTTCAAAAATATCATTTATTCAAATAGAATTTATTTCCAAAATGATAAACAAAATGTGAAACATTAATAATAACAAAGGGCATTTTGAGTTTCATATACTATTGAAACAAGGATTTTCTTAGCTTTCTAAAGACATCACATCATCTTATAGCAAAAATAAACAAGACATGTCACTGAACTGTGTAAAGAAAAGTGTCCCAGTTTTGTAGCCTTTTTTACTTTACATGCCTATATTAAACATTTAATGTTTTCAGAACTGTGCAAAAAGTGTCCCATCAAGTGTCCCATTTCACTTGTTATATTTCCACATTTTAGTGTTCTTCAGTTCTTTTTTTTTTCATTCAGTGTAAAAAATCCAGTCTCTGTTGAGCTTTAACAAGTCCATTAAAGTCAGGTTGCATGTCTGAGGTGGAGATGCGAAGCACAGCTGCCAGATGTTCATCAGTGAGAGAGAATCTGTACCTGGACTTGGTAAACATCATGACTGAGAATGTCTGTTCACATATATAGGTGGATCCAAAGAGAACCAACATCTTCTGAGCATGTCTCCTAAGCGTATATTGTGCGTGTGAACATTGACATGAAAAGAAAAAAGTTAAAAAAAATAAAAAATATTAAAAAAAAATATATATATATATTTTTTTTTATTATTATCATGTAATCTTTCGCGGGCCGGTCAGAATCATATTCTGGCCGTACAATGCCCAGGTCTGCGTTAGACAATGCCTCATGTATTAAACTAAAAGTGAATAGTTGACTGGGTCATTTTGTAACGGTAGCTAACGTTAGCTCACGGAGGTCTCACTAGACTAGAGCAGTCAGCAGACTGCCCGAGGCAATAGCCTCTGTGTTTACACGGGTTTGGAAGGGGCAGGAGGAGGAGGAGGAGCAGTGCGCTGCAGGTCTGTGTGCTTCAGAAGTCAGCGAGTGAGAACTCCGCTAAGAATTGGATCATGTTTTTCGATCGGTTTTCACATGACTATTTCGTTGCCCGCCACATGGCGGACAGACCTCTCAGTCTCACTTGCCAAACCTAAAATCTGCCCGCCAATGGCGGGTGGCAGGCTCTAATTTTGTGCCCTGGCGATATGGCCAAAAAAGTTATCACGATTTATTTTCATATCACTCGATATCGATAATTAATTATATATTAATTAACTTATTATGCCCGGCGGGCTATTAATAGACTTAACTTTTTTGCTGCGGTAGAACGAAGTAGAACTCAACGTCACTACAAGTTGGAGAGCCGTCGAGCCAACCCATTGAGAAACTTTGTGGTCCCGGCTTGAATTCTCCATGAATGTGTCCATAATATAAATCCATTTTGTTAGATCCAACACTGTCTGAATGTTTCTTTGTCGTAAAAGATTGTAAAAGACTGGTTTGACCACGCAAAAGTGAAAGACGGCTGGCTTGACCGCAGTGCTACGGAGGTACTTGCAGTTGCAGCACGAGCTTCACTGGTTCTTGGCTGTCGGCTAACGCCACCACTCCTTTCCGATTGAATTCGCTTGCATTCAGTGTACTCTAGCGGGTGATACTGTTTCAGGTGATGGAACATGTTTGTCATGTTACCCGTTTTGGTTAGCACCGGTCTTCGACACATTTTGCAACGAACGCTGCTCCGATTCTTGTCCGACTTTAGAAACCCAAAATGTGTCCATACATACTGCCGACGTTGAAACACCTTTCTTATTTACAATTTCTTCTACATTTGAGCTAAGGCTTGCGGTGGCCGTAGGGTTGTCGTCTCCTTCGCTGTCGCTCGAATTTTCGTTCATTTTCCTAACTAAGCTAATCTCCTCAGAATGATAACGAAACAAAACAGTAGCACATGGACTGCTGTGGTGCATGAGCGCGTCATCACGTAACGTAGCTCTATTCCTGATTGGTTGTTAGTGCGTGTGCATGATATCCAAGCATGGAAAATAGATATATCGAAAATGTGCGACCAGGTTTCATGTTTATTTCGAGGAAATAATTTATCGTGATAATTATCGTTATCGTTTTATCGCCCAGCCCTATGTTATAGTGTGTATCAGACGAGTTAAGAGACAGACAAGCGAGAGAAGAGTCTGGGCAGGGAGCCAGAGTGGTTGATAGTAGCCGGGCTTGGAAGCCAAGGTCACTCCAAGAGGTGTAGAGTGTTCATTTTGGGTCAGAGGTGACAAGCGGCCGTCGTCGCTTAGTAACGAGAGAGAGAGGGACGTTTCCATAGTAACGAGATATACTAACGATGACGAGAGTTGGAGTGTCGCGCGAGAGAGAGACTTTAAGACATTATAGCTGAGTTATTCCGGTAGAGAGTCAGACAAGCGTAGACTTGACAGTATGTGTACAGATGTAGTGAAGATGTCTCTGTTCTCTCAGTTACTTTATTATGTGTACAGATGTAGTGAAGATGTCTCTGTTCTCTCAGTTAGTTTACTATGTGTACAGATGTAGTGAAGATGTCTCTGTTCTCTCAGTTAGTTTACTATGTGTACAGATGTAGTGAAGATGTCTCTGTTCTCTCAGTTAGTTTACTATGTGTACAGATGTAGTGAAGATGTCTCTGTTCTCTCATTTAGTTCACTATGTGTACAGATGTAGTGAAGATGTCTCTGTTCTCTCAGTTAGTTTATTATGTGTACAGATGTAGTGAAGATGTCTCTGTTCTCTCAGTTATATATCGTATTTGCTTATCGCGTCCTGCTCTGAGCCTTATGAGATACCCCTTATCTCCTATGATACCTATTGTATCCCAACGAACAACTAAATGCACCCACACCTGAAGGGGCCCCCGCCCCTATGGAGGCGTAGCCTATATAACCATGACTCTGGTCACCAAACACTCTTCCTCTATTTTCGTTCCATCGTATCGGCTGCGTGCACCATACGTAACTAGCAGGATGAAAAGATCAGAGAAGATTCATAATGTTGAAAGCTTATCGGAGGTTGCTGGCCCCTGGCATCTTCGAAGCATGTTTTCAGCGACACGACGGGCCTATGTTGATGTTCCTCGTCTGATGACAGCAGACCAAGGTTCAGCTGTACAAGATTGGCTGTCGGGCCAGCTTGTACCCAGGTAGGCCCTGTGTCTTCAGGCATGGGTATTAGTGTTAGTAATGCTGGTTTGTTTTGTTACACAACCATATTGTGTGTTGGCGCCGGGGGCAGGATGGTTTGGTGAACGTTCACTGCAGTGAACGGTTTCCAAACTGTCTTGGGCGTGCTGCTAAACATCTAATGCTATGCTACATGCTATCGCTAATGCCACATGCTACCACTACTGCTACATACTAACTGCTGCGCTGTTCTAATGTCTCCGCGGTGAGATGCCCGGTTCATCAATGAAGGTCAGTCGGTAGCTGTTGTGGGTTTTTTTGCTGAGTCCTATTTACCTTTTTTTCGGGTAAATGGGTTGACAACAGGGTAGGCCGTGGCTAGGTACCCTAGCCAGGTATGTTACCTTGTGTTCCGGTGGGGTCTATGGAACGGTGTCCCCATCTGGGGCCGATGCGTGAGCTCGGCGGTGTAGCAGTAGAGCTATATTACTGCAGGATGGGACTTAACGGCGGGTTATGGCTCAGCTGGCTAGTTCCTATCCACATTGGCGTCGGGTAGTGGGGCTATGGGTCCAGCCGACATGGTAAACATGTTGCGTGTCTGTGCGCAGGCGGTTATTGATCTGGGTCCCACATCGCCTCACGCTAGGCTGTAGTAGTATAGGGGCAGGGCCGTCTGGGAGAACTGTGAGGCCCTGTGCGAGATTTAAACGCGAGGCCCCCCACCCCCTGAGGCGGCCCTGTGTAGTGGGCTATTGTTTCGTTCTGTCACTCTGCTATGAGAAGGTCCGTCTTTGCTACAGCTTTCTCTCCTCTCAACCATTCATACTGACGGTCAATCGGTATACTGGGGGAGTAGTGCGGGGGGGCTTTGTTTACCTTTTTTGGTAAATGGGCTAAGCTAGGGCTGGTGTGCTGTTGTGAATATTTTGAATGAAGGCGGGACTAGTTCGCTCTGGTCCGCCTCCCCTTAACGTTGTGTATATGGGTTTGCTCATTCTACAGTATTTTGTGGTTTAGTTCTTTTATTCATTTAACCCTTTCATGGTGCACACCACAGTGGAGGTTGCTGTTTGCAACCACCACTGGTGCTCCGTGTTAACATCAGTCCTTTGTTGTTGACATATTGAAACAGTGCCCCGCCCGGCCGACGCCATGGGTGGGTCGGCCTGGCGAGTGGCTGGTGGGCTGTTAAAGCCTGTACCGCCACGGTATGGAATTGGCAGCGATTAGAACGGTGTTCGAATTGCTGTTTTTTTCTATTAAAAAAAAATTGTGTCTGGTGGCGGGACCTTGAGGGCCAGCCGACGTCGACACATCGTGCGAGGTTGTTGACGTTATTAGCTTTGACCCAGCCGCAAGCTATAACCGCTCAGGGTTCCCCTCTCCGCAGGGGATTTTGGTCTTCTGCTGGAGCGCGGGCGGTATTGTCTTAGGCCCTACACCGCCTCACACCGCGCAGCCAGAAGAAGAGAGAGCACGGCCTCGTCAGCGGCGATGACGAGGCCCTCGACAGGCGGCCATGTTTTCCCCCGCCGGAGGTATCCTGGGCGTTGATTCGACAGGTGTCCACAAGGCCGACAGCCTTGGCGGCCGAGGGATCGGCCATGTAGGATGGGTTCGGCTTGAACAAACAAGCCGCCACCGTCCTGCCGCGAGCAGCCCGCTCTCCGATCACTCCCTTCCCCAACACCAGCGGAAAAAGTGGGCTCTGATTGTTTCCTTTGGCTGCGGGCCGCGTGCCTTCGTTGAAGCGCGGGCGGCCCCCCCTTTCGCTTCTCATGGGGACAGGGGCTGACACCCAGTTGATGGCTGAGCCTGGGTCTGTCCGTGAGAATGTTGTGCTGTCAAGCGGCTCCCACACCATAAGCTGTGTTGGTTGAGCCTGGTGTTACGTCTGTCAACTTAAGTGTTGTCAGCAGGGGGGCTCGAAACCTTTTGAGGCACACAGTGCGGGCTTCCCCGGCCTCGCCTTCGCCAGGCCAGGTATCATGATGGTGCCTCCCACTCCTGAAATATTGGCAGTGGTCGCAGGCACGCGTGATTTGGGGTGGTAGTAATATCACTGCAGGGCTACGGTGTGTAGGAACCCTTACACCTTGCATGTCCGGCTGCAGAACAACTCCTCAGCATGTTCTGGAGGGGTGTTCAGTGGGGGGGCTTTTTTCATCGGAAGCCCCCCGTATCAAACCGGCCCTTTCTGTCGGGGTCCCCCCTTGGGTGCGATTGCCTCGTGGGTGGTGTCAGGGTCAGATGTCCCGACACGGAACGCGCTGCTCGCACGGTTCCAGGGTTGGCTACGCACAGTGGGGGGACCGGGCCAACTATCTACAGTTCCTGGCGGACCTGCGCCACATGACGGCGGGTGCGTTGGGAGTGTCATCACATATGACTACGGCAGTACCATATGTCGAGGTGGATGGAGAGAACGCTGAGGCGGGGACTTGTGTTTACACAACCCCACCCGTTTTCAGGTTTGGTACAGACCCTATTGTCAGGGTCTCCAGCAGTGACAGCTCTGGTTAACGAGATCCAATCTCTGTGGACGAAGCAAGCCATCGTCGTGGCGTTCTCCTCCCGGTGTTCTCTGCCTGAGAAGTCGGGAGGGAGGGGTGTAAGACCCAGGCTGGACCTGTCCCATGGGAAGGTTCAGCATTTTTTGGATCGTCTCCTACCTGTTGAACACTGTCAGGTGGGGGTCTGGTTCTCCTCCATAGACCTGTAGGATGCGTATGTGCATCTCCGATCTTCCATCCTAGGGCTTACCTACGCTTCCTTTGCAGGGTTAGCGTATGAGTACCAGAGGCTGCCGTTCGGTTTTCTCTGGCTCCCCGCATCTTCACCAAGTGCGTGGAGGCCGCACTGGGGCCTCTGCGTCGTCAGGGGTTACGGAGTGTTCTGCCCTGATGACGTTCTGGTCCTTCGCAGTCAAGGTGGATCGTCAGGTCTCGTACCAGGCAGGTCTCTACCAGCCTGGGGTTGCTGTAGACTGGATGTAGAGTACTCCTCTTCCCAGTCAACAGTTGGTGGGCTATGGGCATCCCTCTCAGAGCGTGTTGTCAACACGCTCGGGAGGTTCCGTCCTAGGACGGTTACGGCGCTGTCTCATGTCGCGTTTTCACCGACGCCTCCCTCGCTGGTGACGCGTCGGGCCAACGCAGTAGGGGGCAGCTGGCAAACCATGCTGCCCGGTCTGCGCTACGTTCAATGTGTTGGTGTTGAAAGCGGTCCTTCTGGTCCACAAATGGTGTTGATCAGGACGGACGATACGACGTCAGTGTCGTGTATCGACAGACAGGGAGGAGTACGCTCCCCCTGTCTGCACCAGGCGGCGGGCGGCTGGCTATGGGCGTCCTCCATCTGCGCGGCCTGAGGGCTCCCCACATCCCCGGCAGGGAGAATGTGGGTGCAGGTGTACTGTCGCGGGGCGGTCCTCATCCTGACGGGTGAGGATTACGTCTGGACATAGCCAGGCAGGTCTGGGACCGATGCCGTGCCGCCAGGGATTCTTCCCCATACATCTGTTAGGTCAGTTGTTGGGACGGGTACGTTGAGGGGCACAGGTTCTTGATCCTGATGGTGTTACCATCCGGAATGCGCATGCTCCCTCCACTGTCACGCTTACGCGGGCAGATGACGTATGTTCCAAGTGTGGTGTAAGGCGGGGGGCCGGGACTCAGTCTCCTGCCCCCTGGATGCTGTCCTTAGTTACCTCCAGTCTCTCCTTGATAGACTGTCGGCTTCGACGGTGAGGGTATATGCAGCAGCTATATCCTCCTATCATGAGGGGTTTGAGGGGATGTCTTGTTCAGCCACCCTCTTGTGAAGCGTTCCTGCTTGGCGCTCGGCGCGTTAAGCCGGTGCAACGCTCCTGGGGTCCGACTTGGGATCTTCAACTGGTCCTCGGTCGGTTGTCCTTGGCCCTGTTTGAGCCGCTCGAGCAGGCGCCGTTGGAACAGCTGTCGTTCAAGACCGCGTTCTTGCTGGCCGTCACCTCCGCTGACGCGTGGGTGTGCTTTGTGCTCTCTCGGTACGCCCAGAGTGCCTGTCTTTCGTTCCGATTGCGGTGCCACTCTGCGGCCTAATCCTGCCTTCGTGCCTGTAAATATCCGGAGTTCTTCCGCTCCAGGGATATTGTGGTTCAGGCGTTTCATCCGCCTCCTCAAGGTGGTGAGTTAGATGCGGGCCTTCACCCGTCATGTCCGGTCCGTGCTTTGGGAATTGCCTCAGCCGTACTCAGGACCTCGGGGTCACCGTTCAGCTTTTTGTCTGTCACGGTGGTTCTCATGCCGGTAAGGCACTATCGAACAGCGCCTGTCCCATTGGTTGTGCGAGGGCATTGCCCTCTGCTACACGTTGGCTGGGCAGGATCCCCCTGGGGGCGTCAGGGCGCACTCCAATCGTGGGGTGGCTGCCTCTGCCGCTCTCCTGGGTGGGGCCTCGGTGGAGGACATCTGTGCTGCAGCTTCATGGTCCTCCCCGGGCCCCTTTGTAAGGTTTTACCTCATGGACATGACCGGGGGTTCTGTCTCCCAGGCGGTTCTGGGGTCTGTGGCCTTCCTGCTTCCCGTCCTTTGGAAGGGTAGCAGGAGTGTATGGGTATGGGCCACAGTGTGTTGAGTCACACGTGGTTCCGCCTGTGCGGTGTGTTCAAGGGGTTCTAGTTCCCTCTTGTTCGCATTCAGGTGGAGTTGACTGCGCCCCCCCCTTCATTAGGAAGGATGGGGTGACAGGGCTCCCCGCACCCCTTGATGTGGGCTTACGGGTCCTCAGGGGGTACATCTGTCGGGTCTCGCGTCCGCTCTAACCCATATCTCATAAGGCTCAGAGCGGGACGCGATAAGCAAATACGATATATAACGATAGGTTATGTATATAACCTAGTTATATTAGTATTGGCTGAGCGTCCTGCTCTGCGCGGCCCTGAGTTCCCTCTTGAGGGATCTTTTCCTGGAACGAGATTTGGCGAGGAAGAGTGTTTGGTGACCAGAGTCATGGTTATATAGGCTACGCCTCCATAGGGGCGGGGGCCCCTTCAGGTGTGGGTGCATTTAGTTGTTCGTTGGGATACAATAGGTATCATAGGAGATAAGGGGTATCTCATAAGGCTCAGAGCGGGACGCTCAGCCAATACTAATATAACTAGGTTATATACATAACCTATCGTTAGTTTACTATGTGTACAGATGTAGTGAAGATGTCTCTGTTCTCTCAGTTAGTTTACTATGTGTACAGATGTAGTGAAGATGTCTCTGTTCTCTCAGTTAGTTTACCATGTGTACAGATGTAGTGAAGCTGTCTCTGTTCTCTCAGTTAGTTTACTAAGTGTACAGATGTAGTGAAGATGTATTTGTTCAGAGCATATTGTACACCACTCTATACTGCACTCAAACTACAAAAAAACAAGCTTAGATAAACAAGTAGCTTACAGGTGCAGCTCGATAAATGAGAACATCGTGGAAGTTATTTTATTTCAGTAATTCAATTCAAAAAGCGAAACTCTCTTAGATTATAGATTCATTACACAAAGTGAAAGATTTCAAGCCTTTATTTGTTTAGAATTTGATGATTATGTCTTACAGCTCATGAAAGGCCAAAATTCTGTATCACCAATAAAATAAAATAAATTGATGTATTTTTATTTTTTATATAGAAATGTCAGCCTTCTGAAAAGTATGTTCAACTTCATGTATGTTCACTCAGTACTTGGTTGGGGCTACTTTTGCACAAATGACTGCATCAATACAGCTAAATATATAGACTTTTCCACAATATTCTAATTTATTGAGCTGCACCTGATGTCATGGTAATATTACTCAAGGGTCAGATGGTGTAGTGCAAGTAGGGATGGCACGATACCACTTTTTCATGTCCGATACCGATATCACAGCCTTGAGTATCGGCCGATACCGATCCTACCCGCACCAAAAAAAAAGTATACTTTTTTTTATTAAAAAAAAAGCTTTATGTTTTATATACATTTATTATTTGAACGGCTTAACACTTTGGTTGCCTAAGGTTAAATTCATGATATACCATAGATTGCCAGCGCTATTTGTCTATGGAGAAAGTCCCCTTCTTTGCAGGGCTATAACTTTTTAAATTCTGTTTAATTCTGTTTACACAACCCCACCCGTTTTCAGGTTTGGTACAGACCCTATTGTCAGGGTCTCCAGCAGTGACAGCTCTGGTTAACGAGATCCAATCTCTGTGGACGAAGCAAGCCATCGTCGTGGCGTTCTCCTCCCGGTGTTCTCTGCCTGAGAAGTCGGGAGGGAGGGGTGTAAGACCCAGGCTGGACCTGTCCCATGGGAAGGTTCAGCATTTTTTGGATCGTCTCCTACCTGTTGAACACTGTCAGGTGGGGGTCTGGTTCTCCTCCATAGACCTGTAGGATGCGTATGTGCATCTCCGATCTTCCATCCTAGGGCTTACCTACGCTTCCTTTGCAGGGTTAGCGTATGAGTACCAGAGGCTGCCGTTCGGTTTTCTCTGGCTCCCCGCATCTTCACCAAGTGCGCGGAGGCCGCACTGGGGCCTCTGCGTCGTCAGGGGTTACGGAGTGTTCTGCCCTGATGACGTTCTGGTCCTTCGCAGTCAAGGTGGATCGTCAGGTCTCGTACCAGGCAGGTCTCTACCAGCCTGGGGTTGCTGTAGACTGGATGTAGAGTACTCCTCTTCCCAGTCAACAGTTGGTGGGCTATGGGCATCCCTCTCAGAGCGTGTTGTCAACACGCTCGGGAGGTTCCGTCCTAGGACGGTTACGGCGCTGTCTCATGTCGCGTTTTCACCGACGCCTCCCTCGCTGGTGACGCGTCGGGCCAACGCAGTAGGGGGCAGCTGGCAAACCATGCTGCCCGGTCTGCGCTACGTTCAATGTGTTGGTGTTGAAAGCGGTCCTTCTGGTCCACAAATGGTGTTGATCAGGACGGACGATACGACGTCAGTGTCGTGTATCGACAGACAGGGAGGAGTACGCTCCCCCTGTCTGCACCAGGCGGCGGGCGGCTGGCTATGGGCGTCCTCCATCTGCGCAGCCTGAGGGCTCCCCACATCCCCGGCAGGGAGAATGTGGGTGCAGGTGTACTGTCGCGGGCGGTCCTCATCCTGACGGGTGAGGATTACGTCTGGACATAGCCAGGCAGGTCTGGGACCGATGCCGTGCCGCCAGGGATTCTTCCCCATACATCTGTTAGGTCAGTTGTTGGGACGGGTACGTTGAGGGGCACAGGTTCTTGATCCTGATGGTGTTACCATCCGGAATGCGCATGCTCCCTCCACTGTCACGCTTACGCGGGCAGATGACGTATGTTCCAAGTGTGGTGTAAGGCGGGGGGCCGGGACTCAGTCTCCTGCCCCCTGGATGCTGTCCTTAGTTACCTCCAGTCTCTCCTTGATAGACTGTCGGCTTCGACGGTGAGGGTATATGCAGCAGCTATATCCTCCTATCATGAGGGGTTTGAGGGGATGTCTTGTTCAGCCACCCTCTTGTGAAGCGTTCCTGCTTGGCGCTCGACGCGTTAAGCCGGTGCAACGCTCCTGGGCTCCGACTTGGGATCTTCAACTGGTCCTCGGTCGGTTGTCCTTGGCCCTGTTTGAGCCGCTCGAGCAGGCGCCGTTGGAACAGCTGTCGTTCAAGACCGCGTTCTTGCTGGCCGTCACCTCCGCTGACGCGTGGGTGTGCTTTGTGCTCTCTCGGTACGCCCAGAGTGCCTGTCTTTCGTTCCGATTGCGGTGCCACTCTGCGGCCTAATCCTGCCTTCGTGCCTGTAAATATCCGGAGTTCTTCCGCTCCAGGGATATTGTGGTTCAGGCGTTTCATCCGCCTCCTCAAGGTGGTGAGTTAGATGCGGGCCTTCACCCGTCATGTCCGGTCCGTGCTTTGGGAATTGCCTCAGCCGTACTCAGGACCTCGGGGTCACCGTTCAGCTTTTTGTCTGTCACGGTGGTTCTCATGCCGGTAAGGCACTATCGAACAGCGCCTGTCCCATTGGTTGTGCGAGGGCATTGCCCTCTGCTACACGTTGGCTGGGCAGGATCCCCCTGGGGGCGTCAGGGCGCACTCCAATCGTGGGGTGGCTGCCTCTGCCGCTCTCCTGGGTGGGGCCTCGGTGGAGGACATCTGTGCTGCAGCTTCATGGTCCTCCCCGGGCCCCTTTGTAAGGTTTTACCTCATGGACATGACCGGGGGTTCTGTCTCCCAGGCGGTTCTGGGGTCTGTGGCCTTCCTGCTTCCCGTCCTTTGGAAGGGTAGCAGGAGTGTATGGGTATGGGCCACAGTGTGTTGAGTCACACGTGGTTCCGCCTGTGCGGTGTGTTCAAGGGGTTCTAGTTCCCTCTTGTTCGCATTCAGGTGGAGTTGACTGCGCCCCCCCCTTCATTAGGAAGGATGGGGTGACAGGGCTCCCCGCACCCCTTGATGTGGGCTTACGGGTCCTCAGGGGGTACATCTGTCGGGTCTCGCGTCCGCTCTAACCCATATCTCATAAGGCTCAGAGCGGGACGCGATAAGCAAATACGATATATAACGATAGGTTATGTATATAACCTAGTTATATTAGTATTGGCTGAGCGTCCTGCTCTGCGCGGCCCTGAGTTCCCTCTTGAGGGATCTTTTCCTGGAACGAGATTTGGCGAGGAAGAGTGTTTGGTGACCAGAGTCATGGTTATATAGGCTACGCCTCCATAGGGGCGGGGGCCCCTTCAGGTGTGGGTGCATTTAGTTGTTCGTTGGGATACAATAGGTATCATAGGAGATAAGGGGTATCTCATAAGGCTCAGAGCGGGACGCTCAGCCAATACTAATATAACTAGGTTATATACATAACCTATCGTTAGTTTACTATGTGTACAGATGTAGTGAAGATGTCTCTGTTCTCTCAGTTAGTTTACTATGTGTACAGATGTAGTGAAGATGTCTCTGTTCTCTCAGTTAGTTTACCATGTGTACAGATGTAGTGAAGCTGTCTCTGTTCTCTCAGTTAGTTTACTATGTGTACAGATGTAGTGAAGATGTCTCTGTTCTCTCAGTTAGTTTACTAAGTGTACAGATGTAGTGAAGATGTATTTGTTCAGAGCATATTGTACACCACTCTATACTGCACTCAAACTACAAAAAAACAAGCTTAGATAAACAAGTAGCTTACAGGTGCAGCTCGATAAATGAGAACATCGTGGAAGTTATTTTATTTCAGTAATTCAATTCAAAAAGCGAAACTCTCTTAGATTATAGATTCATTACACAAAGTGAAAGATTTCAAGCCTTTATTTGTTTAGAATTTGATGATTATGTCTTACAGCTCATGAAAGGCCAAAATTCTGTATCACCAATAAAATAAAATAAATTGATGTATTTTTATTTTTTATATAGAAATGTCAGCCTTCTGAAAAGTATGTTCAACTTCATGTATGTTCACTCAGTACTTGGTTGGGGCTACTTTTGCACAAATGACTGCATCAATACAGCTAAATATATAGACTTTTCCACAATATTCTAATTTATTGAGCTGCACCTGATGTCATGGTAATATTACTCAAGGGTCAGATGGTGTAGTGCAAGTAGGGATGGCACGATACCACTTTTTCATGTCCGATACCGATATCACAGCCTTGAGTATCGGCCGATACCGATCCTACCTGCACAAAAAAAAAAGTATACTTTTTTTTATTAAAAAAAAAGCTTTATGTTTTATATACATTTATTATTTGAACGGCTTAATACTTTGGTTGCCTAAGGTTAAATTCATGATATACCATAGATTGCCAGCGCTATTTGTCTATGGAGAAAGTCCCCTTCTTTGCAGGGCTATAACTTTTTAAATTCTATTGCTACATTGCCATTATTAGGGCCCATTCAAAGTCCTATATGTATTGTTCATTGTGTAGCAACGTTAAACTTTTTCATTCACATATTCATAGTAAAGTATGGTCTAATGTATAAGTATGTTTTCATCTCTTTCTGCAGCTTTCTCCAGAACGTGATCTATAGCCCCAAATACATTATATTGATGATGCAATACAGTTTTATGGCAATCAGCGCGATATAAAAAATTACAACTAGACGTACTTCTAGAAGTTACTACACGTCATCTGATGTTGACCGGATGGGCTAGGGGCCGTTTATAATTCCGTGGGCAGCGTTATACCAATCATCTAATGTGGGTAAAATGTTGATAATAGCAGTTAGTATCGAAGACGGTAACGTTACACGCTGAAACTCACCCCAGTCTCCGCGCGCCGTTGGGCGATCATCGTAGAGTTGAAATCTTATCATTATGGGATGTAAATTTACCCGGTCCATCTCCAGCTTGTATAATGGTATATACACGTCCAAATCATGTTGTTTATCGAGTTATTGGCAATCGATCACTGTGTAGCGTGACGAGCCAGAGTCGCGGGACCTATAGCGAGCACCCGGAAGTACTACGGACGTAGCACAACCTCTATGCCACTTCCTGTTAAAGCGATTGCGCCGATCGGCCACCAGATGGCGCTCCTGAACCGCCAGAGAGCTCAGTGGGTCCTGCTGGTGGATCTCAGGCCAGCGGAGGGGACATATGAATCCGATCGCAGATTTTTGAAATATTGATATAAGGACGCTGTACAGCGTCCCCCGGCAACTTGAGCATGGCCAGCAATGACGTCAAAACACGTTTCATGGCAGTCAAAGTGTTAAGGCTATATCTGTACTTGATGTTTGTTTGTCGTGTTGCATATTTGAAATAAACTTCAATCAAATGAAATCAAACACCCCCTCTTAATAAGACTACATAAGACTCATGACGGCTTCCTGTCCTCGCGTTTTCCGGTCCGGTGCAATGCACGGAGATTTTAAAATCATTGGTAAACAAACGTAGTGCTGAAAATATACAATTTGACTGCTTTTTTTTATAATAGGATTATGGTTATACTCTTGGCTATGGCTACATTCGAAAAAGAAACACAACATTGTACTTATTTGGAATAGCAGTGTCGGAGATCAAATGCCGGTTTGGCAACATGAAGCGAGGATACCTAACGTTACATTTTCAACAACAGAAAGGGGCTGTTCATCCAGCACAATACATTTGGTTATTTTCTCGGTTATAAGCTCTGCTTTGTTACCGTCTGCAAGGAGTTTCTCGCACTTCTGAAGGGTTTCCAGCGACGTTAACGTTAACTGCTGCTGCAAAACATTTCCTCTCTGCATTCGTGAACTCTTGCTGCCACCGTTGCTTTGCAGATGGTACAATTCGACAAGTATACACGCGAGTCCTCTGTATTTGTTTGCGAGTTAGCTCCGTAGCTAATCCGCTTCTAGTAGTTAAAGGAAAACTCCAACATTTTGGGAAATTAGCTTATTTGCCATCTACCCTGGAGTTAGACAAGAAGATGCATACTTTTTTCTTCTCTGTGCATGCAGTAGGAGTAGGAAGACGTTTGGAACTAGGCTAATGGAGGAACCTACTTCCAGTGACTGACGCTAAGCTAGGCTAACGGTGCGTGTCTTCCTACTCCTACTGCATGCAAAGAGAAGAAAAAGGGTATGTATCTTCTTGTCTATCTCCAGGGTAGATGTCAAATAAGCAAATTTCCAAATTTTTTGGAGTTTTCCTTTAACGTTACCCGTCTGTGACCCCAGTACAGTGGCCAGTACTCTCTCTGTGTCATATTAGTGTGCACACCATAGATATATAACACCACAGGCTGTTTTGCCCTTTTCTTCTTTGAGCTTAAAATAACTCCACACAGCTGACATGATCGCGGCACACTGCTAACAAGACTCACGTTTAGTTCAAGTTTCAAGTTTCTTTAATAGTTGTCATACAGAAGTACAGAATACTTTCATACAAAATGCTTCTTACTGTTACGCTCCAGAGACTGTGCTAGACAAGATAGTATCAAATAACATAGTATAGCATGTAAATTAGAAGTAGAAAATGAGGTCACAGTGTTCAGTATAGACATATGTACAATGTTCGATGCAGAATAGACATAACTGAGTTACCATATAATATACAATACTATGCAGTGTACTAATGTACAATACTATATAGTGCAAAGCAGAAATGGGATGAGGTACAATTTAGGTACAATTTACAGTAAGGTGTACGAGTTGTAGTGCAATCCTAAATATAAAGTGTGGGGAGTGGGTGCTACAGTGTGTTTGTTTAAAGTGAGTGTGTGCTATAAAGTGTGGGGAGTGGGTGCTACAGTGTGTTTGTTTAAAGTGAGTGTGTGCGTGTGGATGTGTGTGCTATGTGCATTTGATGGTTGTTGTTGTGTAGTGTTCATTGTTCGTTGAGCAGCCTGATGGCCTGGGGATAGAAGCTTCTTCTGAGTCTTTCTGTGCTCGCCTTGAGACTCCGGTATCGCTTGCCTGACCGCAGCAGTTCAAAGAGGCAGTTGTTCGGGTGACTGGAGTCTTTAATGATTCTCTTAGCCTTGCCCCTGCACCGCTTGTTGTAAATGTTCTGGAGGGTGGGGAGCCCCCCTCCGATTGTGCGTTCGGCTGAACGTGTCACTCTTTGTAGTCTGCTTCGGTCTTGTGCAGTGCTATTCCCAAACCAGGAGGTGATGTTGCCAGTCAGGATGCTCTCTATTGTACATGAGTAGAAGTTCCTGGGGTGTCCCCCAGGGCTCGGTTTTAGGACCCCTTCTCTTCTCCCTCTACACTAAATCACTGGGTAACATTATCACGTCTCATGGCTTCTCCTACCACTGTTATGCCGATGATACTCAACTCTTCCTCTCCTTCCCTCCCTCAGATATCCACGTCTCTGAGCGGATCTCGGCCTGTCTGTCCGACATCTCCGCCTGGATGACGACCAACCACCTCAAACTGAACCTAAGCAAAACAGAATTGCTCCACCTGCCGGCCAAATCCTCCCCCCTGACCGACCTTTCCATCACAGTCGAGAATGCAGCTGTGACCGCGTCCCCGACCGCCAAGAACCTTGGTGTTGTCCTCGACGACCAGTTGAACTTCTCTGCTCACATCGCAGCGACAACCAGAACCTGCCGATTCCTCCTGAGCAACGTCAGAAGGATACGCCCCTTCCTGACAAAAGAAGCCACCCAACTCCTCGTCCAATCAACAGTCATCTCCCGCCTCGACTACTGCAACGCACTGCTCGCTGGCCTCCCGGCCACTGCCACTAAGCCTCTTCAACTCATTCAGAACGCAGCGGCCCGCCTGATCTCAAACCTACCGAAGTCGGCCCATGTCACCCCACTTCTTAGGGACCTGCACTGGCTCCCCATTGCTGCACGAATCCGCTTCAAGGCCCTTGACCTAGCATACCGTGCGGCAAAGGGAACTGCTCCCGCCTACCTCCGGTCAATGGTCTCTAACTACACACCCTCAAGACCCCTACGCTCTGCATCTTCTGGCCGCCTCAG
This sequence comes from Notolepis coatsorum, assembly GCF_963971535.1. Lineage (NCBI taxonomy): Eukaryota > Metazoa > Chordata > Actinopteri > Aulopiformes > Paralepididae > Notolepis > Notolepis coatsorum. The sequence continues at coordinate 18,902,198 of NC_140173.1, read as the reverse complement.
ACCTACTCCTATCCAAGCTCCGGGAGGGTCATCAAAGAGAAGTCGCCTATTCTCAGTCCTTGCCCCACAATGGTGGAATGAACTACCCACCCCAGTTAGGACAGCCGAAACACGTCCAATCTTTCGCCGTCGACTAAAGACTCACTTCTTCAACCATTATCTGAATTAAAAAAAAAAAAAAAAAAATCTAACCCTAACTAACCATACTGTCATGCACTTGTCCTAATAAACTAACCTACACTGTAGCACTCAACACTTTGATGAACATTGTTACTCAGCTGATAGAGTTGTGCTCTTCCTGATGGCTTGTCGTACAGAACTTGTAAGTCGCTTTGGATAAAAGCGTCAGCTAAATGACTAAATGTAAATGTAAATGTTAAGGATCTTCTGACTGACTTGGAACTTCCTTAGGCGCCTGAGGAAGTAGAGGCGTTGTCGTGCCTTCTTCACAACACTGTCAATGTGTGTGGTCCATGTCAAGTCCTCGGATATGTAGGCTCCGAGGTATTTAAAGCTGTTGACTCTCTCAACCGGTGCCCCGTCGATGCTGAGGGGGCTGTAGTCCTTGACCCCCGACCTCCTGAAGTCCACAATCATCTCCTTTGTTTTGCTGACGTTCAGGGAGAGGCTGTTTTCCTGGCACCATCCCGCCAGGACCTTGACCTCTTCCAGGTAGGCCCTCTCGTCGTTGGCAGAGATCAGGCCCACCACCACTGTGTCGTCAGCAAATTTGATGATTGTGTTGCTACTCCGCTGAGCCACACAGTCGTGTGTGTACAGGCAGGGACCGAAACTAAAGCCCGCCGCCCGCCAGGGGCGGTCTGTTTTTACCTTTGGCGCATGACACTTAGAGGGCTGCCCGCCGTGTGGCGTGTAGACGTGTAGTTCATAACGATACTCTTGTGCGAGTACAGATTATAGCCGCTCGTCTTTTTTTTCTCCGCTGCGAGATCGTTAAAAAACTACAAGTCCCACATCGCACTCAAGTCAACGGTCCAATCACAGTAGAGTGACGTGACTGGTTTCATGAGAAAAAAAAGCAAATGACCAATCGGAAGCTATCATTTGGCTTGTTTACTTCCGTCTGCTCTAGTCTATATCAGACCTCCATGAGCTAACGTTACTGTTTAAACAATGACCCAGTCAACTATTCACTTTTAGTTTAATACATGACGAGGCATTGTCTAACGGTATCTAGCTGGCTAGCTACTGATAGCTGCTGATATCAACAAATGCTCCAGCAATAGTCTACTCGAGTGCATAATACCTCCGTTCCCTCGTTAGCTAGCTTAGCTAGCTCTCGTTAGATCCATCTGTCCCAGTAAACTAAATTGTCTTAACGTTATCTACCGGGCTAGCAGTAGCTACAGATAGCTCCTGATATCAATGTATTATAACATTGATTGAATGCGTATTCTAGCTGAGGGCATGTTGAATGTGATTTGACAAAAGAACCGTAACGTTAAATAGGGTCCAGCTGCATCGCCGGAGAATCCTTGCATGCTGAATGTAGGGTCTAGCTGAATATAGGGTCTAGCTGCAGGGCCGGAGAATCCTTGCTGGAGCTGGAGGCTACTCAAGTATACACACAGACAGTGGAGCTGTTTGCAGATAGCAAGCATTTTGACTTATTGCGTGGTGGCGATGTCTCGCAGATAATACAACTACAAGTATGATTATATAATATATATTTTATTTAAAAAAAAATGTATATAAAATATATATATATATATTTTTTTTAATCAAAAAAAATTTGGCAGGTAAGAAATATGCTTGGCGGGTAGACTCTTCCCATCTACCCGCCACTGGCCGTTGAGTCAAAAAGTTAATTTCGCTCCCTGTGTACAGGGAGTAGAGGAGGGGACTCAGAACACAGCCCTGGGGGGCCCCTATGTTGAGGGTGATGGATGAGGAGGTGCAGTTGCCTGCTCTCACCACCTGGGGTCTGCCCGTCAGGAAGTCCAAGACCCACTGGCAGAGGTCATAGTTCAAGCCCAGGTCCCTGAGCTTGGCTATGAGTTTGGAGGAGACTATGGTATTGAATGCCGAGCTGTAGTCGATGAATAGCATTCTCACATAGTTCCCCTTCCTCTTGTCCAGGTGTGATGCTGCTGTGTACAGAACATGGGCTATGGCGTCCTCCATGGACCTGTTGGGGCGGTATGCAAATTGCAGGGGGTCCATGTTGATGGGGAGGGAGGAGCAGATGTAGCCCTTTACTAGCTTCTCAAAGCACTTCATGGCTATGGAGGTGAGAGCTACAGGGCGGTAGTCGTTGAGGCAAGCAGGCTTGGATTTTTTTGGGTACAGGGATAATAGTGGACTTCTTCAGGCAGGTGGGGATGACAGCCTGTTCTAAGGACAGGTTAAATATGTCAGTGAATACCGGGGCCAGTTGGTCGGCACAGACTTTTAGGACGCGGCCGGGGATGCCGTCCGGTCCTGCTGCCTTCCTGATATTCACTTTTTTAAAGGTCCGCCTCACCTCATGCTCTGTTACCCTGAACACTGAGTCTCCATCAGCAGCAGACCCCCCCCCCCCCCCCCCCCCCCCCCCATTGCCGTGGCTTGTGGGCTGGTGTTGTTATTACCAGCATCAAACCTCGCATAGAAGGTATTGAGGTCATTTGCTAAGAATGTAAAATTTAGCTAACGATAACGTTGTTGTCGCGCTACTACTGTTCACGTGAAGGCACGCTTTACAGCATGTATCGGATCGGGTTATACTTAAGTGTTTTTCCGGTATGCGATCCTGTGAATTTGGCCAGTATCGGACCGATACCGATACTGAGTTTCGGAGCCATCCCTAAGTGCAAGTAAGATGTTTGTGGCTGCAGGACTTCCTCCCCAAGCTGTCTTAAGAAATCTTATATGCGTTTGTCAGGTAAATTACTCTGTAAATGAGCTCATCTTGGCTTTGTCCTTCAATCCCAGTAGTGGAAACACAGACAGTTGTCTTTATGCAAGACATTAATCTGTATTTTATTTTAAACTTTATTAAATTTGTTCTATGTATTGTCCTGTCTTTTATATGGACCCTGAGTCTGTAATAAAATGTAGATTGATTGACATCCATGAGGTGTTTAGGAATGATAGAAATTAAGAACAAAATTACTTTAAAGAATGTAAATGAAGTGGTAAAATGATCACCTCTGGCAAGCTTGTCCATATCCAGCAGACCATCCTTGTTGCCACGGGTGATGGGAAGCGTGTGGACGTCTGGACAATCCATTAGGGGTTTCTCTAGACGTTGACACAAAGATCACAAATCCATCATGGTGGACGCAGTGGATTATTTGCCAAAAAACTGAAGGCTAAATTACAGCAGGTTAAGAGAAAAAGATACCGTCATGGTTCATTATGTACCGAAAATAGCCTAGATCTGCCAAACTTCTTTTTGTTGTAGTGTACTTGTGCTGTATAATGACAGCTAATCTAACTTCCTAACAAGTTGAAATAACGGTTTGCGACGGGAAAAAGGAAATGTTAGCTTTAGGCTAGAGCGTGTTTACTTTAGTCTGTCTTACTCTCACTTTTACACTGAACTCCGAGTCTCTTCTAAGGAAGCCTCCTAGCTCTCCAAACCATGCAACATAAAATATGATTGTTCTAACAGAACAGAACAATCACAAACTGAGAAGGTTTAGTCAAGGTTTAGCAAACCACACATTGGATATGTGACATGTTACAATATGACTTACCAAGAGCAGATAACTTTGCGTCGTTAAGGTGTGAAAAAGTGTACTGATCCCAGACATGTAGGATAGTTCTATGTACTGATCCCAGACATGTAGGATAGTTCTATGTACTGATCCCAGACATGTAGGATAGTTCTATGTACTGATCCCAGACATGTAGGATAGTTTTATGTACTGATCCCAGACATGTAGGATAGTTATATGTACTGATCAGACATGTAGGATAGTTATATGTACTGATCCCAGACATGTAGGATAGTTATATGTACTGATCAGACATGTAGGATAGTTATATGTACTGATCATGTAGGATAGTTCTAGTATTGATCACAGACATGTAGTATAGTTATATGTACTGATCAGACATGTAGGATAGTTCTAGTATTGATCACAGACATGTAGTATAGTTATATGTACTGATCAGACATGTAGGATAGTTCTAGTATTGATCACAGACATGTAGGATAGTTATATGTAGATGTACTGATCACAGACATGTAGGATAGTTCTATGTACTGATCACAGACACAAGTGTTAATTTACGTATTATGATGTCTGTCCATTTATCAATTTTGAAGCTGGAATTGATTGCTTGATGTAAACAAGACGAAAATCTTTCTCTGGTCTGCATCCCCTTAACAACTGTGTTTATTGAGCTGTACTGTATTGTACCCATCTGCAATCTGTTAATACAATTTTCAATCAATCAATCAATCAGACTACTACTTGACCTGAACCCCAGAACCCACCTCACCCCTGCCAACTTTGACAGCCTAGGATGGCTTAGAGTAGACGACAGAGTACAGCAACTTGTAATGGGCCTGGTCTACAAGATACACTATACGACCGGGGTACCCATGTACATGTCAAAATACTTCCCAAAGGTCAGTGAATACCACAACCACTACACCAGAGGAAGCTCAACAAATCATGTAAAACCCAGATTCGGCTCAAACAAGGGACTAAACACGTTCCGCAATTATGCCACAACAATGTGGAACGCCCTACCCAAAGCTGTAAAGGAATGTGAATCACTACCCACATTCAAAACCGCTCTTAAAGAGCACCTACGGGAGGCTGCAATTCGAAACTGGCCACCGTAAATGCCCAAAACCCCCACCACCTCCTAATAGACAGTCTCCTCCCCACCGCATGTATATATTCCCTCCCCGCCGTATGTATATTTCTCTCCCACCCACCCACCCCCTCCTAGTGTACAGTCCCCTCCCCATCATATGTATATACTCTGTCAGGATCTAGGGGTAACAGTACTGTATATTTGAATACCGTTTGTGTCACAAATGTATCAGTACTAAATACCTATATGTCCCTATGCCATAAATGTCATGTATGTTGTGTATGTCATAAATGTCTATATGAATTGAAACTGGGGCCTGGGGGACCCTGATGGAAACAAGACAAACGTCTTTCTCAGGTCTGCATCCCCTTAACAATTGTATGTATTGAGCCGTACTGTATTGTACCCATTCTGCAATCTGTTAAATAAAGTTTTCATTCATTCATTCATTCATGTAACCGCAACATTCCGTTCGAGCCGCTGCTGCAAGGAAGGAGCAATACGAGGAAAACAATGTGAACATAATTGTACTTACAGATGTTGTGGTGTCCACAGTCTGATCTGTTTCCAGAAGAAGAACGTTTTGATCCAGATGTGAAGTCTTGCTCCAGTACAGTTCTGTTCTCCACAGAGACGTTAGCAAGAGACTCAGTGTTTCATTGTCTCCAACGTGGATGTCTCTGGTCCGACTCACAACAAAGACAACAACACACTTGATCTTGTTCACAATCGGGTTCAAAGTCAGTCATGTTTGCACGGAGGAGTTGACTGTGGCCGATCACAAATGTTTTGTGTTTAACTTGTCCTTTGATAACGGGTTTGAACCAGAGAAGCGAGTTAAAAGCTCCTCAATGTAAACAGTGTGGCTGTAGAAACGTTAGCTGCTAGTTTTAACCATAGATATATATAGAACACTAGATAGCTTACCCGCGCTGCCGGCCAATGGAGAGCGACGTCACTGAACCGCCGCCATCTTACCCCAGTCAGCCTTGAGTGAGAGTGAGTGAGCTGCACAGACAAAAATACTCATAACTCGCTGAAATATTGACGGATTTACAAACGGTTTGGTTTATTACAAGCATTATTAACGCGGCTATGATTCAAGCGGTTTGTAAAAAAAAACATCTTTAAAAAATATTTTTTTTTATAAGTATGCAGTATCATAACTACATCTTTGATGTTTATAGCAAACCAACCCGTTTGTAAATCCGTCAATATTTCAGCGAGTTATGGGTATTTTTGTCTGTGCAGCTCACTCACTCTCACTCAAGGCTGACTGGGGCAAGATGGCGGCGGTTCAGTGACGCTGGTGACTCCTTAAGCTATCTAGTGTTCTATAGATATCTATGGTTTTAACAGCGACGCGCGGCCATCTTAGATGCCGTAACTCACTCCGTTCGCCCCGTAAACCCCTCCCCTTGGTTTTGTGTGTGTCGCAAAACAGAGAGGCAATGGAAACCTTCCAACCTCCAAGTGCATCTTCTCTATCTCAAAGAGTTGATATCTGAATTTAACTATCTAATTAAGAGTGCCAGGGCTACTTCTTTATCTCATCCAGTAAGCACAATGTCACCCCTCCTACTGTATATTGTGTATTGTATATTCAATCAATCAATCAAACTTGAAACTTGAAACTATTTTATATGTGACAAATAATAAACAAACTTGAAATTTGAAACAAACTCCTCCTCCCTCTTCCCTCTCTGTCCAGTTACCCAATCTTCCACATTTCACAAATACCACCACCAACCTCAGCTCGGAACTAGGCAAAATCTGCATATGGCTCGCTGATAACAAACTATCATTACACATGGGCAAAACAGAGTCCATTCTCTTCGGTTCAAATAACAAACTCAGCAAGACCGACGGCTTCTCAGTTACAGTGGGTGACAATATTGTCACAAGGAAAGAAGATATTACCTACTTGGGTTCAATCCTAGAGGCAAATCTTTCCTGTGACAAAATGGCATCCAATGTAATAAAAAAAGTCAACCAACGAACTCGATTCTTGTACCGGATCTCCTCACTGGTAAACAAGAATACCCTGAAGACTCTGGCAGGAGCACTCATTCAAGGGTACTACGACTATGCTTGCACCTCATGGTACCAAAGCACCTCAAAGGCGCTAAAAACAAAATTACAAACATCTCAAAACAAACTAGTCAGACTACTGCTTGACCTTACTCCTAGAACCCACCTCACCCCTGCCCACTTTGACAACCTAGGATGGCTTAGAGTAGATGACAGAGTACAGCAACTTGCAATGGGCCTGGTCTACAAGATACACTACACGACCAAGGTACCCATGTACATGTCAAAATACTTCCCAAAGGTCAGTGAATACCACGATCACAACACCAGAGGGAGCTCCACAAATCATGTTAAACCAGGATTCGGCTCAAACAAGGGACTAAACACGTTTCGCAATTATGCCACATCAATGTGGAACGCACTACCCAAAGCTGTAAAGGAATGTGAATCACTACCCACTTTCAAAAACACTCTCAAAAAACACCTACGGGAGACTGCAATTCGAAACTGGCCCTGTAAATGTCCTAACACAACCCCCTCCAATGTACAGTAAAAATGACCAAGTATGGTCTTGTCAATATTCCAATGTACAGTGTTGCTTGTACAGTTGTACAGTGTCCCCCACCCACCCCCCCCCACTCCTACCCAACCTCCTCCAATGTACAGTACCCCCCCCCCCCCCCACCTACCCAACCTCCTCCAATGTACAGTTTCTACGTCAAATGTATATACTTCTTTTCTGGACTCTTTTTGTATCACAAACAGTACTGTATTTGCAAATCTGGTATGTCATAAATGTATAGATGTAGCAGTACTGTCTATCTGTATGTTACAATGAATTGAAAATGGGGGACCCTGATGTAAACAAGATGAAAGTCTTTCTCTGGTCTGCATCCCCTTAACAATTGTATGTATTGAGCTGTACTGTACTGTACCCATTCTGCAATCTGTTAATAAAGTTTTCAATCGATTCTGGACCCAGAATGCTGTGCTAGAGGGTAGACGCACGCTCCCTGTGCTCCCGATGCCAATCTTATTATACTAACTTAAATGCTTGCCTAAATAGTTGACTAATGTCACTGTTAGACTGAAACCGCCCTGCCTGCTTGGACATTTCGTTTATTGTCGGATTTAATATAAATGTCATTTATTAAATGAGTAAAGGACTACGAAGCCAAGGCCCTCCCGACACGCTTGCAGATATACAGCCACGACGACGGATACGTCACACGCCGCCAACAGTCATGACAGACTCAGCGGCATTAAATAGGTGATTTAATGAAGGCAATCAAAGACGGGACTGATGTCTCAAACAGAATTGCCTACCAAGTGGATAAAATTCAATCTGCCTTGACAGCCATGGATGGTAAGCTGACAGGTTTGACAACAAGAGTCGATACAATGGAACAGCGGGTCAGTGACGTCGAGGACCACACGCGGTCAAGTGAGCCGTCTTTTGCTTTTGCGTGGTCAAATCAGCCGCTCTTGTTTTTCGAGTGCGCGATTAGTTCCAGGTTTACGGTAATGCATTCAAAACAACCCTGGGACGCTGTTGTAATGAATGAATGAATGAATGAATGAATGAATGAATGAATGAATGAATGAAAACTTTATTTAACAGATTGCAGAATGGGTACAATACAGTACGGCTCAATACATACAATTGTTAAGGGGATGCAGACCTGAGAAAGACGTTTGTCTTGTTTCCATCAGGGTCCCCCATTTTCAATTCATATAGACATTTATGACATACATAACATACATGACATTTATGGCATAGGGACATATAGGTATTTAGTACTGATACATTTGTGACATAGGCGGTATTCAAATATACAGTACTGTTACCCCTAGATCCTGACAGAGTATATACATATGATGGGGAGGGGACTGTACATTAGGAGGGGGTGGGTGGGTGGGAGGGGAATATACATACGGCGGGGAGGGAATATATACATGCGGTGGGGAGGAGACTGTCTATTAGGAGGTGGTGGGGGTTTTGGGCATTTACGGTGGCCAGTTTCGAATTGCAGCCTCCCGTAGGTGCTCTTTAAGGGCGGTTTTGAATGTGGGCAGGGATTCACATTCCTTTACAGCTTTGGGTAGGGCGTTCCACATTGTTGTGGCATAATTGCGAAACGTGTTTAGTCCCTTGTTTGAGCCGAATCTGGGTTTAACATGATTTGTTGAGCTTCCTCTGGTGTAGTGGTTGTGGTATTCACTGACCTTTGGGAAGTATTTTGACATGTACATGGGCACCCCGGTCGTATAGTGTATCTTGTAGACCAGGCCCATTGCAAGTTGCTGTACTCTGTCGTCTACTCTAAGCCATCCTAGGTTGGCAAAGTGGGCAGGGGTGAGGTGGGTTCTGGGGTTCAGGTCAAGTAGTAGTCTGACCAGTTTGTTTTGTGATGTTTGTAATTTTGTTTTAAGCGCCTTTGAGGTGCTTTGGTACCATGAGGTGCACGCATAGTCATAGTACCCTTGAATGAGTGCTCCTGCCAGAGTCCTCAGGGTATTCTTGTTTACCAGAGAGGAGATCCGGTACAAGAATCTAGTTCGTTGGTTGACTTTTTTTATTACATTGGATGCCATTTTGTCACAGGAAAGATTTGCCTCTAGGATGGAACCCAGGTAGGTAATTTCGTCTTTCCTTGTGACAATATTGTCACCCACTGTAACTGAGAAGCCGTCGGTCTTGCTGAGTTTGTTATTTGAACCGAAGAGAATGGACTCTGTTTTGCCCATGTGTAATGATAGTTTGTTATCAGCTAGCCATATGCAGATTTTGCCTAGTTCCGTGCTGAGGGTTTTTTCAACCTGCAATTTGTTCTTGTCAGAGACCAGCAGGGCTGAGTCGTCCGCAAACAGGAACAAGTTGCAGTCACAGGCTGACGACATGTCATTTGCATAAATTAGGAAGAGTAGCGGTCCTAGTATGCTTCCTTGTGGAACACCACAGCTCACTGTGAGGGGGGGGGATAGAGTACCGTTTACCTCTACCATCTGTTCTCTCCCCTCCAGGTAGGATTGCATCCAGCTCACTGATAGGCTATCAAAACCAATTGCTTTTAGCTTGTCCATTAGAATGGAGTGATTGACAGTGTCGAAGGCCTTTTGTAGGTCCAGCATGACCATGCCGCAGTATTTGCCAGCGTCCACCTCTTGTTTGATGTGGTCGTTCAAATAGAGGAGGCATGTGTCAGTGGAGTGGGACGTTCTGAAGCCAGATTGGAATTCGTAGATTAGGTTTTTTTCCGCCAGGTACTTTTCGACCTGTTCGTAGACTATTTTCTCCATGACTTTCGAACCGACGTGACTTTTGAACACAGTCTCACAAGTAGATCTTACAGAAATACTTAATATGACATTGAATGCGCATCGAATCAATAGGACGTTTAGTCGAATCAATAGGACGTTTCGTATGTGCAGTATAATCAATAGGACGCGCAGTATATTCGACCACTAAAGCTACAGACAATTCCACAGAGGAACACTTCCGGTGAGGATTTCAAAGTAAAGGATGGCATGTGGTTAATTTCTATTATTTCATAAATAGTTTATTACACTGCCATGTTTGTACTTAATACTTCTCAAGACTACTTGCACAAATAATGTTAACTACTTTTACTGTGTACTTTGAGTAATTTGAGTTTCAAAGTCCTTTTTATAGAACAATGAGTATTTTCGACTAACTTTGATGTGGGATAAAAACCATTTCTCCCATAAGCAGTTTATGAAACTGCCATGGTTGTACTTAGTACTTCTTAGACTACTTGTACAAATTATATGAAATATTTTTACTGTGTACTTTTTGAGTAATTTGAGTTTCAAAGTCCTCAGAATCAGCATTTTCGACTAACTTTGATGTTGGATAAAAAAAGATTTTCCCATAAGCAGTTTATGAAACTGCCATGGTTGTACTTAGTACCTCTTAGACTACTTGTACAAATTATATGAAATATTTTTACTGTGTACTTTTTGAGTAATTTGAGTTTCAATGTCCCCAGAATCAGCATTTTCGACTAACTTTGATGTGGGATAAAAAAATATTTTCCCATAAGCAGTTTATGAAACTTCCATGGTTGTACTTAGTACTTCTTAGACTACCTGTACAAATTATATGAAATATTTTTACTGTGTACTTTTTGAGTAATTTGAGTTTCAAAGTCCTCAGAATCAGCATTTTCGACTAACTTTGATGTTGGATAAAAAAAGATTTTCCCATAAGCAGTTTATGAAACTGCCATGGTTGTACTTAGTACTTCTTAGACTACTTGTACAAATTATATGAAATATTTTTACTGTGTACTTTTTGAGTAATTTTAGTTTCAAAGTCCTCAGAATCAGCATTTTCGACTAACTTTGATGTTGGATAAAAAGAAAATTTCCCATAAGCAGTTTATGAAACTTCCATGGTTGTACTTAGTACTTCTTAGACTACTTGTACAAATTATATGAAATATTTTTACTGTGTACTTTTTGAGTAATTTGAGTTTCAAAGTCCTCAGAATCAGCATTTTCGACTAACTTTGATGTTGGATAAAAAAAGATTTTCCCATAAGCAGTTTATGAAACTGCCATGGTTGTACTTAGTACCTCTTAGACTACTTGTACAAATTATATGAAATATTTTTACTGTGTACTTTTTGAGTAACTTGAGTTTCAAAGTCCTCAGAATCAGCATTTTCGACTAACTTTGATGTGGGATAAAAAAAAATCCCATAAGCAGTTTATGAAACTGCCATGGTTGTACTTAGTACTTCTTAGACTACCTGTACAAATTATATGAAATATTTTTACTGTGTACTTTTTGAGTAATTTCAGTTTCAAAGTCCTCAGAATCAGCATTTTCGACTAACTTTGATGTTGGATAAAAAAAAGATTTTCCCATAAGCAGTTTATGAAACTGCCATGGTTGTACTTAGTACCTCTTAGACTACTTGTACAAATTATATGAAATATTTTTACTGTGTACTTTTTGAGTAATTTGAGTTTTAAAGTCCTCAGAATCAGCATTTCGTGAAATTTTTACAATGCAGTCTAAAAGTATAATGAACCAACCCTGTTCATTTGTGCTAGATAATCAAAAACAAAACCTGTCATTCCACAACTACATGTTCATGACTTTTTGCTAAAACTATTGTATTGATTCAATCATTTAGAATTGCAATGTCATTGTGAAATAGAAATGTTCATCATATTTTTTTATTCAGCACAAAATCAAGACCGTACAGATATGCAGATATACTTTACAACACGTTTAACATCATGTCTGTACCGAGACTGCTATGCTTGGGGAAGGGGCGTGGGGGAAACATAAAAAGAAAAAAAAAACAGGTACACCAGAATTTGCAGATAAAAAAATACAGTACTGTTGAGTCCAGAAAAGAGAGTATATACATTTGACGTAAAAAAGACGTACATTGGAGGAGGTTGGGTAGGTGGGGTGGAGTCGTGGGGGGGGGGGGTTTGGTTAGGCGGGGTGGGTGGGGAACACTACAAGCAAAACTGTACATTGGTAAGTATTACTGGTGAGATAAATCAAACACATTTTTAAAAGAAAATGACAATCGGCAGGCATCCACGGTATAGGATGTGGTAGACGTGTTTCTCCACGCTGCAACTCCCCAACTTTACAAACCTATGCTAAAAAGCCTCATTGATACTTTATTATTATTTTTTTTTTTTACTTTCTTTCTTCGGATATTTTGCTACTAATGAATTTTTGGCTGTGACAGGCATAATGGCATCGAAATGGCCAAAGAACAAGGACACTAGGGACGCGGATCTACCATTCACAAACGACGAGCCGACGGATTTGACGAGCATTGCCATACTAATTCAGAACCTCACGCTCGAATTCAGAGTCTCCGCCGCCTCGGCCGACTCCAAACTAGATAACCTCCAGTTATCCGTGGCTGACCATGCCAAGCGTCTGACATCCTTGGAGGATGGACTTAATACATGGTCCGATAGGATGGTGAGCTTAGAGGCTAGGTGTTTGACTCTGGAGGAGAGCAACGCCAAACTGAAGAACAAGCTTATCGATGTTGAGTCGCGTGGCCGTCGGTCAAACATACGCATAATAGGGCTAGACGAGTCTATCCAAAGCGACCGACCCAATGATTTTTTTGCCGAGGTGCTGGTGGAAATTCTGGGCAAGGAAGTGCTTGCTACACCACCCGAACTTGATCGCTGCCACAGGGCGCTGACGGCCAGACCAGCCCCTGGCTCCAGGCCCCGGGCGGTGATCGCCTGCCTACACCGCTTCAGAACCAAGGAGATTATTATTCGGGAGGCTCGGAAGAGGAGAGGTTCGCTGACCTACAGGGGGAAACCTGTGCTAATCTTCGAGGACTACTGCCCCGAAGTGTTGGAACAACGCTCCCGCTACCGAGATGTTATGGGATCCCTCTACCAGCAGGGATATAAACCATCCTTATGGTACCCAGCGAGACTCTTCATCAAAGACAAAGACGGCGCAAAAAGACATCTTGCTTCACCTAAGGAAGCTACAGACTTTCTGAAGAAACAACACACATCGACTCCAGCAGAGTGAAACTTTGGGTAACACACCGAGCACCACGACTCTATAGTTATATCTCCGTGCTTTCATCCTTAGACGGCTAAAGTTGGGACATATGTCGCCGGGGAGCCTCTTCTCTCATTTAATTTTTTTTTTCTTTTTTGCTCGTTTTGTTTACAACGTTATATGGATAATTGTATCTGCTATTTGCCGTGGTACTAGCGCTATGCTCTCCGTTCCAAGTAAATTGTACATTTGTATTTACTCTGAGCTATGCTTATCGATATTATTTATATTTTGTATTGCTTTTGTGCATGACACGGTTTATCCTACCCATGTCTACTTTGGGTAACACACTAAACATCACGACTGTCTGTCTATCTCCGTGCTTAGATGGGTGATGTTGGGACATTGTGTGTCGCTCGGGAACATCGCCCGTATTATTATTTTTGTTTTGTTTTGTTTATTTATAATAGTTTCCACTGCAAATCGTGCATTTTGTTTACTCTAAGCTATGCTTATCGATATGATTTCTATTTTGTATTGCTCCTGTGCGTGACGCGGATTTATCGTCTTGTTTATCATGGAGGTATATATATATCTATGATATTTATGACCGTCGCCGAGTTGCTCCTGCTTACTTATTTCATGAATGGGGGTCTTGTAATTTCATTGGCCATGCTCTTTCACTATAGTTAAACGTCACGCCCAGCACCTGGCTGCGTCGGTGACCAGACGCGTCACTATCTGCTCATTTACATGTTGAACTCTGAACTCGCTGTGATGGCGGACGAACTCATGCACATCGCCCCCACCCGGTGCGGCAAACTAATTGCACTACCCCCAAACTGCAGGCAAAGGTTTGATTGATTGGTTGGAGGTTTTGCTGGCGGTTTGCAGAGTGGGTACAATGCAGTATGGCCCAATGGTTGTTGATGGGATGCAGAACAGATAAGGACTGGTCTTGTTTACATCAGGGCCCCCCTTTTTCTTTTTCTTTTTCTTTTTCTTTTTCAATCTTAATTCATAATATTTGTTACATGCAGATATATAGTGCTGTGGCAACCATACATTTATGACATACAGGAGAATACATACATTTGAGGGGGAGGAAACTGTACATTGGCAGGTACCCTCTGCTCTGAGTTTTAAGAGCATACTTTAAGAAATAACAGACTAATAGTCAATGTTGCGCCCTCCCCAGTTTGCAGGATGTGCTGCCCATTGGTTATCATTCAGTTGTGGGTGTGTGTGTTGACTTGTTTAAACTTAATTAAACCACTACGGTTTAACAATAATGATAATAATTATTATTATTGATATTATTATTATTATTATTATTATTATTATTATTATTATTATTATTATTATTATTATTATTATTATTATTATTATTATTATTATTATTATTATTATTATTATTATTATTATTATTATTATTATTTTTTTTTTTTCTCCTCTCTACCTTTTAGAGGCATTTAATTATACTTTTTTTTGTTACTGTTGTGGGAGCGTGGCGTGTAGCCACTGAGAAGGAAGTCTGCTTTTTACCTGGCTGTTTGCATTTTAGTTTGCAGACGACCAGGTGGGATGCAGCTTAATCTCCGGATAGGAGAAGTTATAGTAGTGGGGGGGAGGGGGGAGGGAATGGGGGATTGTGTTTTTTGTTTTTCTTTTCAGTCGACTCGCTCTGTTTTATTTTTGTTTTCACGCTCACGCTCGGTACTCAATGGAACCTTAACAAGTGAATATGTATCTATTATAGTTTTCTACTCCAAACGAATTACATTCAACCAGACTGCATCCCTTTTAGACTATGGCTAATTTGAATATCCTGATCTGGAATACAGGGGGTCTCAATATACCACATAAACGCACAAGTGTACTAATGTGGCTAAAGAGGAAGCAAGTGGATCTGGCTTTGCTGAGTGAAACTCATCTTTTATTGGCGGATAATGCAAAATTGGCAAATAAATTTTATCATAACATAAGTTCTTCTTCTTTTGGCACCAAGACCCGAGGGGTAGCCATAGTGGCGAAGAAAAATTTTAATATTAAACTGTTAGATGTGTGGTCTGATGCAAATGGTCGAATCACTATTGCTAAAATAGAATGCTCTAACCGGAAAATTGCGCTGATTTCTGCATACGCCCCTAATTTGTATGACGCTAACTTTTATGCTGCACTAACTTCAGCTATGTTGAAACTACCTGATTACTCTTTAATAGTAGGAGCTGATTTTAATGCAGTTTGGGATCCATTGATCGATAGATCCAATCACACGGAAAACTCTGATCAGAAGCAAGCTACCACAGCCCTACAGGCCTGGTCTAAGGACACAGGGGTAATTGATATGTGGCGTTTGCTCAACCCATCTGCGAGGGATTACTCCTTCTTCTCGTCGAGACATAAGACCTCTTCCAGAATTGATTATGTTTTTTCTTCCCCACATCTCTTTGATAGCTTTGATGTTGACTTAGTGCCCATAGCACTCTCAGACCACAAAGGTATCCTCCTCAAAGGTTCACTCAGTAAAATAACATCCCGTGCCCCTAGATGGCGTTTTAACTCAACACTTCTGAAAAACGGAGAGTTTAACTTGCAATTTAAAGAGAAGCTCACTGAATTCCTACAGTTTAATGTTGGCTCTGTACAGGACCCCAGAATCCTATGGAATTCGGTTAAGGGATTTATCAGAAGTAACACTACTCTCTTTGCATCTAATCTCCGCAAGGGACGTCTCTCCAAGCTAGAGGAACTGGAAAAGCTTCAAGCCATGTTGATCTCTTCCTTGCAGCACAACTACTCTAATCGACTGGAGCTTCAAATTAAGGTAGTGAAAAAAGAGATTAACTCTATTTTAAGACAACAATCTGAATTTCAGATGCACAGAACAAGACAGCACTACTACTTTCACGCCTCCAGGCCTAGTCACCTATTAGCTATGAAGATACGTGCCAGTGAGCAATTTGCGGATATCCCTTCCATTAAGAACCAACAGGGGGAGGTAACCACCAACCCAAAAAAGATTAATGATACATTTCGTTGTTTTTATTCCAATCTGTACAAGTCAGAGGTGGTCTTTGATCATACCAAGCTGGAGGATTTTCTTGATCAAATCAATCTACCACAGATCTCAGAAGATAGTGCTAGGTTGTTAGCTGCACCTATCACGCTGGTTGAACTTAAGAGAGGCGATTGCGGATATGCAACGGGGCAAGGCTCCCGGATGGGACGGCATTCCACCGGAACTCTATCTTGCATTCTGGGATGTACTCGGCCCCTTATTACTCTCAATGATCTTACACTCAATCAAAGAGGGCAATTTTTCTAGAGATGTCAATATGGCGCTTATATCTGTTTTACTCAAGAAGGATAAGGACCCCACCGAATGTGGCAGCTACAGGCCCCTAAGTCTCCTCGGAGCCGATCTTAAGCTATATGCCAAGGTTCTAGCCACCAGACTTCAAAAGCACATGACATCTCTAGTTCACCCTGATCAGACCGGCTTCATAAGAGGCCGCCTGGTTACTGACAACATCAGACGGTTACTGCACGTGATCAATGCCAGCAAGGATATTGCAGCCCCTACAGCGGTCATATCCTTGGACGCAATGAAGGCATTTGACAGATTGGAGTGGTCTTACTTATGGGCAGTTCTCAGAAGGATGGGGTTGGGTGAGGGTTTCATTCATATGATCAAAGTATTATACACTGAGCCTTCGGCCATGATCTTAACGGGAAAGTTCTGTTCGCCACTCTTCTCTGTCTCGCGTTCTTCTAGACAGGGTTGTCCTCTTAGTCCCGGACTCTTCGCTTTATCCCTCGAACCCCTAGCTCAATACATAAGACAATCCCAAATTATGTCTCCTATTTCAATTCAGGGCACACATCATCATATTAGCTTATACGCAGATGATGTACTCCTGTTTATGCAAAATCCCTCCATCTCTCTACCTCATCTGCTCGGCGTGATAGATGAATTCGGCAGCCTGTCCGGCTTTAAGATCAACTGGCCAAAATCTGCTTTTCTTCCACTTAATGAGCCTGCGAAGGCTACCATCTTACCGGCAAACATGCTTATGGTGGAGCACTTTAAATGTCTCGGGATTGAAATATTCCCCACTATAGGCCAGACGGTAAGGTATAATTACTCCAGCTTGGGTGACAGGATTACGAATGACTTTAACAGATGGTCCAAATTAAAAAATTCATTACAGGCCCGTGCGTCAATAATTAAAATGAATATTTTACCCAGAATTAACTTTATCAGCTCCATGCTCCCGTTACCTCCTCCTGTTGGTTACTGGCAGAAATTGCACTCTGCCTCGTATAAATTCGTTTGGAACAATAAACGCCCGCGCTTGAAGAGATCAACTGCCCAAAGGAGTAAACTCGATGGGGGCTTAGCATTTCCAGACTTTAAATATTATTTTCAGGCTTTCTCTCTGAGACCTTTGATCACTTGGTTTGATGCTCAAGCAGCTGTATCTTGGCGACCATTGGAGGAGAAGTTGGTGTCCCCATATAGACTTCAGGATATTGTGTATACCAACATATCAATTAAACAATGTAAATTAAGATTTGGCCCTTTAATCACACATGTGATCCAAACTTGGCGTGACACTCAGAAAGTGGGTACAAACCGCCATCAATGGCACACGCATTCCCCTCTATTTAATAACAATCTTCTCCTTATTGAACAACAACCTATTAGGTACCCTAGATGGGAAAAGAAAGGTATCCACACATTGGGGGATATCTTTGATAACTCTGGCCTCCGATCTTTCCAGGATATATCCAACGGATATGATCTCCCCGGAACCTCCTTTTTCTTTTATTTACAAATAAGAGCAGCTCTGAAGGCTCATGGCGTGCCATGGGATGCTCCACTAGTGCATCACCGCTTTCACAAGTTCTTTTATGACAAGGAGACATCGAGAGGCTTTGTCTCTGACTTTTATCGCCATTTACTCATGACCTCGTATAAAGAGCTCCCCCTGGATACGATTTGGAGAAAGGATGTTCCGGAGTTGGATGTAGATTTTGATTGGGATGCAGTCTGGGAAAATGTTCGGTTATCCTCACACAACCCAGATCACCAACAGATTCATCTGAATTTTATTCACAGGACTTATTTAACCCCTAGACGATTGAATTCAATGGGTCTCAGACCTGACTCTCTGTGTACCTTGTGTCCAAGTGGCGCCACAGGTACATTTATGCATATGTACTGGGAATGCCCTCCTGTTGTGATTTTTTGGGAAAATGTTACATATCAGCTCTCAGACATTTTCTCTCTAACCATACCTGTATCTCCTTCTGTACTATTACTGAATGATCTCTCTAAATTACCGACCTCTATACAGGTGAAAAAACTAATTTTGGCCGGCCTCACAGCCGCAAAAAAATTGATTGCCTCACGTTGGTTTCATCCAGATAGACTCTGTCCAAAGGTATGGTTTCTCACCTACCTTGACGTGATCTATTTGGAGATATCCACGGCACGTGTTATAGGGGTTAGGGAATCTGATATCGTAATTTGGTTGGCTACAGTGGCAAAGTTGAGGGAACGCATATAAGTTTGGAAATGTTTGTTTAGATTCTTGTTTTTTTTTTTTTTTTTTTTTTTTTGCTGAGTGATGTATTGTGATGTATTATGAGTGTGACTCATGTTGAGGTCCTGGGGTGAGCGGGGGGAGGGGGGGGGGGGAAGAGAACGAGCGAGTGTCCATGTTAGGATGATCACTGTACAGTTGTATCAGTAGTTGTCTTGTCATGTGGTGTTGAGTAAGTCTTTTTATGTATTGTTGTTGTTGTATTGTGATATGTTTTGTTTCATGTTGGAAAAAAGAAAAGAAAATAAAAATATTTGATCAAAAAAAAAAAAAAAAAAATGACAATCAAATGGGAAATAAGATAGAAACTAATAAGATGAAAATAAATATAATGCAGTGCCTTTATAGCCCTATACGCTCTATACAAGCCCACTTTTATGGAAGCAAATGAGTGCCATAAGTATTTGAATTTAATCAGACACCGCATTTATAGCATTGAAAATAATTACTTTGAAAACATGTATAATAACTTTGAAAACATGTATCTGAATTTTTTCAGACACTGCATTTATAGTTTCAGATGCCGCATTTATAGTTTCAGACACCGAATTTATAGCTTCAGACACCGAATTTATAGCATTGCAAATAAATACTTTGAAAATCATGTATCTGAATTTTTTTGCTCAGAGTTTAACAAAAAATGCAGTGTTAATAAAAAAATTAAAATGCATAATAAAAATTCAATGTAAAAATGCAGTGTTCATTAAAAAATTCGATGCATAATTGCGGTGTATATAATTCAATGTCAAAAATTGCGGTGTGTGGATTTCGACGTAAAAACCCCCAACATCCGGGTTACCCAGACAGGATAAAGCAATCGAGCTGGATGTGATCGAACTGACTTCTGGCCTATCACTGCACGGCTTTGTCAGTCATGTGATCACAACACTCACACGCTGGCTCCAGCACAACAAGCACACGCTGGTTCCAGCAGAAAGAATAAGAAGATGGCGGACGGAACAAATGCTCCGGTAGGTGCCGTTTATTGTTTATTGTTGTGTACTGTTTAGGGCTCGACAGCATTTGTATCTTACATTAGCTAGCTAAATGAGTGATGTAGCCTTGAGTTGTGTGCCTCCGTAGTTATGTAGTTATCATTCAAATGAATCACGACGTTACCATGTCATTTTGTGTGTGCGTGGGGGGCGGTGTACACAGTCTCCTCCCCACCGCATGTATTTATCTCCCCGCCGTATGAATATTTCTCTCCCACCCACCCCCTCCTAATGTACAGTCTCCTCCCCATCATATACTCTGTCAGGATCTATCGGTAACAGTACTGTATATTTGCATATCGTATATGTCACAAATGTAACGGTACTAAATACCTATGTATGTCCCTATGCCATAAATGTCATGTATGTTGTGTATGTCATAAATGTCACTATGAATTGAAAATGGGGGACCCTGATGTAAACAAGACAAAAGTCTTTCTCGGTCTGCATCTCCTTAACAATTGTGTGTATTGAGCCGTACTGTTTTGTACCCATTCTGCAATCTGTTAAATAAAGTTTTCATTGATTCATTCAATCATCATTCATTCATTTATTCAGAACATTTCAGATCATTTACTTTGAGACACCTTTACAATGATAAAGGAATTGATTGAAAACTTTATTAACAGATTGCAGAATGGGTACAATACAGTACGGCTCAATACACACAATTGTTAAGGGGATGCAGACCAGAGAAAGACTTTCGTCTTGATTACATCAGGGTCCCCCATTTTCATTTCATCATAACATATGACATACATGACATACAGATAGACAGTACTGCTACATCTATACATTTATGACATACCAGATTTACAAATACAGTACTGTTTGTGATACAAAAAGAGTCTAAAAAAGAGATTGGTGATTTAGTGATAAAGATATTGTAGTGGCATGAAATTGGCATGAAAAGACAAACCCATACCACTACACTACACTACAACCCATACCTCAGTACACACCTTACTGTAATTGTACCTGAATTGTACCTCATCCCATTTCTGCTTTGCACTGTATAGTATTGTATATCAGTATATTGCATAGTATATTGTATGGTAACTCGGTTACTCTATTCTGCATCGAACATTGTACATATGTATATATACTGAACACTGTGTCTACGTACGTGACTTCTATTACTTCTATTTTTACATGCTATACTATTTTATTTTATTTCATACTTATCTTTTGTCTAGCACAGTCTCTGGAGCGTAACAGAAAGAAGCATTTTGTATAAAAGTATTCTGTACTTCTGTATGACAACTATTAAAGGAACTTGAAATGTAGAGTCCTGAAACTGCATTTAAAATCTTGGCAAATTAAGCCTTTAAATCTTCAATGATGTTCACTACACTAATTCACTTGATTTCCTTCCTTCTAATTTTCCTCTCTCAGGAACTACTGCTTGATCATATTTTGGGACGTCTACTCTCGTTTATAGCATATAGTTGGACAATTGCCTTTGGATTTGGAGTTTGGACTACTTAGAATTTATTTGCACACAAGAATTGGTCTTCTTAAATGCTATGTCCAGGCAGCGTGAATACTTTCGGCAACTAACATGTCCTTCTGCATTGCTCTGATTGGCCCACTGACCCCACGTGACGCTACGCTCGTTTTGCCCGCACGCCGGTAACGCAAGCGAGCCTACTCGCGGAAATGTAATGTTAAACTGTACATTGAGGGAGGGGGTTTGATTCAAAGCCCTATCGAAACTGTCTTGCACTAGTATAAAGCATCAATGTGCAGAAACTGTACATTGAGGGGGTTTGAATCACTGTACAGTGAGGGGGTTTGCATCACTGTTTACACTCCCCACTTACTGTACCATGTTCTACATATAGAACCCCATCTCATGCACCGGTTTGAATCAAAGCCCTATCGAAAAGTACTCGAGCTCTACTGTCTTTAACTATAAATGTTTACACTCCCCACTTACTGTAGAACATGGTACATGAGTATATAGTATATAGGGATGTTGCACTTGAGCACCAAATGTACAGTGCCCCCCCCCCCACCTCCGCTGTACAGCCCCCCCCCCCCCACCTACCCACCGCGTCACTCTAACGTTACCTCACCGGCAACTTATCTAATTTAACAGAAAATTAAAACATCTTTTCAAAATCTTTCTTCACATGTGTATTTGTAAATTCCACATAACCTTAGATCTTGTTCTTTAAACATTACGTAGGCCCCTTACCCGCTCGCGAATTGAACTCCACCCCATACGTTAAGCTAAAACCAAAGATTTTCGCCCATCACCCCGTTTTAAACAGCGTAAATACGACATTTCTCTCAGTTTTTAAAGCAATCAACTTATATACGCCAACTCCCCCACACCTTAGCTAGTATCCCTCCGTTTTTAACAACAATCCGACGGTCGCAACATATTTAAAACACGTAATTCATCGCTAGTCATTACACGCCAAACCCCGCCGCTCTCGCAAGACGCTCGTATTTTCAAACCTCTTTGTCTAGTTTAGCGACACGACATGACAATTCAACATTACTTTTACAGTTATACTGTTTATTAAAACACACGTATTTAACAACGACCTCAAGTACTTCCTATTCATCAATAAATGAGGCAGAATACACAGTGACTGTATCCTTTTTTGTTTATTGCACTTGTTCCTGCTGCGAATGAAATCCTATGTGAGAGATTAAAGATGGCGGCTTTCTGTTTTCGTTCTAGGGAACGAGCGTAGAGCGGCTGGTATTCACGAAGGAGAGCGCTGGCCAGCGTTGGCCAATCAGAGCAATGCGGAAGCACATGTTAGTTGCTTTAAGTATTCACGCGTCCAGGCAGGTAGCTGTTTCTCTGCCTGTGTTAGATGCCATGAGAGAGCTCCATAGACTTATAAATGTGGAAAAAGAAAAAAGTAAGCAATACATTAAAACTGTGCAATTTGAGCAAGGACCAGTTGGACGACGAGAGTACATTCACAGCCTTTTGGAGCTCAATCTGTCCATCCCATGCATAACAAGTAATTATTATTATTATTATTATTATTATTATTATTATTATTATTATTATTATTATTATTATTATTATTATTATTATTATAGCTGCACTTTTGGGGGTTTCAAGACGCACAGTACGCCATGTTGCGTTTACACTGCCGGAAAAAAATTCATAAATAAAAGAAGAAGTGCTACACTGTGACTGTATACAATCTCTCTTACAAAAAAGCCCTGCATTGAATTTAACATGTTAATGTTAGTTCAGTAAAGTAATTCAGTTAATTCATAATAGTTCAGTAATATTTCAATTCAGCGTGTGATGTTTTTCTGTGCCATATTTGTGTTAACAGGATAGTAATGCTGAGATTCTGCGCTCAGTAAGGCGCTTGATGTCCTTAATCAGCCCCTCTGAAAGAGGAGGGGCTGCAGCTAGTGCTGCTAGTGGCAGCGTCCCTTGCCCCAGTCAGGAAATAAGGTGAAGTGTTAAAACTACACTTATGTGCACATAGATTATTTTGTTAACTTAACAATTACAGGCTGTGTTGACTGATTGTTTTTGGAAACAATCCTGCAGGGAACAGAGGCCAGGAGGCCAGAATGAGAGGCCAGACCATCAGCCACCAAGACCTTCAAGTTCAAGTTCTCTAACAATGGAAATGACAAGGTTCATAATTAGATTCTGTACAGTAACTTGATCAGATAAAAACTGATATAGTATTAGTAATTATATATATTTATGTATATCACATTTTATCTAAGGCTGGGCAATATATCGATTTATCGACATCTTGATTTGAGTCTAGATATTGTAGTAATAATAATAATAATAATAATTTTCCAAGTTTTAAAGGTTGTATTACAGTTAAATTATGTAATTTCTGAACTCATCAGACTGTTCTAGCTGTTCTATTATTTTCCTCATAGTCATTATATCCACATTACTGATTGATGATTATTCATCAAACATCTCATTGTGTAAATATTTTGTGAAAGCACCAATAGTCTACACTACAATCTCGTCGTAATATCTTTATGAAGGTATTAGGTACAAAATATTGTGATATTTGATGTTCTCTACACATACTTCTTTATTTATTTATTATTTTACACAGATCCTTTCCAGGTATGTTCACCAAGGCAAAGGGGAAGAGGCGGTTTCCTGCAGCGACTCTTGTTCCGGCCAAGAGACCTAAACCCCTGGAAGTGACGTTCTACCTGTTGCCAAAGGCATATGAAAAAACTCCAACAGCGGCAGAGGTACAAGTTCACTTGCAGGCGGGGTTAGGCCGCAGGACTACAAATTTAGATGAGAGCACAACACACAATGAGGTAAGCATGCTATGGATGAGTTAGGGTAGTTGTACGTAACATATGAATAATTCTGTTAATTAGTCCTACACCACTCCTATTTGAGATGTGGCAACTAAAACTGACAACTATTTAGTGCAACTGACTGGAAAAAACCTACTCTGGCAGTGAGCTATCTCCTCTGAGTTTAAACTGGCATGACGATGAAAAGATAATGAGTGAATCTTAAATATTGGGTGACCTATGCCCAACCCTGTGGTGTTAGGGTCTCCAGCGACCCGTTTCAAGGTTATAATATGTAATAACTACCATGTAGTTGATTTTATTAGAACAAGGCTTTATGATATCCTCCACAACACATATATAAGCACAGCAAAACTATGTTTCACCATTTTGAAAATTCTGAAGGTATCTGCAGAAAAAAAGGTACGACTGTGGTGTTACGGTCATTCTTGACCCGGCAAGGTAAAACTATACTATAAAAATACTAAATATAAATAAATAAAATAATAATAAATATACTAAACTTTTTTTCAGTAGTTATATTCTAATATTGTTCTATAGTCAGAAAACATTATCTATGGGTTTCACATTTAGTATATTATGATTGAACAACCTCATTTTCATCTTAAAAATAATTATAAAATAAAAATAATTATAAATAATTTTCATCTTAATAATAATTAACTATATTGAGTGATACTCCTTTCTTTTTAGTGGTCAGGAGTCAGGACTGAGTTAGACCCCGGGTCAACATTGACCCGCTAACAACGGGCAGTGGTGCCAATTCCTAACACAACATGAGGGTTAACATTAACATTAAGCTTTAATGCATCAAAGTAAGACTGACATGCTAGTACAATGAGCTTTCATCTCAGCAGCTTTCAGAAGGAATTAATGTTTATTAATTGTGAACGGTTGGCTTTTTTAACTAAAACTGTTTTGTGTTACTGTTTTTCTTACAGTTATGTCATACACTCAATGGTTTATTCCCCAAACTGGATAAAGTAACTGGTGGCTGGCTGCTTTACAAACCAGCAGGTTTGCATAACTTTGTGATACTATTTTAAATAGTGTCAGCTTTTATTTTGACTAGTTGCTCCCCAAATAGAGCTGTGAATTGCTCTTTTCATTTGTTTAATATATTGTGGCATGCCATTCTCTGTTATGAATTAATGTAGGTCTGGTCATGTCTAACTAAACTTTTTTTTTTTTTAAATAAACAAGTTAATTTATCCATCAAGCCATTGGGATTTATTTTCCATTGAAATGTTCTCTATAGGTGAATGGGGTACACGCAAACTCTCCCTTGTGGAACCAGATGATACTGGCTACACGGGGAAGATGTTAAAGGCTGCAAACCGGGGGAATCGGTGTACTTTCTACATAGCTCCAGTGCAGGAAGAACTCGACACAACGCCACTGCTCCTAACTGATGAAGCATTCAACTTCATGCGTAAAGAGACGTGCCAGAAGTGTGGAGCAGCCGTTCCACTGCAGCTCCTGGTGGACCACATCAAGTCCTGCTGCAACATTATTGATGTTGGCAGTGACGAAAACCTGGCTGTTGTGGAGGATAGTTGTGAGCAGGGTAAGATAACATGTACAAATTAATTCTTTTCCATTATCATTACACGCTGATGCCGTAAAATATCTAGGGCCATGCCAATAGCAGACAATACAGAATTCCGGCCAGCTATGGATGGGGAGGATGGGGGTTTTAAAAAATGGTTACTATCAATCAATTAATGGAAGGAGACTGTTTTAAATCGTTTGCACAGCTACAGCAATGTTTTGATCTACCTTCGAAAGACATGTTTAGATACTTTCAAATAAGACACTATGTAATGACTCACAGTGAGTGGGAAGCAATTAAGAGACCGCCAACAAACGTGGAGCGGTACTTTATTAACACAATAGAAAAAAACTTGATGGAAAGAAAGCAGATATCCAATATTTACAACATGTTGCAACTAGACGATCCAGGAGACGCCACCTATATTAAAGAAAATGGGAGTTGGAAGCTAATGTGATCATAGAAAATGAAGAATGGGAGGACAGCCATTCAAGCAATCATAAAATCACAAATAGCCCAATGTGGAAGGAGTTTGACTGGAAGGTCAAGGTCAGGTACTTTAGGACTCCTCAAGTTCTCTCCGGATTTGCTGGTGGGTCCTCACCACTATGTTGGAGAGGATGTGGAATGATCGGAGATCATACACA
The DNA here is from genome assembly GCF_963971535.1 of Notolepis coatsorum. Lineage (NCBI taxonomy): Eukaryota > Metazoa > Chordata > Actinopteri > Aulopiformes > Paralepididae > Notolepis > Notolepis coatsorum. The sequence continues at coordinate 18,875,754 of NC_140173.1, read as the reverse complement.
TATTTTCTGGGACTGTCCAAGGGTGCAGACATTTTGGGTGAATATCAAAAATGAGATTAAAACCATTCTAGATCTTGACTTACCTCTGAATCCATCGTACTATATCTTGGGATGTATACCGAAAGGCACATACTATGGAGATACGTTATACATCTTGAGAGCGATACTGTTAATAGCAAGGAAAATGATAACTATGGCATGGTTACAAAATCAACCACCGACAATCAAACAATGGACCAAGAGACTGAGACAGATGTATACAATGGAAGAAATGACTGCACAATTGCAACTGAAAAAAGATATGTTTATGCAGAGATGGTCACTTGTAACCTTGTACCTGGAAATACACTAGCATGAGTCTGACCCTCCTGACACCCTCTTTTTTTTTTCTCTTCTTCCTTTTGCTAAATTTATTTTTCTATTTATTTGTTCGTTTCTTATCCTACTGTATGTCCTTAAAAAAATGTAAAAATCCCCCCCCCCCCCCCCCCCGGGTTGTTTATGAGGCGTACTGTTTAAAAGCAGAGGTCCACACTGTGTTGAAATCACTCTGTACTGGGCTCTGTTAAGGAAGGACAGGACACACTCACTGAGAAACATTGCTTTATACTGAAAACTAGGGTAAGCCATTTTAAGTTTATTAGTGAATCTTAAAAGTGAGGAACCAGCTGACTTGATTAAAGGGGCGTGTTTAAAACGGCCATTTTGTTTTGTTAAGTGCCCCCATTAAGGGCCAGGTGTTAAGACAGCACTAATTAGTGATAGTGATAGTGATAGTGATTTAAAGGCTTGCTGGTGTAGCGTCAGCGAAGCGTCGAGAAACGAAGAGGGACAAAGAGGAGGAGTTTTCCTGGAGTTCTTCGCCGAGGGATCCACCGATCCACCCAGTGCTAAGTACACCATAATCCTATATTTCCCTCCCACACTGCTATCTCTCTACTTCCTCCCTGCCACTCTTGACAAGACAATGTGTCTCATACCTATATCCACAATCTGCTCCTCCAGAACTGACTCTACCCATCCACGCCAGTTTGCTAGCAACCCGGCTAATCTCTCCTACCCTCCTACAGCCACTAATACACCTGTCACAGTACGGGGAGGCTTATGGAATTGTCAATCAGCAGTCAAGAAAGCTGACTTCATTACTGCCTACGCCCATAGTCTAAATCTGCAGCTCCTGGCTCTAACTGAGACCTGGATAACCCCCAATAACTCATCAACACCTGCAGCATTATCTACAAACTATAACTTCACTCACACACCTCGACCTTCCAGACGGGGTGGAGGCACTGCCCTCATGACATCTCCTTCATGGGCTACAAACGTAACACCACTCCCAGAACTGTCACTCTCCTCTCTCGAATATCATGCAGTATCTGTCTCTAATCCTTTCAATCTCACCATTGTTACACTCTACCGCCCTCCAGGTACACTCGATCACTTCACAGATGAGCTGGACATGCTTCTTAGCTCCTTACCGGAAGATGGTACCCCTCTCCTTCTACTGGGCGACTTCAACCTGCCTGACTCATCTCAGTCAGTCATAGTAGTCTCCCTCCTACAATCGTTTGACCTGACTCCCACTGCCATGCCTCCCACCCACAAAGCAGGCAACTCCTTGGATCTCATATTTTCCCGTAACTCCAGCATCATTAACACCACGGTAACTCCCCTACATGTATCTGACCATTCCTTCATATCCTTCTCACTAACTCTCATGCTTAACCGAAAGGTCTTCACCCCAACTCAAACAGTCTCACTCAGACGCAACCTGCCCTCCCTATCCCCCTCCACCCTCTCCTCTGACATACTATCCGCTCTACCTTTGAGTGACACCTTCTCTGCTCTCTCCACAGAGATGGCAACCTCCACCCTCCTTTCAGCCCTTGCAACCTCCTTCGACAAGCTCTGTCCCCTCGTTGAGAAACCTGCCCGCCGTTCCCCACCCAGTCCATGGCTGACAGATCCAGTGAGAGAACAAAGACAGGTCCTGAGAGCAGCTGAAAGGAAGTATAGAAAGTCACGCCTCACTGCTGACATCGACACATATCACAACCTCTTGTTAACATTCTCCAAAACCATCACTAATGCCAAAGCTTCTTTCTTCCACCATAGGATCGAGGCCTCTGCCAAGAATCTTCGCAAACTGCATGCTACCATGTCCTCCCTCCTCACTCCCCCCCCACCCCCCCCTCCCTCATCTTTCTCTGCCGAAGACTTTGCGATCTTCTTTGAGGAAAAAGTGGAGAACATCCGCAGCTCCTTCTCCCAACCCCCACCCATTCCAAATGCTAAATCGAGAACCTCATCCTTCACTCTGTCATCTTTCTCTCCCATTACAGAAGCAGAGACCCTGACACTGGTAACGTCAAACCGTCCGACTACTTGCCAGCTGGACCAGCTACCCTCCCCACTCCTCCAGACCATAGCACCAGACATCCTCCCATTCCTAACTGCAACCATCAACTCCTCACTCAACTCGGGGGTGGTCCCCACCTCCCTAAAACAAGCCAGAGTCACGCCGCTCATAAAAAAACCAACCCTGAACCCTACCGTCATAGGCAACTACCGTCCTGTCTCTCTTCTCTCCTTCCTTTCTAAAACACTTGAACGTGCTGTATCCAACCAACTTACTGCTTATCTCTTACAGAATGACCTCCTAGACCCTAATCAGTCAGGCTTCAGGACTGGTCACTCCACAGAGACAGCCCTCATTGCGGTCACAGAGGCACTTCACTTAGCAAAAGCGAAAGGCCTCTCCTCTGTCCTGATTCTCCTAGATCTATCTGCAGCCTTCGACACAGTCAACCACCAGATCCTCCTTGCGGCCCTCGCAGGAATGGGAGTGGCTGGCTCTGCGCTGACATGGCTGTCATCATACCTCAATGACCGCTCCTACCAAGTGTCATGGAGAGGGACCCTGTCGGCCACCCGCCCCCTGCGGACGGGTGTCCCCCAGGGCTCGGTTTTAGGACCCCTTCTCTTCTCCCTCTACACTAAATCACTGGGTAACATTATCACGTCTCATGGCTTCTCCTACCATTGTTATGCCGACGATACTCAACTCTTCCTCTCCTTCCCTCCCTCAGATATCCACGTCTCTGAGCGGATCTCGGCCTGTCTGTCCGACATCTCAGCCTGGATGACGTCCAACCACCTCAAACTGAACCTAAGCAAAACAGAATTGCTCCACCTGCCGGCCAAATCCTCCCCCCTAACCGACCTTTCAATCACAGTCGAGAATACAGCTGTGACTGCGTCCCCGACCGCCAAGAACCTTGGTGTTGTCCTCGACGACCAGTTGAACTTCTCTGCTCACATCGCAGCGACGACCAGAACCTGCCGATTCCTCCTGAGCAACGTCAGAAGGATACGCCCCTTCCTGACAAAAGAAGCCACCCAACTCCTCGTCCAATCAACAGTCATCTCCCGCCTCGACTACTGCAATGCACTGCTCGCTGGCCTCCCGGCCACTGCCACTAAGCCTCTTCAACTCATTCAGAACGCAGCGGCCCGCCTGATCTCAAACCTACCGAAGTCGGCCCATGTCACCCCACTTCTTAGGGACCTGCACTGGCTCCCCATTGCTGCACGAATCCGCTTCAAGGCCCTCGACCTAGCATACCGTGCGGCAAAGGGAACCGCTCCCGCCTACCTCCGGTCAATGGTCTCTAACTACACACCCTCAAGACCCCTACGCTCTGCATCTTCTGGCCGCCTCAGACCTACTCCTATCCAAGCTCCGGGAGGGTCATCAAAGAGAAGTCGCCTATTCTCAGTCCTTGCCCCACAATGGTGGAATGAACTACCCACCCCAGTTAGGACAGCCGAATCACGTCCAATCTTTCGCCGTCGACTAAAGACGCACTTCTTCAACCATTATCTGAATTAAAAAAAAAAAAAAAAAAACAATAAAAAAATCTAACCCTAACTAACCGTACTGTCATGCACTTGTCCTAATAAACTAACCTACACTGTAGCACTCAACACTTTGATGAACATTGTTGCTCAGCTGATAGAGTTGTGCCCTTCCTGATGGCTTGTCATACAGAACTTGTAAGTCGCTTTGGATAAAAGCGTCAGCTAAATGACTAAATGTAAATGTAAATGTACTCGGATTATACAGTTTATTTAGATTATGCTGAATACTTGGAAAACAAATTGAATAAGATGGAAGAGCCTGAGTGACAAATGTCATTGACTATGTGAATCAAGTATATTATACTGTATGATCAATGAAATGTGATGTTCATTATGACACAAAATAAAAGAAAGTTCAAAAAAAAAGAATTAGACAAAAAGCTATATGCAGTAAGCATGATAAACATGTATATTATATTTATCCCTGAAAACTGCTTACCTTCCGCGAAAAGCCATCTATGCCGCCAAAGATGACAATGTTGTAGCTGTAAGTTATAAATACAATAAGTAACATTTTCAAAAGCGTGTTCACATGTGCAGTAACATGAAAGAAGCACTATTAAATAAAAATGTTATGATGAATAGGCCTATAGTAAAATATATTTATATTAGTAAATTATAATACTTTTATGAATAAATCTGTCCTTAAGAGTAGCATAAGAGGACTCTGTAAAATAACTTACCGGATTAGTTTATGATTTGTGTCAATGTGCATCAAAGACTGGGGGCATGGAACTGAGTAGGTTCTTCGAACAATGCATCCTAAGTTGTTCATACGGGATATGACTCCGATGGTGTCAACACGGTGCAAGGAAGCTCTAACGCGCTCATACTGCACCCGCAGTCCTTGAGCTTGGAGAAGTGCTTTCATCATTCGATATCCAGAGTGAGGCTGCCTGGATTTAATGTCTCTCACACACTGGTCCAATTCCTCATCTGTAAGGGTGCTGTACAGTTCCCTGACTGAGAAATCAGACTCAGCCATGCGTCTGTGCAATGTGCGTCTTGAAACCCCCAAAAGTGCAGCTATGCATGGGATGGACAGATTGAGCTCCAAAAGGCTGTGAATGTACTCCGGAGAAATGACCATTCTCGGTCGTCCAAGTGGTCCTTGCTCAAACTGCACAGTTTTAATGTATTGCTTACTTTTTTCTTTTTCCACATTTATAAGTCTATGGAGCTCTCTCATGGCATCTAACACAGGCAGAGAAACAGCTACCTGCCTGGACATAGCATTTAAGAAGACCAATTCTTGTGTGCAAATAAATTCTAAATAGTCCAAATCCAGAGGCAATTGTCCAACTATATGCTCTAAACGAGAGTACAGACGTCCCAAAATATGATCAAGCAGTAGTTCCTGTGAGAGGAAAATTAGAAGGAAGGAAATCAGGTGCATTAGTTAGTGTAGTGAACATCATTGAAGATTTAAAAGCTTAATTTTGCCAAGATTTTAAATGCAGTTTCAGGACTCTACATTTGTCTTTTCATGCCAATTTCTTGCCACTACAATATCTTGCATTTACATCACTAAATCACCAATGTACAGTTTCTACGTCAAATGTATATACTCTCTTTTTTAGACTCTTTTTGTATCACAAACAGTACTGTATTTGTAAATCTGGTATGTCATAAATGTATAGATGTAGCAGTACTGTCTATCTGTATGTCATGTATGTCATATATATGTTATGATGAAATGAAAATGGGGGACCCTGATGTAAACAAGACGAAAGTCTTTCTCTGGTCTGCATCCCCTTAACAATTGTGTGTATTGAGCCGTACTGTATTGTACCCATTCTGCAATCTGTTAATAAAGTTTTCAATCAATTCCTTTATCATTGTAAAGGTGTCTCAAAGTAAATTATCTGAAATGACTTCTGAATAAATGAATGAATGATGAATGAATGAATGAATGAAAACTTTATTTAACAGATTGCAGAATGGGTACAAAACAGTACGGCTCAATACACACAATTGTTAAGGAGATGCAGACCAGAGAAAGACTTTTGTCTTGTTTACATCAGGGTCCCCCTTTTTCAATTCATAGTGACATTTATGACATACACAACATACATGACATTTATGGCATAGGGACATACATGACATACAGGTATTTAGTACCGTTACATTTGTGAGTGTGACATATACGATATGCAAATATACAGTACTGTTACCCATAGATCCTGACAGAGAATGAATGAATGAATGAAAACTTTATTTAACAGATTGCAGAATGGGTACAATACAGTACGGCTCAATACATACAATTGTTAAGGGGATGCAGACCTGAGAAAGACGTTTGTCTTGTTTCCATCAGGGTCCCCCATTTTCAATTCATATAGACATATATGACATACATGACATACAGATAGTCAGTACTGCTACATCTATACCTTTATGACATACCAGATTTGCAAATACAGTACTGTTTGTGATACAGAAGGAGTCAAGAAAAGGGAGTATATACATTTGACGTAGAAACTGTACATTGGAGGAGGTTGGGTGGGGGGGGGTTGGGTACATTGGGATATTGACAACCATACTGGGTAATTTACATTGGAGGTGGTTGGGGGGGGGGGGGGGGGGGGCCGGGGGGCACACTGTATAAACAAGTAACACTGTACATTGAGGGGGGGGGGGGGGAGGAGACACTGTACAAACAAACACAATTGTACATTGAACTATTGACAAAACCATACTAGGTAAATGACTGTACATTGGAGGGGGTTGGGTTAGGATATTTACAGGGGCCAGTGTTGAATTGCAGTCTCCCGTAGGTGTCCCTTGAGAGAGGTTTTGAAAGTGGGTAGTGATCCACATTCCTTTACAGCTTTGGGTAGGGCGTTCCACATTGATGTGGCATAATTGCGAAACGTGTTTAGTCCCTTATTTGAGCCGAATCTGGGTTTAACATGATTTGTGGAGCTCCCTCTGGTGTTGTGATCGTGGTATTCACTGACCTTTGGGAAGTATTTTGACATGTACATGGGTACCTTGGTCGTGTAGTGTATCTTGTAGACCAGGCCCATTGCAAGTTGTTGTACTCTGTCGTCTACTCTAAGCCATCCTAGGTTGTCAAAGTGGGCAGGGGTGAGGTGGGTTCTAGGAGTAAGGTCAAGCAGTAGTCTGACCAGTTTGTTTTGAGATGTTTGTAATTTTGTTTTTAGCGCCTTTGAGGTGCTTTGGTACCATGAGGTGCAAGCATAGTCGTAGTACCCCTGAATGAGTGCTCCTGCCAGAGTCTTCAGGGTGTTCTTGTTTACCAGAGAGGAGATCCGGTACAAGAATCGAGTTCGTTGGTTGACTTTTTTTATTACATTGGATGCCATTTTGTCACAGGAGAGATTAGCCTCTAGGATGGAACCCAGGTAGGTAATTTCATCTTTCCTTGTGACAATATTGTCACCCACTGTAACTGAGAAGCCGTCGGTCTTGCTGAGTTTGTTATTTGAACCGAAGAGAATGGACTCCGTTTTGCCCATGTGTAATGATAGTTTGTTATCAGCGAGCCATATGCAGATTCTGCCTAGTTCCGAGCTGAGGGTTTTTTCAACCTGTAACTTGTTCTTGTCAGAGACCAGCAGGGGAGGAGACTGTACATTAGGAGGGGGTGGGTGGGAGAGAAATATTCATACGGCGGGGAGAGAAATACATGCGGTGGGGAGGAGACTGTGTACACCGCCCCCCACACACACAAAATGACACGGTAACGTCGTGATTCATTTGAATGATAACTACATAACTACGGAGGCACACAAGGCTACATCACTCATTTAGCTAGCTAATGTAAGATACAAATGCTGTCGAGCCCTAAACAGTACACAACAATAAACAATAAACGGCACCTACCGGAGCAGTTGTTCCGTCCGCCATCTTCTTATTCTTTCTGCTGGAACCAGCGTGTGCGTGTTGTGATCACATCGGGGGACCCTGATGGAAACAAGACAAACGTCTTTCTCAGGTCTGCATCCCCTTAACAATTGTATGTATTGAGCCGTACTGTATTGTACCCATTCTGCAATCTGTTAAATAAAGTTTTCATTCATTCATTCATTCATTCATTCATTCATTCATTCATGACTGACAAAGCCGTGCAGTGATAGGCCAGAAGTCAGTTCGATCACATCCAGCTCGATTGCTTTATCCTGTCTGGGTAACCCGGATGTTGGGGTTTTTACGTCGAAATCCACACACCGCAATTTTTGACATCGAATTATATACACCGCAATTATGCATCGAATTTTTTAATGAACACTGCATTTTTACATTGAATTTTTATTATGCATTTGAATTTTTTTATTAACACTGCATTTTTGGTAAACTCGGAGCAAAAAAATTCAGATACATGATTTTCAAAGTATTTATTTGCAATGCTATAAATTCGGTGTCTGAAACTATAAATGCGGCATCTGAAACTATAAATGCAGTGTCTGAAAAAATTCAGATACATGTTTTCAAAGTTATTATACATGTTTTCAAAGTAATTATTTTCAATGCTATAAATGCGGTGTCTGATTAAATTCAAATACTTATGGCACTCATTTGCTTTCATACTCACTTTATATCGAACTGTTCACCTTGCAACCTGATCAGATGAGTCATCCTCTCCATGTCCTGAATTTCTTTAACTTTGTTTAGCCATTGGTTATGTGTTGGGGGACTGGGCTTCAACCAATTAATTGTGATAATTTTCTTGGCAGCAGTTAACAGTATTTGAAGAAGATACACACTTTTCCTTCCCTCAATGCCCTCCGTTATGACTCCGAGGATGGCAGTTTTTAAATCTTGTGGGATGTCCATGTCGAATACTTTTTTTTACATCCCTGAATGCAAAAAGTCCAAAAGCAGGACAACAGTAAGATTTTGGTGGGACAAAGTGGGACAGATAGATAATGTACATTTTTGTATTAGAATAACTCGTCTTCACCGAATAGATTAAGGTTAAATCAAAATAAATACAAATTAAATACAGAATTATATCTCTCCACATTCATCTTGGCACTGGCAGCCGGATTGTTACCACCTAACATCTGTTTTAAATATTCAAACTTTATCACTTGACAGGAATGTCTTGTGTTCGATTTTTGCTTCGAAAAGAGGGACATCCTCTCAATACGTGGGACGCGGTCTCAAATGGTGGGACAGTACAACCAAAAGGGGGACACCTGGTCACCCTACCCAGAAGTGACATAATTGTGGGCATGTCCAGAAAATGTATGGTTAATTTGTTCACCACATCCCCTCCAGCATTGGCTTGTGGGAGTTGTACCTGCTTTAGCAGTCAATAAGGGGGTCTTGAAAAACATACTAATGACCTTCCATATATATTCTCTCCAGGAGTTAGAATTAGTCACCTTATGTAGTTCAGTACAAACATCGAACCACTCCTCTTCTTGTGAGATCTCCTGTTGGAGCTCAGCCTCCCACTTCAACTTAATGTATAGCGAGTCGTTGGGGTTCATTGATAATAGGTTTTGATATAATTTAGAACGAATTTTTTGTTTTGAAGCATCAATTTGTATATTAGCTATAAAGCGTTCTATTGGAGAAGGGTGTCGAATTTTTTGTCCCAATCTTCCTGGTTTTCAAAAAAATGCCTTAATTGGAGACATCTGAAAAAGTCAGTACTAGGAAGGCTAAACTCCACTCTGAGTTGTTGGAAGGATTTAAGCTGGCCGGAGTGAATAAATTGGTAAACAAATTTCAGACCCTTTGTCCTCCATCCACTGAATCCTGCATCCAGAGTTGATGGTGTAAAGTCCCCAATGAAACCAATTGAGGTCAGGCCCGATGTTAAAGGCAAACTGAACTCTTTCTGGACCGCTCTCCATATTTGTATCGTAAATCTCGACCATGCTTGGCCAGCTGTAATGTTTTGAAACGCACTAGGTAATTTCCCCTGCCATATTAAACGTGAGAGTAATTGATTTAGTAAATTTAGTAAAAGTGTGGTTATCAATTGGGATGGCCAGCATTAGAAACGGATACAGTAGTCTAGGGAGTATGTTCATTCTGATTATTTCCACCCTCCCTATCAAGGAAAGAGGCAGAACAGTCCATCTATCCACGTCCTCTCTGATCTTATTGATAAGCCTCGTGTACTTGGCTTTATACAAATTGGTCAAATGTGGGTGTTATGGTATGCCTAAATATTTAATACCAGTACTTGGCCATTTAAAAGGGAAGAGGGATATGGCCTGTTGAGAAATGTTCCCCCCAATAGCCAGTGCCTCTGTTTTGTCTATGTTAATTTTATATCCAGAGTAATAACCAAATGTTTAAATTTTACTCATACGGCATGGAATCGACCTCGAAATAGAAATGTTAATTAAAAGGAAAAAGGAAAAATCTAAACCCAAGTACTAAGTACAACCATGGCAGTTTCATAAACTGCTTATGGGAAAATCTTTTTTTATCCCACATCAAAGTTAGTCGAAAATGCTGATTCTGAGGACTTTGAAACTAAAATTACTCAAAAAGTACACAGTAAAAATATTTCATATAATTTGTACAAGTAGTCTAAGAGGTACTAAGTACAACCATGGCAGTTTCATAAACTGCTTATGGGAAAATATTTTTTTATCCAACATCAAAGTTAGTCGAAAATGCTTATTCTGAGGACTTTAAAACTAAAATTACTCAAAAAGTACACAGTAAGAATATTTCATATAATTTGTACACGTAGTCTAAGAGGTACTAAGTACAACCATGGCAGTTTCATAAACTGCTTATGGGAAAATCTTTTTTTATCCAACATCAAAGTTAGTCGAAAATGCTGATTCTGAGGACTTTGAAACTCAAATTACTCAAAAAGTACACAGTAAAAATATTTCATATAATTTGTACAAGTAGTCTAAGAGGTACTAAGTACAACCATGGCAGTTTCATAAACTGCTTATGGGAAAATCTTTTTTTATCCAACATCAAAGTTAGTCGAAAATGCTGATTCTGAGGACTTTGAAACTCAAGTTACTCAAAAAGTACACAGTAAAAATATTTCATATAATTTGTACAAGTAGTCTAAGAGGTACTAAGTACAACCATGGCAGTTTCATAAACTGCTTATGGGAAAATCTTTTTTTATCCAACATCAAAGTTAGTAGAAAATGCTGATTCTGAGGACTTTGAAACTCAAATTACTCAAAAAGTACACAGTAAAAATATTTCATATAATTTGTACAAGTAGTCTAAGAAGTACTAAGTACAACCATGGCAGTGTAATAAACTATTTATGAAATAATAGAAATTAACCACATGCCATCCTTTACTTTGAAATCCTCACCGGAAGTGTTCCTCTGTGGAATTGTCTGTAGCTTTAGTGGTCGAATCCTATTGATTCGATGTTCAATAATACTGCACATACGAAACGTCCTATTGATTCGACTAAACGTCCTATTGATTCGATGCGCATTCAATGTCATATTAAGTATTTCTGTAAGATCTACTTGTGAGACTGTGACAAAAGTCACGTCGGTTCATTACAACAGCGTCCCAGGCTTGTTTTAATGCATTACCGTAAACCTGGAACTAATCGCGCACTCGAAAAACAAGAGCGGCTGATTTGACCACGCAAAAGCAAAAGACGGCTCACTTGACCGCAGTCATTAGCTCGTTATAGCCGCAGGCAACGAGGTGAAGCCATGGAGTCTGGTGCCCCTGGTGGCTAGGACGAGACATTGCATGGCATTTCCGTATTTCCTGGTGACGTCAAGGAGGGCTTGACCAATCAGCTACGTCCGCGTCACGCGGCACCCCACGCCCCGCCCCTTTGGAAATAAACAGCCAATAGCTGCCTCACACAGGGAAGGACTGTGGCCGCGACAGACCGCGCGCTGATTGGCGGAGAGGGGACGTCACTCCACATTGGGCCTAGCCCCTCCCCCCTGACCAGGCTCGGTTGAGACGTGCGGTTGGAGAGAGTGCGAGAGAGGGATGAATGATGAATGATGAATGATGAATGAATGAATGAATGATGATGAATGAATGATGAATGAATGAAGATGATGAATGATGAATGAATGAATGAAAACTTTATTTAACAGATTGCAGAATGGGTACAATACAGTACGGCTCAATACACACAATTGTTAAGGGGGACCAGAGAAAGACGTTTGTCTTGTTTACATCAGGGTCCCCCATTTTCAATTCATAGTGACATTTATGACATACACAACATACATGACATTTATGGCATAGGGACATACATGACATACAGGTATTTAGTACTGTTACATTTGTGACATACGATATGCAAATATACAGTACTGTTACCCATAGATCCTGACAGAGTGATATGATGGGGAGGGGACTGTACATTAGGAGGGGGTGGGTGGGTGGGAGAGAAATATACATACGGTGGGGAGAGAATATATACATACGGTGGGGAGGAGACTGTACATTAGGAGGGGGTGGGTGGGTGGGAGAGAAATATACATGCGGTGGGGAGGAGACTGTCTATTAGGAGGGGGTGGGGGGGGGTTGGACATTTACGGTGGCCAGTTTCGAATTGCAGCCTCCCGTAGGTGCTCTTTAAGAGTGGTTTTGAATGTGGGTAGTGATTCACATTCCTTTACAGCGTTGGGTAGGGCGTTCCACATTGATGTGGCATAATTGCGAAACGTGTTTAGTACCTTGTTTGAGCCGAATCTGGGTTTAACATGATTTGTTGAGCTTCCTCTGGTGTTGTGGTCGTGGTATTCACTGACCTTGATTTGATTGATTGTATGTCATAAATGTCCTGATGAATTGAAAATGGGGGACCCCGATGTAAACAAAACAAAAGTATTTTTCTGGTCTGCATCCTCTTAGCATTGTACCCATTCTGCAATCTGTTAATACGTTTTCAATCAATCAATCAATAAGAAGGACAACCATAAGCATCCTTCCTCCAGAAATCAACCAATCCTGGGCACTCCCATACCATATGGAAAAAGGTACACAAGGCGTTTTTGTGTGCACAAAGCGCTTTTAGGTGATGGCATGGCTTTCTTTATGTAATATGCATGGAGTAAAGTATGTCCTATGTATAAAATCAAAATGGATGACTTGGTGGTTGGGAATTCTGGGGGATAGCAAAATGTTTTGCTAGATTAATAGCCCATTTAGACTGCTGCTATTGAATGGTATATCCACACTGGCACACTATATCAATGGGTAGAGCCTTTGAAGAAGTCTTTGCCAACATGGCGTAAACCGTTGAGACCAGACCCCTGGGTCTGGTAAATATTGTGTGAAATGGATGGGTACCTAATTGACTATCCCAAGGTACACCATTGCTGTGCGCAATAGAAGCTAGAAGAAAGTGCCAGGTGAATTAAAGTGTTTCTGAATGTCTTGGAATGAGCAGAGACCCTCTACCCCAGTGGTTCTTGTTGTATACTCATCTGGTTATTTAGTATAACATATAATAATGAGGAGACACGAGACACGGGTAAATTCCAGTTGACAGCTCTTTAGTGGAAAACTCAACACAGGTGATTACAATCACGGCAGTACTTATTAGCAGGGGGCGTGACGTTATCTAATAAGGGGCAAACTTAGAATGTCAATACACAACATATCCCTCCCCCTTAACTTTGAAGGTTCCCCTAAAAAGTAAGTACTTAAACATTAACAAAAAAACACTAAGTGTCACTGTGGTTTGGTATCCTTCATTCTATAATTAACTTAACAAATCATATTTAAACTTAAACTTTCATTGGCTAGTAACCTTTGCCTGAACTAGGGAAAGAGGGTAGACTACCTCAATTCCCAGACTGAACCCTGGGGATTATTCTGCCCCAATTGTAAGGGTTAGTCTATCAGGAGGGCGTCTGACTCTACTGGGGTAACGACCTGTAGGCAAGTCAGTTTCATTGTCTTTTGGGGAGGACTGTAGGAGTCCGGGTCTGGGAGAAGTGATGGCTGGGATAGGCCTAGGTGTGCCTGGGACAGGGGCCACTCTTGCAGGTTGCGTCTGGGGCTCTTCTGGTGATGAATGCTGCTCCTGGTAGGTCTCCTGCTCTGGAACAAAGGATGGCGGCTGAGGTGAGTCATCATGGAAACCAGCCGTGTGGAGCAGTTGATCGATGTGTCTTCTCCAGATGAGATTATCCCTGGTTTCTACTGTATATGACACAGGACCCGTTTTTGCAACAACTGTTGCAGGCATCCATTTGACCCCTTTTGTATAGTTCCGGGCGAGAACCCGGTCTCCAGCTGTGAAGCTCCGAAACTTTGCTTTCGCTCGCCTCTCCACTTGAGCTCTCTGTTGCATATGCACAATCTCCCTCGTCTTTTGGGGTCTCAGGAGGTCAAGTCGAGTGCGGAGTTGTCTCTTGAGCATAGCCGAGGCAGGCGAGACCTTTGTCGTAGCATGAGGTGTGTTTCGGTATGACAGCAGGAAAGCACTGAGGCGCCTGTTGATGGACTGTGTACCTTGAGAGGACTTAAGAGCTTGCTTCATGGTCTGTACGAACCTTTCAGCGAGCCCATTGGTAGCAGGGTGATAGGGTGCAGACTTGATGTGCTGAATACCATTCTCCTCCATGAATGTCTTGAACTCTTCAGACACTAGTTGTGGGCCATTATCACTAACCAGCTGTTGTGGTAGACCAAAGCGGCTGAAGATAGACCTTAGCTCTTCGATGGTCCTCATAGAGGAGGTGCCCGTCATGACGACAACCTCAGGCCATTTGCTATGAGCGTCGACTACGATTAAGAACATGTGGTTCTCCAATGGTCCAGCAAAGTCTATGTGGACTCTTTGCCATGGTTCTTCAGGCCAGTCCCACGGATGTAATGGAGCCAGCTGTGGGAGGTTTCTCACTCTCTGGCAGGCAGAACATGACTTTGCTTTCTCCTCTATAGCTGCATCCAGGCCTGGCCACCAGAAATAGCTGCGTGCAATTTCCTTCATACGCACGACCCCACAGTGTCCAGAGTGGAGCTCGTCAAGCACTTTCCCTCTCAGTGGTGGGGGAATAATGACACGATAGCCCCACAATAGGCATCCAGACTGGACCGACAACTCGTTTCGTCTCACCAGGTAAGGCTTCAAGCTTGGTGTCATCTCCCCTCCCCGTCCACGAGTGACGATGTCCATAACCTCAGACATGACCGGGTCCGTGTGTGTGTGTTTCTTCACATGAGTTGAGGTCACTGGAGCAGCGGTCACTTCCTTGAAGTAGAAGATCTCCGCTTGTGGTGTCCGATTATGTGTGACAGGCAACGGGAGCCTCGAGAGCCCGTCAGCATTCCCGTGCTGATCCGACTTCCTATACCTAATGTCATACCGGTGGGCAGACAGCAACAAAGCCCATCGCTGCATACGACTGGCCGCAAGCGATGGAATGCCTGTATGAGGACCGAAGATAGAGGTGAGAGGTCGATGGTCTGTCAGTAGCGTGAATTTCCTGCCGTAGAGATATTGATGAAATTTCTTTATTCCAAACACTATAGACAGTGCTTCACGCTCAATCTGCGCATAATTGCTTTCCGCTTTGCTCAGCGTCCGTGATGCAAAGGCGATAGGTCTCTCTTCCCCTGATGGCATGATGTGCGATACTACTGCACCCACACCATAAGGTGAGGCGTCACACGCCAGCTGAAGTGACAAGGCGGGGTCAAAGTGGGTGAGGGCTTCAGACAGAGAGGGCTGCCTTTGCTCCTTTGAAAGCTGCCTCACATTTGTCTGTCCAATTCCATGTTTGGGCTTTGTGTAGCAGCTCATGGAGCGGTTTCAGCCTATTGGCAAGGTCAGGCACAAACTTCGCATAGTATGTCAGCAGGCCAAGGAATGATCTCAACTGACTCACATTCTTCGGAGATGGAGCCTCCACAATAGCCTTCACCTTTGACGGTGCTTTGTGGAGTCCAGTGCTGTCAATCACGTGCCCCAGGTACTCGACAGAAGGTTGGAAAAACTCGCATTTGTCTTCCCGGACTCTAAGACCATATTCCTCCAGTCTTTGCAGTGTGGCCCCCAGGTTCCTTAAGTGCGACTGCTCATCCGGTCCTGTGATAAGCAGGTCATCCAGGTAACACTGGACCCCTCGTAGCCCACTTAGGATCTGGTCCATTGCTCTTTGGAAAAGTGCTGGAGCAGAAGTAATCCCAAAAGGAAGCCTCTGGTACCTGAATAGCCCCTTGTGTGTCACTATGGTCAACAGTTCCTGTGACTCTGGATCTACATGCATCTGGAGATATGCCTGACACAAGTCTATCTTACTAAACTTCTGTCCCCCAGCTAAACCAGAAAAGAGTTTATCAATGAGGGGTAGTGGATACTGTTCTGCAATCAAGACAGGGTTCACAGTGACTTTAAAATCACCACAGAGTCTTAGACCCCCATCCTTCTTCATGACTGGAACAATCGGCGTGGCCCATTCACTGGTGCTCACTGGCGCCAATACCCCACTCTCCACCAATCTGTCTAGTTCTGCATCTACCCTGGGTTTGATGGCATACGGAACAGGTCTAGCCTTTAAACACCTCGGTGTGCTTCCTGGTTTGACTGTCAGCTTAACAGTAATGTCCTTCATGCTACCAAGGTCTCCACCAAAAACTTTGGAGTGCTTCTTCAAAATCTCCTGTAGGGGGCCTGTGTCTCCATCCTTAACCATGAACACTTCTTGCCAGTTCAGTCTGAGTTTCTCAAGCCATCGCCGTCCTAGCAGAGCTGGACGGTTTCCACGAATGATGTACAGTGGAAGAGTCTTCTTCCGTTTGTTGTGTTCCACTGTCACATTCACAACTCCTAACACTGGAACAGCCTCTCCAGTGTAGGTCCTTAACTTCAATTTGCTCACTCGAAGAGTCAGGTGCTGCAGCTTCTCTCTGAAAACAGCCTCCGATACCATGGACACACGTGTGCCGGTGTCCACTTGCATCCGCACTGCTTTATTGTCCAACAGTGGTGTGACCCAGTATCCATCATCACTGTCCAGCACAGATAACACATGTACAGTATCATCATCATCATCATCATCAGACTCACAGTCACTCTGCTCGTCCTGTTCGTGCTCCATCTTATTCACACGTTTCTTCTTGTTTCTGTAGAAACCACCTTTCTTCATCTCAGTGTGCTGTTTGTATGTCTGGGTCTTCCTATTACCACAAGCACGTTCGATATGGCCTTTTATACCACAGTTTCTGCAGTCTACGTCTTTACACCAACACTCTGATGGCTGATGCCCCATTCTCCCACAGCGGTAGCATGGCTTGCCAGCTGTTGTCTTCTTGTCCTCAAAAGACAACTTGTGCACTTGGGCTGATAGACTTAGCTGCTGTGCTTCTCGGGCAGCCATTTCCATTGACGTACTTATCTCTATGGCCTTTTCCAGTCTCAGGTTAGCTTCACTCAGTAGTCGTTTCTGAATAGACTCACTGCGTAGACCACACACCAGTCTGTCACGTATGGTGTCATTGAGTGAAATACCAAATTCACAATATTCAGACAGGCGTTTAAGTACAGCTACAAACTGTGAAACAGATTCACCCTCTTCTTGGTTCCTTTTATGGAACCTGAAACGCTCTGCAATGACCAGTGGCTTAGGAGAGTAGTGATCTTTTAATATTCCCACTATGTCTTCATAGGACTTGTCCCCTGGCTTCTCTGGCTGCACCAGACTGCGCAGTAGGTTATACGTTTTTGCTCCCATAACACTTAAGAATGTAGGTACTATGATATCCTCTTCAATCTTATTAGCAAGTGCAAAATACTCAAACCTTTCGGTGTAAGAACTCCATTGTTCCGTCTCCTCGAATGGTCCAATATGTCCAAACAGTGCAGCCATCTTCCTGCAATTAGTCCTGTCCTTGTTTCGTTTGAGTTACTGTCTTTGGATCTGGCACCATCTGCCCCTCCTCATTTACTCAGTCTCCTTCCCATCGCGGAGATTTCACCTTTTCTCCGTCTCCATACGCCGCCCGCAACAGTGTCAACACAGCAGTATGCACCGTTGCCAAGTTACCGCAGCCCCGACGTCGCGCTGCACACTCGCGAAAACAAACAAACACGTCAGATGCGGACTATTGCCGACAATAACAAACACAACGTGAGATCCGTATTATCCTCGTCGCCAGTTTTGTTGTATACTCATCTGGTTATTTAGTATAACATATAATAATGAGGAGACACGAGACACGGGTAAATTCCAGTTGACAGCTCTTTAGTGGAAAACTCAACACAGGTGATTACAATCACGGCAGTACTTATTAGCAGGGGGCGTGACGTTATCTAATAAGGGGCAAACTTAGAATGTCAATACACAACAGTTCTCAAACTGTGGTACGCGTACCACTAGTGGTAGGTGGTACTGCTGGAGGTACTTGAAAACATAAAAAAAAAATGATACTTTTTTTTTTTTTTTTTTTTGCAGTCAGGCCACTGAACTTAGAAGCAGGCCAGGCTGCGTGTAGCCTTTTTACAACGCATCCGCGTTTCCGGCGCTCTGATTGGCCAGGTCATGTGACATGTGCGCCCAATAGCGTGTTTGCCCATTTCCGCGTCGAACAGCCTGCAAACTACCTGGCGTTCTATCGCCATGCTCTAAGACAAACTCTAACCTTATAACCAACTTCGAAGAGTGCCTAAGCTTAACCAGTGTAGAAACTTGCCGTCCCACGATTGGCGCTCATGTCACATGACCTGGCCAATCAGAGCGCAAAACGGGAACCCGGAAACGCGGATGCGTTGTAAAAAGGCTTCAAGCGGCCAGGCCAGTGTTTCTGGTTGCGGCGGCACGATAGTTAGATAACCTAAATGGGGAACAACCAGGAGATCACTGTGACAGAGTAATGCAGTCTAAACAGTCATAAATCTTTAATTCAACTTCAGCCCTGATCATAACCATTTTTTTTTTGATCAAATTTTTTTATTATTAATTACATGAAACAAAACACAATAACCACAGTAACAAAAAACATAACTCCACAGGAAAATAACAAACAATAATAATACAGAATAACAAATTATAAAGACAAAAAAGAAAAAGAAACAGCGTCCAACCTATCAAATATAGATGGCAACTTCAATAGCAAAAATGTCTTCAAACATGCCAACCTTCCCCCACCTTTACAAAGTGGAGTGACTGAAAAGATTGTTTACGAGAGTGTTGCCGCAGATTTACTGTAGATAGCCTAGGTCCCTTACACATGTTCAAGACTGCTAAACTCGCAGAAGGTAAAGTGTAAGAAGAAAGAGGATCTTCCTCCAAGTTGGTTGACAGGTCAATCAGTCTGCCAATATTAGTCCCTTGGGGAGATGGCATGTGAATTGACAAATAGCGCAGAATAGCTAAATATCAACCCCCCCCTAAAATCCCCCCAGTCAAAGTTAAGAAGGACAAGACAAAAAACAAGACAGACAAGACATTTCCTCCATCCCCTCCCATGAGACCGCCGAACCCCCCGATCAAGCACCCCAACCCCGCTCAGCCGCACACGGCGGTCCTTACCTTCTCAGCTGCTGCGAACCACAGGTCAATGCCAGCCTGTATACCCCAATCACCCGCGCCGTGGATATCTCAAGATAAATCACATCCAACAATGTTAGGGACCAGTTAATCACTGTAAGCTTCTCAGGCTCCTTCCATCTCATTGCTATTAGCTTCTTCGCTGCTGTGACGCCCGCTAGGACAACCCTTTTCAGTTGTACGGACGCGGGTAGTGTCGTTATATCGTTCAGGAGTAGCGTAACAGCTGTGAATGGGATAGTTAAGCCACACAGATCTGAAAGTTTGTCCGTTATTGACCTCCAGAAACGGGCCACTGGTGGGCAATCCCAATACATATGCATATAAGTGCCAGTGGCCTTTTGAGAGCACAAAGTGCACCGAGAGTCGGCTATCAGTCCCATAGCAAATAACTTCCTAGGTGTAAGATAGGTCCTATGAATATAATTAAAATTAATCTGCTGGTGATTGGGGTTGCGGAACCATTTTTTTTTTTTTTATATTTTTTGTAATGTCAGATAAAAAATGAAATACTCCCACTTTTCTGAAAAGAGTTGGTGTTAAATCTGACATTACAAAAAATCCATCAAAATCTGTGTTGTTGCTAATCATTGACACATGCCTAGCCTGTAATAATCCCCACCAGAAAAATGTACTTTGCATTTGATATATTGAAAATATTTAACTTTGTGTGTTTTTTTTAACAATAATTTGTGATGCCGTCACACAAACACTGGCATTTAAAGGGTAAAATTTCAAGAATTCCTGCACCAGAATGCAGGAAATTAAGTTGTTGTAACAAAATAATTGTGTGTGTGTGTGTGTGTGTGTGTGTGTGTGTGTGTGTGTGTGTGTGTGTGTGTGTGTGTGTGTGTGTGTGTGTGTGTGTGTGTGTGTGTGTGTGTGTGTGTGTGTGTGTGTGTGTGTGTGTGTGTGTGTGAGAGAGAGAGAGAATGAAGGACAATTGCTTGCTGTGTGTGTGAGAGAGAGAGAGAGAGAGAGAGAGAGAGAGAGAATTAAGTACATTTGCTGAAATACAGTTCTTAATTTTCTCACTTGCTATGTGAGAATGTTAGTTATTATGTTCTCAATGCCCCTTGCATTGTATGAGTTGTGTGGAAGCGTTTGCTAGTTCTAGTGCAATCCCTTTGTACATTGTGGCTGTGTCTGACAAAAGTTAACAATAAATAATGGTATTAGGAATACATTTGCCTCCTGCGTGAACTGTGCATAGCTGAATAGACTGTATTTTAACGCCGGTCATATGGTGGTACTTGGAGAGCCAGCTACGTTCTCAGGTGGTACTTGGTGTAAAAAATTTTAGAACTACTGCTCTACCCCAAACAAATCAGCAAGTGTAAGAACTCCCTTATTACACCACTGGGGGGCAGTATTGGACGCCTTGCAGACCAGGCCAGCTTGTCGTCCAGGTGCACACCTACATACTTATGTGGCGGGTGGCGGTAATGAGAAAGGAGGAGGGGCCTCAATGAGCCAGGTTCCGTTATAGGGGGCCACCTGCAGGCGGAACGTGAGGTGAACTGTTTGTTCCGGCCGGTGCAGTGAGGCAGTGCACACCTCACTCCGTGATGCAGGAACGAGCATTATACACTACGGTAGCAGTGGTAGCATCTATGGGTTATGGATAGCGGTTTTAATTGTGTGCTTTGCAATATGTGTGACATGGAGTGTTTGTTCCAGATCACTTGCCTGCATGGTTCCCAGCGGGATTGAAGGTAGTTGGTAGGATAGGAGCACCGACGTACCAGGTATTTGAACAATTGTGTGTATTGAGCCGTACTGTATTGTACCCATTCTGCAATCTGTTAATAAAGTTTTCAATCAATCAATGTTTTGTTGCATCTTTTTTTTTTTTTTTTTAATATTTTATTTTGATTTTCCATTATTCAAAACATACACAAATGACAATACTGAGACAATTACAGGACAGTAATAACAGCAACAATAACAACAAATATATGTGGGTGCCTATATACGCCTATGGTAAATGGTTGTAAATGTGCAAGATAAAGTGATAAAGGTCCCTACATATGTAAACAAACACAACAGGAAAACAGAAACAAACAACAAAAAAACAGAACAAAAAATTACAATATTTTCAGAGACATTGAGAGATACAGGATGTCCTCAACACATCTTTAACACATCTTTACCAGAATGGAGCTACTAGAGAGATCAATGAGAAGGTCATTCAGTCAAGTCGGGTGGGAGATCTCCAAGATAGTCCAGAAAAGGCTGCCAAATTTTATTGAAATGATCAACCCTGTTCCTTAGTGAATAAGTCACCTTTTCTAGAGGGATACAGCTCTTCACCTCTGAAAGCCACATCCCAAATGGCAAAGGGAGATCTGACTTCCATTTTGTTGCAATAAATTTTTTGGCAATAACCAGGAGTAGTTCTGTAAGCTTGATGGAATGACTGCGTGTAAGGTTTGAGTTTGTAAAGTTACCAAGGAGGCATAATTCGGGATCATTCGGAAATGTTATATTATGAATTTGTGATATGGCCTCACAGACCCGCTCCCAGAAACTTTGCAGTTTGATGCAATGCCAAGTGGAGTGAAGGAACGTGCCCTCCTCCTGGCCACACCTAAAACAGAGGGGCGAGATACTAGAGTTGAACCCATGTAATTTGGAGGGGGTAAAATAGACCTGATGCAGGAAATTGAATTGAATCAGTCTATATCTTGAATTTGGTGTGCATGTGACCCCATCTTTACACAGGTCCTCCCAGAGGCCTGGATCAATTTCTGTGTCCAAATCTCTCTCCCATCTAGTCCTGGATCAGGTTCAGTGGTCGGCAGAGAGGGTAGTAAGGTGTTATAGACTTGAGAGATGGTTCTCACCATCCTTTGATCATTATGAATGACATGGGAGATTTTTCTGGTAGTTTCCATTGACCTTGAGTGTTAACCCTCACAAAATCTCTCAGTTGCAGGTATTTAAAGAAATCTCTTCCAGGAAGTTGATATTTCTCTTTCATTTGCTGGAAGGACATAAAAACCTCCTTTTCATAACAATGTTCCAGTCGAGTGATACCTTGTAAAGGCCAGGACTCAAAGTCTCTATTCTGGTATAAGATAGGTATAAGCCTATTTCCCCATAGGGGGGTTTTAGGTGATAGAGGGCTATTGTGTCCGAACATTTTTTGTAATTTTAACCAGGTTTGGACTGAATGGATCATGAAGGGGTTCTGGGTGATGGTCTTAATTGATTTCACGTCCCATTTGTACAAGGTATCAGACGGGGCGGTCTCGTTGATGTCTAGACATTCAATGTTCAACCATGAGGCTGAGAGGTCCCCCTCAAACATTTGAGCCAAAAATCTGGCTTGTGCCGCCAAGTAATACAATCTAAAGTTAGGAAGTTTCAGTCCTCCCTTTGTATAGTCTAAAGTAAGTTTAATTAAGGTGATCCTTGGGGATTTACCTCGCCATATAAACCGTCTGATCAATCCGTCCAAGGAGGAGAAAAATTTAGAAGGGACTTGGATTGGGAGGGACTGAAATATATAAAGAAACTTTGGCAGGACATTCATTTTTATAGCATTAATTCGGCCTAGTAAGGTGAGAGGGAGGTTCATCCATTTTTCCAAGTCCTCCCCTAGGATTTGTAACTGTCTTAACAGATTGAGCTTATATAGATTCCCCATCTCCTTATCTATTAGTATACCCAAGTATCTTATACCATTTGGTGACCATTTAAAAGGGAAGTTATGTTGAATGGTGTCTTTAATAGAATCTGATAAGGGCAATATTTCACTTTTGTCAAGGTTAATTTTATAACCGGAAAAGGAGCTATACAAGTCCAACAGTTCGACTAAACGTGAGAGGGAGCTTTCTGCATTTGTTAAAAAGAGAAGAATATCATCGGCAAAGAGCGAGATTTTATGCGTGTTCGGTCCAATTTCGAAGCCCGTTATTTTAGTGTCTATTCTGATTGCTTCTGCTAGGGGTTCTAGGGCAAGCGTAAATAAGGCGGGGCTAAGAGCACAGCCCTGTCTGTTACCTCTATGTATGGAGAAATAATCTGAGGTAGTCCCATTGACCGCAATCCTAGCTTTGGGGGAGCCATAGAGTGATTTGATCAAGTCGACAAATTGAGCGTCAAAACCAAATTTTTCAAGGACTTTGAAGAGATAGGGCCATTCCAACCGATCAAAGGCCTTTTCGGCGTCGAGGGAGAGAGCAATGCTGGGAATCTTGTTTTTATGTGCGAAATGGATAATATTAAAAAAGCGTCTAAGATTGTTAGAGGAATGTCTGTTAATTATAAAGCCAGTCTGATCGGAATTAACAAGGCGGGGAAGGAATGTTTCTAATCTTTTGGATGTCATCTTAGTTACAAGTTTATAGTCTGTATTTAGGAGCGAGATTGGCCTGTAGGAGGCGCACTTTAAAGGGTCCTTCCCAGTCTTGTGAATAACCGATATAATGGCCCGAGAGAACGTCTCAGGAAATAGTTTTTCTTCTCTAGCTAATTGAAGGACTTCCATTAAGGGAGGGATTAAGAGGTCTTGAAATTCCTTGTAGAACATCGTCCCCAGGAGACTTATTTGACGGTAGAAGTTTAATGGTCGCTGTTACTTTGCAAATTGAAAAAGGTTTGCTCATAAACTCACTATCCTCGACAGACAAGCTTGGGAGATCAAGTTTGGAAAGAAAGGAGTCTATTGCTGTACTGTCCCCGCTAGGTTGTGCAGTGTATAAGTCACTGTAATAGTTTCTAAAAGCATCGCTAATTTCTGTGGGTTTATTGGAGATTTTGCCCGGGGCTACTTCAATTCCGTTAACTGCCCTCTTGCTTTCTTCCGTTTTTAGTTGCCATGCCAGTACTTTGCTAGGTTTCTCTCCCAATTCATAGTATTTTTGTCTAGAACGCATAATGGATTTCTCAGTTTTGTATGTATTTAAGTTATTATATTGTATTTTTTTGTTCCTATATGTATCTTTATTTGATGTTCTCTGATAGTCTTTCTCAAGTGTTTGAATTTCAGCCTCAATAGAATCAAGTTCAGCACAGTATTTCTTTTTCATTCCCTTTGTATAGGAGATAATGTGGCCCCTTATGTAAGCCTTGAGTGTATCCCAAAAGATGAGGGGCAGATTGTTTATTTGTTAGTGTAAAGAATGCAATTTGTTCTCTAATAAAGGAGCAAAATTCTGGTTGTTTGAGAAGCATTGGATTAAATCGCCATCTATATATTGTTTTTATCTTATCTGGCATAAATATGGATATAATCAAGGGGGAATGATCGCTCAGCAGTCGAGTAAGGTATTGAGCGTTCAATACTCTATGGCATTGGTGAGTGGATAGCAGGAAGTTATCTATACGTGTGTGGGTTCCGTTGGGGTGAGAATAGAAGGAGTAATCTCTAACCCCTGGGTGGATTCCCCTCCAGGCATCTGTCAAGTTATAGTCCTTCATAAAAGAAATGGTTGTTTTTGCTGCCTTGGTAGGGGAAGCCGGGTTGGTTGAGGACCTATCTAGTACTGTATCCAGGCAGAAGTTGAAGTCCCCTCCCACTAAAATTATGCCCGTTGCCTGAGCTATAAGAAGGAAAATATTCTGGATGAAGGCAGGGTCGTCGAAGTTAGGGGCATAAATGTTCAATAGTGTCCAACGTTCCGAGTACATTTGTCCCTCAACAAGTACAAATCTGCCTCTAGGGTCAGAGGTGGTTTTGGTGGCAACGAAAGGGATGTTTTTGTTAATAAGGATTGCGGTTCCTCTTGATTTGGTATTAAAGGAGGAAGCAAACACCTGTCCAACCCATTCTCTCTTGAGTTTCTTATGCTCCTCATCAGAAAGATGCGTTTCCTGTAGGTATATAATGTCTGCCTTGAGTTTCTTTAGGTATGAATAGACCTTTTTCCTTTTGATTGGGTTGTTTAGGCCTTTGATATTGAATGTTATGAATTTAACTGGCTCCATCATTTGATCTGTGTGGTTGTGTTGTAAAGTGGTCTCCATCTCCCCACCACTCCATGTCTGGATTATTCTCTATTAGAGTATAAGGGTACCGATATCTCTCTATATGAAAAAGTATACATGTAGTACAGACGGAAACATACATAGAATACAAATAGAACATAAACACATTTACCCCTATGCCTGTCTCCCCAATTGAGACAGGCAGCTTCACTCCTAGCCTATGTAGAGAGGCTCCTGCCTCTCATTATGTTATACTGCCCATCTTATTTGTGCTTTAACCGAAACTATTGCCGAGGAGCAAATGAACATTGTTATTTACATGAACAACCAATAACTTGGAGAACTGGAGATAGGTATGTGTAGAATTGTACCCAACCCTTGTTTCATGTTCAAAAGTGACATCAATTTAAAGGGAGAAAAAATAATAGATGGATATTTAAAAGATATATGTATGTATATAGTAGGTCAAACTGTCCTTACTTATATAAAAACCATTGTCATTCGTGAAGTGACAGTGATATGAAAAGTTCCACCTTACGTTCTAGGAAACAGAAAAAGCGATCCCATATCCAAATTAACTCTGGCAGGTCGATTTTGCAATATGTCAATTATTATGTAAAACTTGTCCTTCAAGAAGTGGTAGTGGTATGAGAAAGAAATCAAAATAAAAGTTCCACCTTTGATTCTAAGAAGACCCAACCTTTGTTTCATGTTCGAAAGCGACATCCATTTGAAGGGAGAAAAAATAATAGATGGATATTCAAAAGATATAAATATAGTTGGTCAACATGTCCTTATTTATATAAAACTGTTGTCATTCGCAAAGTGACAGTAATATGAAAAGTTCCACCTTAAGTTCTAGGAAACAGAAAAAGCGATCCCATATCCAAATTAACTATGGCAGAAAAATAGAAATAAAATAAAAAGTCCACCTTAGATTCTGAGAAACAAAGAGCAAACAGAGAAGAAGAAAAAAAAATTAAGATTGCAAACTATGGTAGGTCGACTTTGTAAGATGTCCATATTTATATAAAGCCATTTTCATTCAAGAAGTGACAGTGAAATGGGAAATTCCACCTTAATCTCTAGAACCAGAAAAAGTGTATACATATACCCGTAAATTCTTTCACGGTCGATGTGGAACGTCTATTGTAGTCTGGTGACCCGGTCATTGAACTGGTTAATCAGACAAACTATGGCACGTCTACTTTGCAGTATGTCAGTAATTATATAAAACCATTATCATTCAAAAAGTGACGGTGAAATGAAAAGTTCCACCTTAAATTCTAAACCTGGGGAAGCGATCACGTACCCATACCAACTATGACCGGTCGACTCTGCTTGTTTTCTTTCACGGTCGATGTGGAATGTCTTATAGCCTGGGGTCCCAGTCATTCATTTAACGGGGTTTTCAGCTTGGCCAAATCTTTCCTTGCAAAATGTCTTGGCTTCCTCCGGTGTGGTGAAAGTGTAGACTTCTCCCTCCGCCAGTGTCACCCGGAGGCGGGCGGGGTGAAGGAGCCCGAAGCGTATGCCTTTACGGTACAGGATAGTTTTGACCTCATTAAACGCTGCGCGTTTTTTAGAAAGGGCTGCGCTGTAATCCGGGTAGAATCTCAGAGTCTTATTCTGATAGCAGGGTTCGTTTTCTCTGGCCCAGCGTAATGCTCGTTCCTTCTTCTGTAACTGGTGGAAGCATACTATGATGGATCGTGGCGGGGTACCCGTTTTGGGTTTGGGGAGTAGAGATCGGTGTGCTCTCTCCAGCTCCGGTGGCTTGTTGAATACGTCGGGACCCATGACTTCCATCAGTAGATTTGCGACAAATTTAATAGGGTCTTGTCCCTTTTCGCTGTCTTCGGGTACGTTTACAATACGGAGGTTGACTCGCCTTGAACGATTTTCCAGCTCGTCGACCCGGTCTAGGAGGGTGCTGTTGTCTGTTTCCAATTTGCGTATGGTTTTCTCCGCTCTGACGAGACCCTCAAAGTTATCTCCCGTGGTGGTTTCAACTCTGGCGAGGCGTGCTTGAAAGGAATTAACCGTTTCGTGAAGTGCATCCACCGATGTTTGTAGGGGCGAGAGAGAGCTCTGTAACAGAGTTGAAAAGTCTTCTCTGAGGCTGGATCTTTGTTTTGCCAGAACTTCGAGTAGAATAGTCATGGATAGGGCGTCTTGGCTGTCTTCCATGTGCTCCGTATTGACTGCGACGTCTCGTGCGGCCATTGTCTTGCTAGTAGCGTTAGCCCTATTGATTGGAGTTGTCCGTGTCGGTTGTAATGTCGCTTGTTTAAGATGTCTGGTCCTGTCGTTGTTCATTTTTACCTCGGTAGGGTGTTTGTTAAGTAGGAGTTTCGATTTTCTGTGGTTGAAACGTTTTTTAGATGTTAGAAATGTAAATTATTAGCGTGAGGCAGGAGAGCCTTCTCGACCACGTCTTTCTCCTACGCCGACATAACCGGAAGTCTTTTGTTGCATCTTTTAAGAGCATTACTCTTCATCTATCATTTCATCTATGACTACAGCATTTTCCTTTGGCGTTACAGGTAAACCAAACTTAGTTAGGGATTCTGAGTAGCTAAGCAAAGGTCGATCATCATTAAATAACTGTTTCACCAAGATAATATTATTTGTGAACCATTTGTGAACCACCAATATATGTTTCTATTATTCCGAATAAAACATTTCTGAGCCGAGAAATCGTGTTTATAAATGAGGAACCAAGTGAGCAAAATTTGTTGATGGAAATTGGGTAGGAGCGGTTTAGTTTAGATTATTTAATTAGCACATTATAAAAAAAAAAAAAAAAAAAAAACAGTGCTAGGAGGGACGACGCCCAAAGGGCTTGTACAAAGTTCCACTCCCATCTCATTGTCCATAAACAATATGAACGAAGTACATGTGTAGCATGGTCTACAAAATAAACTACAAAACAGGAACAGAGACATAAGGCAGACACTATAGCGAAAACATGAAAGATTGACACGAGTCAGTAACAATTTTTTTCCTTTTTTAGTACAAGAGGGCAAAGAAGAGGAGAATAACATATTAACGGTATATAATGAGGAAAAGGAAATATGTAACACTGATGCACAGGAGTAACTTAATGTGATGGTGATTTATGATGAAATTAAATGAGATTTTAATTGTTTTTTGAATATGGATAAGGAGGTTGTTGACCTCAATGATGAATTTAAAGTGTTCCAGAGTTTAGGACCTCTAAAGCTGATGTTGAATTGATGGCTAGATGTCCGACAGAAAGGTAAGTGGAGTTTATTGCTATGGTTTGTTGGAAATGAGTGAAATTCTGATGAAAAGATGAAGAAACTATGGAAGGTATCAGGAAGATCTTGCCTATTGTTAATGAACTTGAATATGAATGAGCATGTTTGAAAGGTATTAAGTTTGTCAATTGATAGTAGAGAATATTTGCGGAACAGAGGTGCGATGGTTCATATCTGGTAGAGTGGGAAATCATCCTGAGAAACCTCTTCTGGATTATGACTAATTTGTTAAGATATGATGGATATGTTGCAGCCCAGACTATATTACAGTAGTTAAGGTAAGGAAATAAAAAGCTATAATACAAGGTTAGATGGGCAGAGGGATATGTAGGAGCGGTTTGATTGACAATTTATCCTATTCCCCAGACATTGTAAACAAAGTATGATTTCAAAATGAAAGTAGACACATCCTAAATGATCACAATGATCCATGTATGGAGTCTCCAATCTATCTTCAATTCAAAAACACATTTAAACAACATTTTTCGTCTTCTCTCTTAACAAAACCACACAGAATATCCAAATGCAGTTTTTTCCTTTAGCCAAGTTCAAATTGAAAAACAGAACTGTATTAAACATCCAATAGGGAGCAGCTGGTATAGCGCAGTGGACTAAGCACTGCAGAGACTCTGGGATCTAATCCAGCTGTCAGCGGTACCTCCGGCTTGGTCAGTCGTCCCTACTAACACAATTGGCAGTGTTAGCCGGTGGGGTATGTGTCCTGGTCGTTGTAAACTGCGACTCCTACTGGTCGGTCGGGCGCCTGTTCAGCAGGGAGGGGATCTGGGGGAAATAGCGTGAACCTATGCATGCGTTAAGTTCCCCCAGTGAAACTCCTTGCTGTCAGGTGAAAAGAAGCGACTGGCGACTCTAAATTGGGGTGAAAAATACAGAAACCCCAAAAATAAAATAATTTTAAATAAAAAAACATCCAATCTATTTTTCAATGTTGTTCTCCAATGAGAAAGATAAAAACGGCCATTTGGCGTTTTATTTCCAAATGAAACCAAATAAAACAATTTCTCAAATGCTGTTATACTTCATACTGGCTTCGCATCTTGCTTCGCCTATTGGACTATGCTCGTATGACCAACTTTTACTGTGTTGTGTAATTTTAATTAAGACAGACACTTGCTTCACGGTCTTGGGTGATTTATTCTGGCAACACACAAAATATCCTGTCAGTTAGGTTATGTGGTCGGCTCATCACACACCCAAACACCGCTCACACGGGCTCATTCCTCATGTAATGGTCAACACAGCAACATGAAATAAACAATGCACAATCAACTGACAATATTTAGTACCTGGCAATTGAGCGGTGTTTGGGTGTGTGATGAGCCGATCACGTAACCTGACTGACCAGGATATTTTGTGTGTATTCTGGCTCCTACATTTCCAATCCCTAATTGTTACCATGGAAGAATTATCAATAAATGATAATATTGCTGCCACATTCTACAACATTGATACATACAACATACAATATATACGGTAATAACATTATGGAAGTCCATTTCTTTTTTTAAGTTAAAGTCCAGGTCCAATGTGATGTGTTCGTCTTTTGACATTGACCACTGAAGTCTTCCTAGGGATCAGAGCTTCAAGCACGTGACCCACCAGTTATTCTTCCATCTACTTTTCTCCCATCCCAATTTTTTTTTTGTCGTTATGCCAATTCCCTTCCTGGTCATTGCTCGCATTTGCCCCCCACTTGCCGGTCTAGGGAGGGTCGATAGATACTATCACATGTCCCCTCCGATACATGTGGAGTCAGCCAGCCGCTTCTTTTCACCTGACAGCGAGGACTCTCACTGGGGGAGCGTAATGCGTGGGAGGCTCA
Source organism: Notolepis coatsorum (assembly GCF_963971535.1). Taxonomy (NCBI): domain Eukaryota; kingdom Metazoa; phylum Chordata; class Actinopteri; order Aulopiformes; family Paralepididae; genus Notolepis; species Notolepis coatsorum. The sequence continues at coordinate 18,845,317 of NC_140173.1, read as the reverse complement.
CACTACTTCCCCCAGTTCCCTTCCTCGCTGAGCAGGCGCCCCGACCGACCTGTAGGAGCCGCTGTTTACAACAACCAGGATACACACCCCAAACGGTTCAACGTTTGGAAAAACTCAACATTAATGTCTATAAACCTTTTTGTTTAATTTAGCAATTATTTTCTGTAGAGTATTTCCACTTTTAAGTAAAATATCATGTCCTAATGGCTACACAGCATTTAAATTATAACACTCACAATGAAAGAGTCAAAACAAGCATATAAAATATATTTTATTGACTAAATCAAAAAAGGAGGTACAGAATCTTTGTGTTTGATATGAATGAAGATAAACAGAAATCAGTCACAAAACAAAAAGAAGTCCCAAGGGTTCCTATTGGGTATACTACTTAGTATAAGTACATGGGGTTCCTATTGGGTATACTGCTTAGTATAAGTACATGGGGTTCCTATTGTGTATACTACTTAGTATAAGTACATGGGGTTCCTATTGAGTATACTACTTAGTATAAGTACATGGGGTTCCTATTGTGTATACTGCTTAGTATGGGAACAGAATTTTTGGGCGGCACAGTGATGTAGGTGTTAACACTGTCGCCTCCCAGCTAAAAGGTCCTGGATTCGATTCTCGCTTGGGGACCAGGTTGCCGCGTTGCCAGGTACCCAGGTGGGGTATCTCCCTGGCCTTTCTGTGTGGAGTTTGCATGTTCTCCCCGTGATCGCAAGGGATCCACCTCCAGATAAAATAAACCCAAAGGAAATACATGTAGAACAGATCGCTAACGCTGTGGCGTCCCTGACAAAGAGCACTTGGATTGTCCCCGGGCGCGGCCTACGCCGCAGCCCATGTCTGCTCCCAGCTGCCCTTGGGGGGAAGGACGACAGGATTTGAAAAGTGCAGAGATTCAGATTCAGATTCCTTTATTAAGCCATTTGTGTAAAAACACATTGTTGCGGCATTACAGTGTATGCATTTTTCTCTCATGTGTGTGTCTACTTCTTCTAAAAAAGTACATGGGATTTCTATTTAATATACTGCAAACTGTGTTTGGGGACCTGTTCTCTTTATTCTTTTCAAGTCTACTCTCAGCTTAAATGGAATAACTAAATGGTTTCTCTCCTGTATGAGTTCTAGTGTGTATCTTCATACAGTATTTCCTTTATCACTGACCCCTTTCCCACAAACTGAACAACTAAATGGTTTATCTCCAGTATGAATTCTCATGTGTGCCTTCAGATTATATACATTTTTTAATTAATTAATATTCTTATATTAAAGTATATTTAGTTTTTAAGAATTGTAAAGGATAGGCAAAAATAAGCATGTGCCTATTCATTTTTTCAGTCATTGAGTTTGGATTTTGTGTGTGAGCTTACTTTGAATATGTACATTTGTGATTTTTTCTTTTTTTCTTTTCCTTTTGAAAGTCCACACATGTGTGGTTTTGATTTATCTGTAAACAAAGACCGAAAATAAAACTATTCATCATCATCATCATCAGATGTTGCTTCGTACTGAACCCTTTCCCACAAACGGAAAAACCAAATGGTTTCACTCCGGTATGAATTATCATGCGTGTCTTCAGACTTGTTTGCCGATTGAACCCTCTCCCACAAACTGAACAACTAAGTGGTTTCACTCCGGTATGAGTCATCATGTGTCTCTTCAGATCTCCCTTCCTTAATAGATATAATATCCGACATCACCGTGTACATGTCTGTCAGCCTGTCGTGTATTTCTCCCATAACACGCTTTCGCTCGGTTTAGTCCACTTTTCCACATTTCATGGGGGTGTTCATTACCGTATATGGTTAATTACGGGCGGTTCTATATGCAAATACTTAAAATCGTGCACGAGCGCGGAGCGTAGAACAAGTGGCATTTATCAACACGGAGTACTTGCCGGTGTGCGTGGGACACGTCTACGCACGTGTGATAAATCCCGATTTTTTTGTGCGTACACACATTCTAAATTCTGTGCTTACGAACGAAAGTAGAACACTTTCTAAGCACTGTTGATAAATGAGGGCCCTGTTCTTCTCACTCTGGTTCTTTTTCCCACACTAGGGCCTTCCCTGGGACTTTCCTGTTTTCCCCAGCCTCTGGTGGCTCAGTCCTTCCTGACTTTAGCAGTTCAATTGTGACCTGGTGGCTTTCAACAAGATTGACCAGATCATCAATCCCGGTTGGGTTACCATGGCTCACCATTTTCTTGGCATCATAGGGTAATGTACGGATACATTTGTCCATAACCACTCTCTCCAACACACTCGCCCCCTCCGGGTCATTAGTCAGCCAGGATTTGCCCAAACGAGCTAGGTCATACAGCTGGGCTCTGGCAGACATCTCTGAAGTGTATTTCCACTCATGAAATGTTTGAGCTCGAGCATGCAGGCTGTAACCATACCTAGCCAAAGTCTCTTTTTTTAGATGGGTATATACCTTATTGTTCAGGGGAGAGGTCAAGATAGGCATGCTGCGCAGGCCCGGTGAGAAAAGGTCCAATGAGATCTGCCCAGGTGTCCTCAGCCCACTTCTCCCTGGTGGCTGTTCGTTCAAATGCCAGAAAATAGGCTTCCACATCATCATTTTCAGTCATCTTGGGGATAAACCTGCTCGGGTTGGGTTGTCCCCCAGCTCCACTGTGCTGGGTAGGGCCTGGCGCCGTACCTTTCTTCATCTCTGCATACATGAGAGCATTCTGCTGCCTTTGTTCTGCCAGGAGCTCCCGGTGCACAGCCTTCTGCTCCTCATTGGCCTTTAACAGCTGCATCACCAGGTTCTCCATGCTGCTCCTAACAGCGTTTGATTATTGTACAAACAAATTGCAATGCAGGTTCTCCACCAATGTAATGGCCAGGGGCATTGCCCAGCGGGGAGCTAAAGCTGTTTGACTGTGTGTTTGACTATTTGTACAACCATATTGCACCTTCCACCTACCCCTGTCTGCTACCTTTGTTACAAAAGGGACTAAACACGTTTCGCAATTATGCCACATCAATGTGGAACGCCCTACCCACAGCTGTAAACGAATGTGAATCACTACCCACTTTCAAAACCACTCTCAAAGAGCACCTACGAGAGACTGCTATTCGAAACTGGCCCCTGTAAATGTCCTGACCCAAGCCCCTCCAATGTACAGTAAATGTCCTAACCCAATAATACACCAGACCCTCTTCTTGGGACCAAGTAAGGTTTCGTCGATATTCCAATGTACAGTTTCCCCCGCCCCATCTGCTTGGGGCTTCCCTGGAACGGCCAACACCTGGAAAGGAGCTAAGCAGCTATGACCCACGTGGCGTGTGGCCGGGACTACACACAATATCGGACCTTAAAAGGAAACCCATCAGCACAGCTAACATTGCTGCCTCCCTACTTTTACGCCCGTTTTTAACGGTACCACCAACCTTCCAGGGGAAGCCACCACTCATTAACCCCTCTCACAAGTCTGTACGATGAACGGTTCATGAGATATGAAAGTTATTGCAATGGACAATCATTTATTCATAAATATTTGTAATGCATGTATATCAATGACAATAGGTTCACTATGACTATATGTCTATATATTGTTAACAGGTGCCAGAGAGCTGATTACCAGCGAACCTGTGTAATATCACCCTCTTGTGGTGAAAAGCTGTAACTTCATACTTAATATGCATTTCAATGATGGAAATGAATTAACTTAAAATACTTGTCCAAAACTGCCCTATTGTGACGTTAGCTGCGGACAGAGATAAACAGGTGGACAGAACCGACCTGATGGAGATAATTATTATATTATATATAGTGTAGAGGCACTAAACCAACATTCATCTCTATATGGGGGAATGGTATCCAACAAACAGTAAAGTAGCAATGGAGAATGAGACTCGTTTTAAATTAAACCATTATTTTTCGACCTAGGTTATGTCTCTAAACTCTTACTGACAAAGAAATCACTTCCTGTTCCTTATATTATGGGGAGAGGGGGAGGGGCTAATAGGTTAAACGCACAACATTAAGAGATTTATCACAAATTAATAATAGGGATGCACGATAATTATCGGGCCGATATCAGCAATTATGACGTCATCCCGATAAACCCGATAACGTTATTGATAGCTCCGATAACAGAATATATTTGTTGGTAAAAAAAAAATGCTGTGTTGGTGAATTGGGATGAAGGGCGTTTGTTTTTGCTGTGGGCTCCTCCCGTTTTGCCAGTACTGTGGTACGACTGATAGCGTGTGGTATAGGTAGAGGGCGTTTTAGTTTACACAAATCCAGCGCTCCCTTTCTTGGCTGTGACGTGGCCACTAACTTTCAGCCGCAGCGCGGGTGTAAACAACAAAGATGGCGTCAGTAGTGTGGGACTTTTTCAAAGTTTCAGATGAAAAAAGTTCGCTTGCTATTTGTAACAAATGCAAATGTCTGGCTGGTTGCTGGCTAACTAACGTAGCTATTCGTCCCGGGAGCTAACGTCTCTGTCTGGCTGGTTGCTGGCTAACTAACGTGGCTATTCGTCCCGGGAGCTAACATCTCTGTCTGGCTGGTTGCTGGCTAACTAACGTGGCTATTCGTCCCGGGAGCTAACGTCTCTGTCTGGCTGGTTGCTGGCTAACTACCGTGGCTACTCGTCGCTAACGTCTCTGTCTGGCTGGTTGCTGGCTAACTACCGTGGCTACTCGTCGCTAACGTCTCTGTCTGGCTGGTTGCTGGCTAACTACCGTGGCTACTCGTCGCTAACATCTCTGTCTGGCTGGTTGCTGGCTAACTACCGTGGCTACTCGTCGCTAACATCTCTGTCTGGCTGGTTGCTGGCTAACTACCGTGGCTATTCGTCCCGGGAGCAAACAGCGCTGCCTGGCTGGTATGTATTATTATTATTGTATTGTGATGTGTTTTGTTTCATGTTGAAAAAAAAATTTGATAAAAAGAATATATACACACATTCATTTTTTTTTTAAATAATACAATAAATATCGGTTATCGGTATCGGTTATCGGCTTGAGGAGCATAAAGTTATCGGTGTCAAAAAATCAATATCGTGCATACCTAATTAATAATATAGCCATACCATCGGTAATATGAACAAAAACTAAATCTTTATATTAAATCAAATTAGATTAGTATAAATATTTAGATTCAATCATGTAAATGAGAATAAATGAATATAAAAACTTCATGAACACAAAATCACTATTCTGGCTGCTACATTTCCTATCCCTAATTGTTACTGTGGAACAATTATCAATGAATGATAATATTGCAGCCACATTCTACAACATTGATACATACAACATAATATATAATATATACAGTAATAACATTATGGAAGTCCATTTCTGTTTTTAAATTGAAGTCCAGGTCCAATGTGATGTGTCCGTCTTTCAACATTGAACACTGAAGTCTTCCTGGGGATCAGAGCTTCAAGCATGTGACCCACCAGTTCTGTGGTGAAACAGGCTCTGAGGTTGTCAGATGCTCTCTGGCGCCACCAGTTATTGAAGGAATACACAGTTGCTGTCACACCTCAGTCTTCTGACTGCTACCTTGAACTACTTATGAGCGAAGCCCACTAGGGCACGACATATCTGCAGTAGAGATGTCCGCTGTCACTCCAATACAATGGAGCTAAATGGTACCGGGTTTGTGCCAAAATAATACATTTGAAAAACTCAACATTAATGTCTAGACCTTTTTATTTAACTATTTTCTGTATTCTACTTTTAATTTAAGTAAAATATCATGTCACAATGGCTACACAGCATTTTAAATTATAACACTCATAATAAGAGTCAAAACAAGCTATGAGATATATTTTATTGACTAAATCAAAAGAGGTACAGAATCTTTGTTTGATACGAATGAAGATAAACGGAAATCAATCACAAAACAAAAATAAATCCAAAGATTCCTTAAATGGTTTCTTTCCTGTATGAGTTCTAGTGTGTTTCTTCATATTTGATTTAACATTGAACCCTTTCCCACAAACTGAACAGCTAAATGGTTTCTCTCCAGTATGAGTTATCATGTGTGTCTTCAGAATTTCTTTAAGCTTGAACCCTTTCCCACAAACTGAACAGCTAAATGGTTTCTCTCCAGTATGAGTTGTCATGTGTTTCTTCATATTTGTTTGCTGACTGAACCCTTTCCCACAAACTGAACAGCTAAATGGTTTCTCTCCAGTATGTGTTCTCATGTGTTTCTTCAGAACTGCCTTCATACTGAACCCTTTCTCACAAACTGAACAACTAAATGGTTTCTCTCCAGTATGAATTATCATGTGTCTCTCCAGATTTCTTTGGTCATTGAACCCTTTCCCACAAGCTGAACAAACAAAAGGTTTCACTTCGGTATGAATTTTTACGTGCATCTTAAGCTGTGTTTGCCGATTGAACCCTTTCCCACAAACTGAACAACTAAATGGTTTCTCTCCAGTATGAGACATCATGTGTGTCTTCAGACTTGTTTGGTACTTGAACCCTTTCCCACAAACGGAACAACCAAATGGTTTCACTCCGGTATGAGTCATCATGTGTCTCTTCAGACCTCCCTTCCTACTGCACCCTTTCCCACAAACTGAACAGCTAAATGGTTTATCTCCAGTATGAGTTATCATGTGTGTCTTCAGACTTGTTTGCTGACTGAACCCTTTCCCACAAACTGAACAAACAAATGGTTTCTCTCCAGTATGAGTTCTCATGTGTATCTTCAGATGTTCCTTCCTACTGAACCCTTTCCCACAAACTGAACAACCAAATAGTTTCACTCTGGTATGATTTTTTATGTGTATCTTCAGATCTCTCTTATTGCTGAACCCAGGCCTGTTAGACAACGTTTGTATTTTCTGTGTCTTCTTTTGTTTTACTGCCATCAAACCTGGACCTCCACTCTCCTTCCATTCATCGCCATCATCAGTCTCAGCTCCAGAACTGTCATCATCACCGTCATCAGTCTCAGTTCCAGAACAGTCTGAAGAGAGAGGCTGGCTATCTCTAGTTGGTTCTAAATCACCAGCTGGATCTAAGTTACTGGTTAGTTCCGCTACTCCACAGTCCTCTCCTTCAGGTTCTGTTTTCATGTGTTCAGTTGAGGTGCTGGGTAAAGAGTATGCTTCTCTGTTTTTCTCCCTTTGGGTTTGAAGAGGCTGGAAGGACAGAGCGTTCTCTTGACCATCTTCACATTTCACTGGGTGAACTGTGATCTTGGAGAGATCAGCTTCTTCCAGCCCTTGATCTAGTTCATCTTTAATCTGCTCTGGGTCCCGGTTTTGGCTGAGTTGAGAGGACAGATTGTTCTCACCTTCATTTTCACATTTCATAGGTTGTAAGGTCATCTCGGAGCCATCAGCCTCCTCTAGATCTTGACATAGTTCCTCCTGTTCCTCTTTAATCTGGAGGGGCTCTGTGTCCTGGGTTTGGCTGAGCTGTGAGGACTGAGGTTTCTCTTCATCATGTTCACTCTTCACAGAGACAGGAAGCTCCTCTCCCTCCTGACTGATCCAGAGTTCCTCCTGTTCCTCTTTAATCTGTAGGCGCTCTGGCTCCTCCTGGTCCAGACTGGGGCTCCTCTCCTGCTGCTCAGGGGGAACCTCCTCTTCACAGATAAACAGCTGTAAGGCCATGGAGTCTAGAAAGAAGGGCATACAATCATTTAAATGTAATTTGTTGTAACCATTGCTTTTGAAAGTACCAAAGGGTCAGGCCACTATTTCACATTACACTCTTAACAGGAAAGTAACAACACGCTGAACCAATATATAGGGATGCACAGATCCTATACCCAGGGGAGGAAATTAGGCCATTTTACTCGCCAAATGCGAGTATTCTTTATGTTTGGCGAGTGATTCATGAAGAGCACTCGCCACACTGGCGAGTAGTAAGCAAAACCAAAAGAATCATTCTGCAATCTGCTGATTCGCTTACTGGCAAGCCGAACTCAAACTCCCCCCTTATGATTCCTCCCATTTGCGCCTCATTATAATCCATAACCAATGAACATCATCATTGCGCTCTAAGCTCCTCCAATGAACACTCGTTTTCTAGAAGATGTCGCCCATCTAGGGGAAGTGGACAGACCACTGCGTGCGGCCCTACAGACTCCTGTCACCGGCAGAGGAAGGGGAACTATGTGAGAATGCTATTCATCGACTACAGCTCGGCATTCAATACCATAGTCCCCTCCAAACTCATAGCCAAGCTCAGGGACCTGGGCTTGAACTATGACCTCTGCCAGTGGGTCTTGGACTTCCTGACGGGCAGACCCCAGGTGGTGAGAGCAGGCAACTGCACCTCCTCATCCATCACCCTCAACATAGGGGCCCCCCAGGGCTGTGTTCTGAGTCCCCTCCTCTACTCCCTGTACACACACGACTGTGTGGCTCAGCGGAGTAACAACACAATCATCAAATTTGCTGACGACACAGTAGTGGTGGGCCTAATCTCTGCAAACGACGAGAGGGCCTACCTGGAAGAGGTCAAGGTCCTGGCGGGATGGTGCCAGGAAAACAGCCTCTCCCTGAACGTCAGCAAAACAAAAGGAGATGATTGTGGACTTCAGGAGGTCGGGGGTCAAGGACTACAGCCCCCTCAGCATCGACGGGGCACCGGTTGAGAGAGTGAACAGCTTTAAGTACCTCGGAGCCCACATATCTGAGGACTTGACATGGACCACACACATTGACAGTGTTGTGAAGAAGGCACGACAACGCCTCTACTTCCTCAGGCGCCTAAGGAAGTTCCAAGTCAGTCAGAAGATCCTTAAGAACTTCTACTCATGTACAATAGAGAGCATCCTGACTGGCAACATCACCTCCTGGTTTGGGAATAGCACTGCACAAGACCGAAGCAGACTACAAAGAGTGACACGTTCAGCCGAACGCACAATTGGAGGGGGGCTCCCCACCCTCCAGAACATTTACAACAAGCGGTGCAGGGGTAAGGCTAAGAGAATCATTAAGGACTCCAGCCACCCGAACAACTGCCTCTTTGAACTGCTGCGGTCAGGCAAGCGATACCGGAGTCTCAAGGCGAGCACAGAAAGACTCAGAAGAAGCTTCTATCCCCAGGCCCAGGGCTCTATGCTAACCTTTTTCACTAGGGGCACAGGTGCTCCTAAATGAAAAAAGTTAGGAGCACACAAAGAAATTTAGGAGCACCCAAAAATATTTAGGAGCACAGTGAAAATATTTCAAGTAAAAGATTTTTTTTTTTTTTATAAATGTATATTTGTACTGTGCGTGCATGTGTGTAAATTAGCTCTTGTTACAACCCTGCATGTTTACATTTTGTATTTTGTACTTGATGTTCATTAACATGTGCTATCCCTATCAAATAAACTATCAAATCAAACTACTGCTACAAAAGTAACAGTCACTTAACTTTAGCTTTTGCCCCTTTTATGCATACAATGCCTATGTTTTGGCTGTGTTGCTCTTCTAGAGAAATAATCCTTTCAGGGTTGCCTATTGAAATACTGTACACCTCCAGTACAGAAACATTGTTTATGAGTTTGCGTGTCAGGTAGACCATTGATTGACAGTCGAGTCTGCCAATTACGTCACACCGCTTGCACTCCGACCGTCCGGCGCTGCAGCTGGACCCTATTGCCCACCTCTGCTGTTCATAACGCTAGCCAAGTTAGCTGTACACACAGATACACAGTGGGCCAGTGACTTTAGTGTAGGGGTGTAACAATGCATCGATCCTAAGGGGGAAATTCAACTGCATCGATTTGAAAATGTTAGAATCGATTATCGCAATTTGAATGTGTACACAGTGTTATGTTGTTATCATGACCGTTACAGTCAACACAACGGCATACGCTACTGCATCAACGTTATGATTAACAAAGCAAGGCATTCGTTTTGTTGCATTAACGTTATATTACTATTGCTATCGCTAAATCTAGGTGTTCTAAAATATATTGCTATTGGTAAGACTAGAAGTTACATGTCTCGGGAAACTCGCATATCGCAATGGTGGCGTTTCAGGAAGTAAACAAGCCAAATGAGAGCTTCCGATTGGTCATTTGCTTTCTTTCTCATGAAACCAGTTACGTCACTCTACTGTGATTGGACCGTTGGCTTGAGTGCAATGTGGGACTTGTAGTTTAACGATCTCGCAGCGGAGGAAAAAAAAGACGAGAGAGGCTGTAATCTGTACTCGCACAGCGTGCGCGTAATTGATTTTTACGGCTCGCACACAAATATTTTTAGGGGCATATGCGAGCAATTTGGTCGCACTGTAGAGCCCTGAGGCCATCAGGCTGCTCAACGAACAATAAACACTACACAACACTAGTAAATTGCACATAGCACCAGTGATGCCGGTAACGCGCTACTAAGTAACGCGTTATTGTAATCTGATTACTTTCCCCCGAAAATAGTAATCTAACGCGTTAATCTTTAAAAGCCAGTAATCTGATTGCAGTTACTTGTCAAAGTGGCTGTGCGTTACTATTTTGTTACTATCTCATCATAAATTCATAATGCAGGCGGAATGCAGTATTTATTTCGTTTTCGACAGTCAAAAATACATTTTGAGCTGTTTTTCTTATTTGGGAGTGACGTAGTGTGGCAGTGAAAGGGTTACACAAGAATGTGTCCCGCGGCGTGACTGGACACTCTGTCTGTGAGTGACTCTGCTTTGGTACAGTCACATTCCCCATCCACAGTCTGCGAATCAGAGGCAGAGTAGGGCGGGTCTTCACAGCACGTCATGTGACATATGCGCCAATCGTGTGACAGCAGGGCTCCGTTGTTACAGCCTCGTCTGCATTCGTCTGAGAATTCCACCCCAAAACGCTTGTCTAAACGCAAAATTAAAAGTGAAACCGCAAGAAGACTTTTGCGGTTTCTGTTCAGACTTCCACCCCAAAACGCTTGTCTATGCATATGCGGAGGAAACAAAATACTGTCTACCGCTAAAAACAGCACATCCAATTGCATTGAAAGCATCTGGAATCACAACACTAGCCGACGCTTCGACTAGGTACAGGAGGACTCGGAGGCCAGCCAAACAGCAAAAGAGAGAGATTGTTTCTTTCCCTTTTGATTAATGTATATTTGATGGTGGCAGAGCAAAAGCTCTTATTTGCCAGATTTACAGTTAATTTACATGTTAAAGAGAGACTGATTGTATGTTTATAGAGAGACATTTATAAAAACAATTTAATAGTTACAGTTGATATAATTGAATAGTTCAGCCTGCATTTGTTAGATGTGAATGGATACACTGGTTTTGTAAAACCACTGGCTGGCTGCTCTAATGCTGTGAGCATCATAGACTGTTGCTTTACCATACTTGATGGTACAGAAGCTGAAGCACTAGTTTAACAATTTACGTTATGTGCAGAGAAACAAGTTAAAAACAATTTATGCACTTTCAATAAAGCGTTAAAAAAAACTGTTGGGGGAACGACGACGACTTCGTAACCTAGTTACTTTCAAAGTAACTAAGTTACTCTGATAATCAAGTAATCAGTAAAGTAACTTGGATTACTTTTTAAAGAAGTAATCAGTAATCAGTAATCGGATTACTTTTACAAGTAATCTGTGGCATCACTGCATAGCACACACATCCACACGCACAGGGAGATTTCAATAGCGCCAATCTGAGAAAGGTATTACTTGACTTCTATCAGCATGTGACTTGCAACACCAGAGGCGGTAACATCCTAGATCACTGTTACACGCAATTTAAAGGTGGCTACAAGGCTCATTCTGATAGTGGCTTTGGTAAATCAGATCACGCGTCAATCTTTCTTTCACCAAAGTACAAACAGAGAATTAAAAGTACTCCTGTAGTCTCGCGAGAGGTGCAGAAATGGGATTTGACGTCAGAGGACACGCTCCGGTCTGTGTTTCACTGCACAGACTGGAATGTGTTCCGCGACACAGATAACATTAATGTCTACACGGAAACAGTGCTGGACTATGTTTGTACTAGGGTGGAAGAAACAATCCCCACTACCAAAATGAGAGTTTACCCAAATCAAAAACCCTGGGTAGACAAATCCGTCCGTGAAGCTCTGAGAGAGCGCACCAAAGCATACAACGACGGCCTAGTGGCAGGCAACATGAATGACCACAAGGTGGCGCGATACAACGTAAGGAGGACAGTGTCAGAGGCCAAACGGCGCTACAGGGATAAAATTGAACTCCAGTTTGAACAAGCTGACTCTAGAGCTATGTGGCAGGGGCTCAAAACGATGACAGACTACAAAGGCGCCTCCCTCAAACTGAACAGTGACATCTCCTTAGCAAATGACCTCAATACCTTCTATGCGAGGTTTGATGCTGGTAATAACAACACCAGCTCACAAGCCACGGCAATGGGGGGGGGGGGGGGGTCGGCTGCTGATGGAGGCGCAGTGTTCAGGGTAACAGAGCATGAGGTGAGGCGGACCTTTAAAAAAGTGAATATCAGGAAGGCAGCAGGTCCGGACGGCATCCACGGCCGCGTCCTAAAAGTCTGTGCCGACCAACTGGCCCCAGTATTCACTGACATATTTAACCTGTCCTTAGAACAGGCTGTCATCCCCACCTGCCTGAAGAAGTCCACTATTATCCCTGTACCCAAAAAATCCAAGCCTGCTTGCCTCAACGACTACCGCCCTGTAGCTCTCACCTCCATAGCCATGAAGTGCTTTGAGAAGCTAGTAAAGGGCTACATCTGCTCCTCCCTCCCCATCAACATGGACCCCCTGCAATTTGCATACCGCCCCAACAGGTCCACGGAGGACGCCATAGCCCATGTGCTGCACACAGCAGCATCACACCTGGACAAGAGGCAGGGGAACTATGTGAGAATGCTATTCATCGACTACAGCTTGGCATTCAATACCATAGTCCCCTCCATACTCATAGCCAAGCTCAGGGACCTGGGCTTGAACTATGACCTCTGCCAGTGGGTCTTGGACTTCCTGACTGGCAGACCCCAGGTGGTGAGAGCAGGCAACTGCACCTCCTCATCCATCACCCTCAACATAGGGGCCCCCCAGGGCTGTGTTCTGAGTCCCCTCCTCTACTCCCTGTACACACACGACTGTGTGGCTCAGCGGAGTAGCAATACAATCATCAAATTTGCTGACGACACAGTGGTGGTGGGCCTGATCTCTGCCAACGACGAGAAGGCCTACCTGGAAGAGGTCAAGGTCCTGGCGGGATGGTGCCAGGAAAACAGCCTCTCCCTGAACGTCAGCAAAACAAAGGAGATGATTGTGGACTTCAGGAGGTCGGGGGTCAAGGACTACAGCCCCCTCAGCATCGACGGGGCACCGGTTGAGAGAGTCAACAGCTTTAAGTACCTCGGAGCCTACATATCCGAGGACTTGACATGGACCACACACATTGACAGTGTTGTGAAGAAGGCACGACAACGCCTCTACTTCCTCAGGCGCCTAAGGAAGTTCCAAGTCAGTCAGAAGATCCTTAAGAACTTCTACTCATGTACAATAGAGAGCATCTTGACCGGCAACATCACCTCCTGGTTTGGGAATAGCACTGCACAAGACCGAAGCAGACTACAAAGAGTGACACGTTCAGCCGAACGCACAATTGGAGGGGGGCTCCCCACCCTCCAGAACATTTACAACAAGCGTTGCAAGGGCAAGGCTAAGAGAATCATTAAAGACTCCAGTCACCCGAACAACTGCCTCTTTGAACTGCTGCGGTCAGGCAAGCGATACCGGAGTCTCAAGGCGAGCACAGAAAGACTCAGAAGAAGCTTCTATCCCCAGGCCATCAGGCTGCTAAACGAACAATGAATGAACACTACACAACAACAACCACCAAACGCACATAGCACACACATCCACACGCACACACTCACTTAAACAAACACACTGTAGCACCCACTCCACACTTTATAGCACACACCCACTTTAAACAAACACACTGTAGCACCCACTCCCCACACTTTATATTTATTGATGAAGGATTGCACTACAACTCGTACACCTTACTGTAAATTGTACCTAAATTGTACCTCATCCCATTTCTGCTTTGCACTAGATAGTACTGTACATTAGTACACTGCATAGTATTGTATATTATATGGTAACTCAGAACATTGTACATATGTCTATACCGAACACTGTGACCTCTTTTTCTTCTTCTAAATTACACATATACTATGTTTGATACTATCTTGTCTAGCACAGTCTCTGGAGCGTAACAGTAAGAAGCATTTTGTATGAAAGTATTCTGTACTTCTGTATGACAACTATTAAAGAAACTTGAAACTTGAAACACACCCACTTTAAACAAACACACTGCAGCACCCACTCTCCACACTTTATATTTATTGATAAAGGATTTGCACTACAACTCGTACACCTTAATGTAAATTGTAACTAAATTGTACCTCATCCCATTTCTGCTTTGCACTATATAGTATTGTATATTAGTACACTGCATAGTATATTGTATATTATATGGTAACTCAGTTACGTCTATTCCGCATCGAACATTGTACATATGTCTATACTGAACACTGTGACCTCATTTTTTACTTCTAATTTACATGCTATACTATGTTATTTCATACTTATCTTGTCTTGCACAGTCTCTGGAGCGTAACAGTAAGAAGCATTTTGTATAAAAGTATTCTGTACTTCTGTATGACAACTATTAAAGAAACTTGAAACTATTGACTGTAGAACGGGAGCTCTCTCTCGCTCTCTCGCTATATGTTGACTGTATCATGCCCAGCCTCGGGCAGCGCTATTATTTAAGAATATGTTGACTGTATATAAAAAATAAAATAAAGAAAAATAAAAAAAAATTATATTATTATTATTATTATTTAATTTTTTTTTTACCTTTAGGGGGGGTAAAATCTCGCACAGGGCCTCGCATTTCTCCCAGGTGGCCCTGCATAAATGCATATATAGATTATCAAATGCCGTTTGTTGCCGATCCACGCTATATTAAAAAATTCAACTGTTGTATGGTCCTAAACGTTATGACTGATCATGCGCGGGTGAACGGAGGGGGGGGGGGTCATTTATAATTCCGTGATCATCGTTAAATGCTTTATGTAGTATGGGTGATATATAGATCAGAGCAGTTTGTATGGATAATAATAAACAAACAGGCTGAAAGTTACGTCAGCCTCCTCTTACCGTTGGGCAATGAGACTGGAGCAAAAAGATCCCAGTTATTTGATGGGGATCGAGTCGATCCATTTCCAGTATGTATAATACTAATACACGCCCAAATCATGTCGATTATTGAGTTATCCAGCGTTCCATATCCACGGTGTGTGGCTAGAGTCCCGCGACGATATGCGAGTGGCCGGAGAGTTGCAGAGTTGTGCCGGCTCACACAGCATCAGACCAGGCTCCGTGAGGGAAATATGAATACCATGGCGAAAATATGAAATATGATCTCAATAACGTCGTACGCCGTGGATTGGCAGAATTCGCATGAACTTGAAACACGTCGTACAACGTGATTGGCGGGGAAAGTGTTAATGACGTCAGATACGGTGCCCGCCAGTTGGATGTATGCAACTCAAAGTGTGGAAGTAAAGAACCTTCAGCTATATTGTCATCGTGTGGACATTCAATTCTTTCTGCTAGACACTAAAGGCCTCTACATGATACAGCAACTGCAACGCAACTGCAACACAACATCAGCACGACTTCAACGCAACATGTTGCAGAGGGTGTTGTAGAGTGTGTTGTGAGGATGTTGCGTACCTCTCCCCAAAATCTAATCTGAACAACCTTGCGTTGATGTTGCGTAGCAGTGATTGGTTGGTTAGCGAATGGGGGACGGGGCTGTCATAGAATAATATTGGTCCCGCAGGGAGGAATACCATCCTCGAGTTAATGTAATTTATACAAATGGAAGTATTGATTTCACCGTAACGAATCATTAAAAAAATATACCGTTAACTGGAATATGTTGTTTCTTTACACATATGTTGGATTATGTAATTGGTTTGTCATGACAAACTAATAAAGAAATCGCGAATTAGCGATATTTCATGATTTCCGCAGATCGCTTTCTATATTCTATAGTTTAGCTATGTGGAAATGGTTGGGCTCATTTGACAAAAGACGAGTTGCTGTACAATACGCCAAAAGCCGTTTGTTTATACATGCCGTCGTTCGTTCACAATTCCACGCTAAAAAAGGTAAACACAAGCCGAAATCGAAGCGGATTTCCTGGAAGCGGAGTTATGAAGGGTTTTCTGCGGGGAGCGCAAATCATATTTTCTCGTCCGAGACACACTATTCCAAGTGCATAATTTCATACACTGTACACACACCACATATTGTTGTTTATCATTCATGAAATGCAACAGATATTATATAGGGATATTGTTATCGATTACGTTGTATGCATATATTTATTTTTACAATTACTGTATATATATCGCCTCAATGTCACAACTTACTGCATACATATCTCATCATAGCGATACTATATATAGGCATATTCAACGTAAATCAAAATATCTATATAAAAAGAAGCCATTTACCAAAATGTCCATATAACTTAAGCTTTACTGCATTTCATCTAATTTAAGCTAATCCTGATCAGAGGCAGAGCCAGAGAACAGCAGACAGTGTGGACTGGGGAAAGGGAAATGGGGGGAGGGGGGCACTCTCCCCTTCTCTGTGTGTGCGCATTTGGAAAGACGATGAAGTCAGGAGTATATTATAGTAAATTGAGGATTACTGAGGATGGACAGATAATGTTGATATTCAAATATAAAAAAAATAATAATAAATGAATTCATGATCATCATGCAACATAAAACAATTGTAGAAACGGTTTGGGAGAGGAAGGGGTTTATACATGCCCTGATGCCTCAGTGTATGGCAGTGTAAAAAGGTTGGTTGCCCTATAAATATATATATATGCAGTAATTAAAAAAAACATCCCTGAACCCTACCGTCATAGGCAACTACCGTCCTGTCTCTCTTCTCTCCTTCCTTTCTAAAACACTTGAACGTGCTGTATCCAACCAACTTACTGCTTATCTCTTACAGAATGACCTCCTAGACCCTAATCAGTCAGGCTTCAGGACTGGTCACTCCACAGAGACAGCCCTCATTGCGGTCACAGAGGCACTTCACTTAGCAAAAGCGAAAGGCCTCTCCTCTGTCCTGATTCTCCTAGATCTATCTGCAGCCTTCGACACAGTCAACCACCAGATCCTCCTTGCGGCCCTCGCAGGAATGGGAGTGGCTGGCTCTGCGCTGACATGTCTGTCATCATACCTCAATGACCGCTCCTACCAAGTGTCATGGAGAGGGACCCTGTCGGCCACCCGCCCCCTGCGGACGGGTGTCCCCCAGGGCTCGGTTTTAGGACCCCATCTCTTCTCCCTCTACACTAAATCACTGGGTAACATTATCACGTCTCATGGCTTCTCCTACCATTGTTATGCCGATGATACTCAACTCTTCCTCTCCTTCCCTCCCTCAGATATCCACGTCTCTGAGCGGATCTCGGCCTGTCTGTCCGACATCTCCGCCTGGATGACGACCAACCACCTCAAACTGAACCTAAGCAAAACAGAATTGATCCACCTGCCGGCCAAATCCTCCCCCCTGACCGACCTTTCCATCACAGTCGAGAATGCAGCTGTGACCGCGTCCCCGACCGCCAAGAACCTTGGTGTTGTCCTCGACGACCAGTTGAACTTCTCTGCTCACATCGCACCTGCCGATTCCTCCTGAGCAACGTCAGAAGGATCCGCCCCTTCCTGACCACCCAAAGAAGCCACCCAACTCCTCGTCCAATCAACAGTCATCTCCCGCCTCGACTACTGCAACGCACTGCTCGCTGGCCTCCCGGCCACTGCCACTAAGCCTCTTCAACTCATTCAGAACGCAGCGGCCCGCCTGATCTCAAACCTACCGAAGTCGGCCCATGTCACCCCACTTCTTAGGGACCTGCACTGGCTCCCCATTGCTGCACGTATCCGCTTCAAGACCCTCGACCTAGCATACCGTGTGGCAAAGGGAACCGCTCCCGCCTACCTCCGGTCAATGGTCTCTAACTACACACCCTCAAGACCCCTACGCTCTGCATCTTCTGGCCACCTCAGACCTACTCCTATCCAAGCTCCGGGAGGGTCATCAAAGAGAAGTCGCCTATTCTCAGTCCTTGCCCCACAATGGTGGAATGAACTACCCACCCCAGTTAGGACAGCCGAAACACGTCCAATATTTCGCCGTCGACTAAAGACGCACTTCTTCAACCATTATCTGAATTTATATAAAAAAAAATAAAAAAAAATCTAACCCTAACTAACCGTACTGTCATGCACTTGTCCTAATAAACTAACCTACACTGTAGCACTCAACACTTTGATGAACATTGTTGCTCAGCTGATAGAGTTGTGCCCTTCCTGCTGGCTTGTCGTACAGAACATGTAAGTCGCTTTGGATAAAAGCGTCAGCTAAATGACTAAATGTAAATGTAATTAAATATATAAATGTAAATATTATTATTATTAAATGGGTTACAATTACAAATATGTGGAAGTGGAACCATATGGAAGGAGTAAGCCTGCCGCTAAAAAGAAAACCCACCGCGCCTTTCTCAGACGAAAAAGAAAGTTTCGAGAGGAGTGGAAGTTTGAAGACAGACTAGACTACAATATGATGCGGGGGTGGTGAGTTGAAACAGTGTGTGTGTGTGTGTGTGTCCCGACCCCACTTCTATGTTTCAATAAATTATTTGCATTTAAAACTATTAACGCTGACTCATTCCTTCAGTCCACTCATAATTATGCTAATATTCCTTATGATATTAACACTTTGATCGCCATGGTTAAATTCATAATTTACCATCCCTCACCATCTCTATTTGTCTATGGAGAAGTTCCCCTTCTTTGCAGGGCTATAACTTTTTTAATTGTATTGCTAAATTGACATTATCATGGCCCATTCAAGGTCCTATATATATTGTTCAGTGTGTAGCAACGTTATACTTTTTCATATATTCATACTAAAATACGGTCTACAGTACAAGTATGTTTTTATCGTTTTCTGCAGCTTTCTTCAGAACGTGATTTATAGCCCCAAATGCATTATATGCATGATGAAATACAGTTTGATAGCGATCTGTGCCAGATCAAAAATTTCAACTGGAGGTACTTCTAGAAGTTACTACGTATCATCTGATGATGACCGGATGGGCGGGGGGTCGTTTATAATTCCGTGGGCAGCGTTAGATGATTCATCCAGTGTGGGTCATATGATCATCATAGCAGTTTATATGGAACACGTTAGAATATAACGCTGCAACTCACTGTGGCTTCCTCGCGCCGCTGGCAGATGAGCGTGGAACAGAATTTTTTCTATTATGGGATGGAGAAATGCCCGATCCATTTCCAGGTTGTATAATAGTATATACGTCCAAATCATGTTGTTTTTTCGAGTTATTTGCACCGATCGATGTTCACTGTGTCAAGACGGAGTCTCTCTAACGATAGCGAGTGCCCGGACGACATATGGATGAGCACTTCCGGTCTGACGAGTCGCTTCCTGTTGGCGATCTGCCGATCGGCCACCAGATGGCGCTCTTGAACCGCTAGAGAGTTGAGTGGAGCTTTGCAATACATCTCAGGTCCCCGGAGGAGAAATATGATTTCGATCACAGATTTTTGAAATATTGATATCAAAGATGAGTTACGGCGTCTTCGGCAGAATGAGCATGGCTAGGAATGACGTCTAAACACGTCATCGGCGATTAAAGTGTTAATTGAAAATAGCATATGAGAGTATTATATAGTAATAATAACACATGGCGATATACTAAAAAGCTACTTATAATTTTTGGCTGGTAAAAAATCTGCCTGGCTGGTAGTTTTTCAAATTTACCGTAAGTCAAAAAGTAAATTTTGTTCCCTGGTTAGGGGGAGGGCAAGTCGAGGGTGGTAATCTGGCGTTGTGGACAGCGACGCCTACAGGTCAGGTCTGGGCGCCTGCTCAGCAAAAGGCAGGAATTGGTGGGGGCAGCGTGACCTCCCACGCGTTACACTTCACCAATGAGAGCCCTCGCTGCCAGGTGAGAAGAGAGCCACTGGCTGTCTCCACATGTGTCGGAGGAAGCATGTGGTAGACTTCAGGGTTCCCTTGTACCGACCAGTAGGAGGAACATGCTCACAACAACCAGGTAGGGGAGGGGGGGAAATTGGCACAATGACTAAATTGGGACAGGGAGAAAAAAAGAGAAAAATCGGAGAAAGATTACAAAAGTTTAATGAAGTGGGATCAGAATTTTAAGCTTATTTTGGAATGTTTGGAATGGACAGTTCGGGCGTTCCAATGCCGAGAATGGACTGGGACTCCTCCAACCTACCCGATGCATGGAGAAAGTTTCGCCGTGGAGTTAATGTTTTCGGAACCTTTGTCTGCAAAAACAGAGGAGGCGAAATGCAGCTACCTACTCCTGTGGATCGGAGAGAAGGGCAGAGAGAGACGTCTACAATATGTGGACTCTGTCGGTAGACGAAAGGAAGGTACTGAAGACGTACTATGAAGGTTTTGAAGCCTATGTTATACCCAAAGCTAACCCCATTTTTGCACGTTATAAGTTCCACGAAAAGGATGCAAGGCGACAGTGAGAACTTTGATCAGTTTGTAACTGAGCTTAAAGTGGAAATGAAGCAGTGCGATAAATACATATTCATAGCATCACATTAGTATTTAGATAAGCCACAGAAGAAGTCACGTTATAAAAATAAGCAGTTTCTAAGAAAAAACGATTTGTTGTGTACATTTCTGAAGCATTTAGCATTATGGGCGCGGCCATTTTGTTGCTGACGTCATACCGGGGGTTGGGTGTATACACTCTGGTTAGCTGCCTATATTGAATGGGTCAGTCAGCAAATAAAATGTTGCCTACAAAACAACGGGACCGCGGTGGTTCTGTTTGTATTGCTCCTGGCTGTTCAAACTAATTTTACCATGTGAGAGAGAGGAAAGTTGGTTAATTTCCACAAACTACCAGTGAAAAAAACAGTGTTGTTGACATGTTGGCTCGGGCTGGCTGCACTCAGGCGGCGCGACCAGCCTGTTGGACAGGGAAGGAGGATCTGCAGAGAACACTTCATTGCCTCGGATTATGTTGTTGGGGTGGGATGTTTGGTAGTGGTAGTTTGTGGAAATTAACCAACTTTCCTCTCTCTCACATGGTAAAATTAGTTTGAACAGCCAGGAGCAATACAAACAGAACCACCGCGGTCCCGTTGTTTTGTAGGCAACATTTTATTTGCTGACTGACCCATTCAATATAGGCAGCTAACCAGAGTGTATACACCCAACCCCCGGCATGACGTCAGCCATGACGTCAGCAACAAAATGGCGGCGCCCATGTTGAAAACAGGGATATTATATTATATTTTTCAGACAAATAAGATAGATTTCACATTTGATTATAGAACCCTGTCTTACACAAGGTACACAACAAACAAACTAGGATCACATTGCTCACTGCTTCATCTCCACTTTAAGCTGCTAGTGAAGGACTGTACTTACGACAAAAGTGACAAAATGGTTGTGTTTGCCACTAACTCAGCAAGAGTGAGGCAGAAGCTACTCTGCTACGGTCCAGACTTAACGCTGGAGAAGACGATTGACATCCAAGATCACATGACGTTTCACAGCAGCAACTAAAAACAATGGAGTGTGCGACTGTGAGTGGAGCTAATCTCAGGCCCTGTCCACACGAGCGTTTGGATTTAATATGACCGAAGTTTGAAAAAATAAAACTCCGTCCACACGGTGAACACAGGTGTATAACCGTGTATAACTGCGTACTCACGGCAGAGCTGGGAACCCAGCAACCGATACATTTAGTACAATGTAATACAATGCCAAAGCAGTAGGCGGCGATGTTGTTCAGACATGAAGGCCATCTCAACCAATCAGAAGGGCTTAGCGTTACCGGAACTGAACTGAAGCGCCGAATACAAAACATCCCTCCTGCTCACAGCCAAAACAAACATTCTACAGCTATCAACGAACATGGCAGCAGCACAAAAATCTTTCCTGTGGACCGACAGTGAGGTCGAACTACTCCTGAGTATCACGAACGAGTACAAGGTGAATAAAATAACAGAATCCGTCGACTGGGAGTCCGTACAAAGCAAGTATGCGGACATTTTAGCGTTATTCCTCGAGCAGTATCGCTGTGAAACGGACTCCGACTTTCCACACAAGAAGGAGGACATCACCAAGGCAGTACTAATTAACAAGCTCAAACAAATAAAGTTGAAATATCGAGGAGCAGTTGACAAAGGTACCAGGAGTGGCTTTGGAAGAGTGGTCTTCTTGTATTTTGAACTTTGTGAGCAAGTGTGGGGTGGGTCGCCTGCGACCACTGCCCTTCCATCGGGAATCGAAACTGCTGATTTCATTGTACCAGAAGATAGTACTACAGAGGCTTCTGAACAGGAGATTGAAGAAGCATCAGATTCGCCAGAACCAGGGCTCAGTAACCAAGTTGTGGTGAGACAAAGAAGGGATCTATTACAGGTAGCTATTACTATATGCTTGCTCCAATGTACAGTTTCTTCCCCCTCAAATGTATACTCTCTTTGTAAACTCTTTTGTTTTTTGTACTCAAACAGTACTGTATATCTGTAGATCTGGTATGTCATAAATGTCTAGATGTAACAGTACTGTCTATCCGTATGTCATATATGTTATGATGAATTGAAATGGGGGACCCTGATGTAAACAAGACTAAATGAAATTACCAAATGCCAATGACCTAATTTATGTGGTTTACAATTAGCCTAATTTCTTTCTATCTATTTATCCCCAAAGGCAAGACTCCAAGGACACAGACAGGATCGCCTGAAAAGAAAGCTTTCTGCTGACACACAGGTAATCATCATTGGTGATAAAGCAGAAATGTTCTGTGTAACAGATGTGAAATGTGCACGGTGGTCTTAACTTAAATTTAAATACAATTCTGATTCGACAGCTCCAGCATGCGATCGAGGAAGACGTCAAGGCCAAGAAAAGGATCATTGACCTGCTTGAGGCGTCTGAGTTGCAGTCAAATGAAAATATGAGGAGTATGGCAAATACCCTAGATACAAATATGAAGAGTATGGCAAATACCCTAGCGACACTGACCAGGTCCATTGTAGAAGGACTTGCGTTTATGAGACAATCCAATATGCAACATGCACCTCAACTCTTCAACATGGCACCACAACATGAACATCACAATCCACAACATCATAGTGGTCACACACATTACGGAAGCCGCTATGGCACATCCCCACACAACTCCTCAGCAACACGTGGACAGGGCACATATTCTCACAACTTTTCTGCAACACCTGGTACATACCTACATACCCTACAGCAATACCTGGTACATACCCACACAACAGTACCTTCAACAACTCAGCAATAGATACCCCGTTGGGAAATGGTACAGACAGTGAGTAACATGTGTAACGAAACAGGTGTTTCCCTTCTTTCTCCCCCACCCCTCTGCACATTTTTAAACTGTACATTTGAGTAAAAATAGGTGCCTTAACAGTTATATTATATTGCATGTCTTTTTTTTACCATGCATATCTTGTCATCTTATTTTTTCAATGCCTGTATTCTATTTTATTATTGTATTTTGCACAATATAATAGACAAAGAGTTAACACTGTAAATTGTATATTGCATAGTAGTGTACATAAGAACCAGTTTCTCAGGAACCTAGCATGTCTTTTTTTTTACCATGCATATCTTGTGTCATCTATTATTTTTTCAATGCCTATTGTATTCTATATTATTGTATTTTGCAATAATAGGAACCTAGCATGTCTTTTTTTACCATGCATATCATGTCTTATCTATTTTTATTTTAACAAATAAACCTCTTGATACCTCACATTGGAAAGATTTGCACCGACTTATTACTATTTTCTGCACACTCTAATGGAGAAAAATGTATATCTCAATAATTTGTCAAATGACGGTCCAAATCTATACTGTACTGGCCGATATACAAAGCCCAGGTATCTGGCCTGAAAAAGTCAGACCGTATTGTGTGGCAATATACATATTGCATTTCTTTACTCGTTTGTACATGAGTAAAAATAGGTGCCTTAATATTAGACAGCAGTAATGCCTACATTCTAAAAGTAGATTGTACTATAATGAGCAGTCAAGTTCAATGGCCACTTTTCAAGTAGGCAGTGTGATTCTGGCAGACACAAGATTTGAATATTCAGGTGTAGGGTACATAGTGGATGCATGTATCCTTTAGTATGATAATTTGTGTAATGTAAATTGGATGTGGGTGCTTGTTGCAGTGGGGGCAGGCACGTGGGTGTGGCCGTGGGCATGCATTGTTTTGTGGTGTAGATGTCTGCAAAGCCAGACAGTATTGTGTGGCAATATACATATTGCATTTCTTTACTCGTTTGTACATGAGTAAAAATAGGTGCCTTAATATTAGACAGCAGTAATACCTACATTCTAAAATTTCAATTCAATATGATTAGGTGACTAGGTTCAAGATTCAAGATATTTATTTGTCATGTTACACAATACAACTTTTGTAGACCTTGGAAGTCGGTCAGCACAACTGTCTTGCGGCTCCCCTTTTGCAAGGAGAACAGGAGAACTCGCAGCCTCTTTCACGGATCCATGAATTCAGTAAGGACCCTCCTGACCCTCTTTCCTTCTGCTGAGACGCAGTCTGCTCTGAAGTTGCGGTCAGCGGCAGGCTGGTTGTCCCGGTCTTGCTGAGCTGCCTCTCTGACTATGTGCTCGTCCAACGTCTCACGTTGGGCCTCACAGTAGTTATGGAGGACAAAGCAGGCATAAATAACGAAAGGGAGATCATCTAAATTGATGTCCATCGGTCTTCTCAGTGCACCAAAGCGTGCTTTCAATCTTCCAAAAGCACATTCGATCACCTGTAAGTAAAAAGGCAGTCAGATGTTTGTCACTTGCATAGTTGCAACTAGTATAACATTATTGGCCATCTCTAGAGATACTAAAATGTACTGCTTTTATCAACCTGTAAGCAGCACCTATATTGTGGCTATATTTGTCAAAATGTATAGTTTTAGACAGCAATAATGTAGTAATCAATCCATCAATTACCATTCTCGCCTGACACAAGGTCAGTCCAAAGTACTTCTCCGTGAGAGTGCTGCCTCCACTTGCATACTCCTTCATCAAGTAGGGAGACAAAGGATAAGCTGGGTCTCCAAGGAGAAAGACTGGGACAGGCTCCTCGTGGTCCAGGATTTTTTTGGGACAGGAAGGGATAACCCCGTTCTTTAGATGCGACGCCAGCGTTGAATTGGCCCAGATACGAGCGTCATGTAAGCAACCTGGCCACTTCACGTCCACATCAATGAAGGAGTACTTGTAGTCACAGGCAGCCTGGACATTGAGAGAATATCGTTTCTTCCTGTTCAAAATCAAAAAGGCACACACACACACAAAGGAAAACAATGTCAGAATTCTACAACAGCAATCCTATTATTGCAAAATACAATAATATAGAATACAATAGGCATTGAAAAAATAATAGATGACACAAGATATGCATGGTAAAAAAAAAGACATGCTAGGTTCCTGAGAAACTGGTTCTTATGTACACTACTATGCAATATACAATTTACAGTGTTAACTCTTTGTCTATTATATTGTGCAAAATACAATAATAAAATAGAATACAGGCATTGAAAAAATAAGATGACAAGATATGCATGGTAAAAAAAAGGACATGCAATAAAACATAATATAACTGTTAAGGCACCTATTTTTACTCAAATGTACAGTTTAAAAAATTTGCAGAGGGATGGGGGAGAAAGAAGGGAAACACCTGTTTCGTTACACATGTTACTCACTATCTTTGCTTCCTGTCCTATACTATTGGATTAATAAGTTGATTAATCAAGCACACCTAATGGGCACACACAGCACACACCAGATTTATCAATTAATCCAATGGTATTGTACACAAAGCTGTCATACAATATAAAGTGAAAGGTTGTCTCACCTGTTCACGTAATCCATGGAGTTGGAAAGCGGCTGTCGTATGTCAATGTGTGTACAATCGACCGCACCGATGCATTGTGGCATGACATGGGCTCTTTCGAAGGCTGTGGTCAGTTCTTGGACTTCGGAAACCGTGCGAGGCAAACGAATATATTGGGGGCCGCCCACGTGTATTGTTATTGCCCGAGATACCTGCCGGATTATTTTTGAGACCACCCGTCTCGACAAGCCAAATGCATTAGCTGTCTTTCGCAGTCTTCCCTCATCTGCTAGATAGTAGAGAGTGCAGGCTACTTTCTTTACCACACCGACCGGCGAACGCATGACTGTTGTTTGTCCTTGAATGTGCGGGCGAAGCATTTCACTCAGCGACAGTAGTGCTGGTCGGAACATCCTAAAGTTCTCTCGCCATTCTTCTTCCAACACTACCTCATTCTCGAAATTATCCCACCAGCTAGAGGTCCGACCTGGTCTCGTCCAGAACCTCCGCTGGCGAGCGCATCGCCGCTGTCTTCGTGTAGTTGTATTTGCAAACAAGAGGAGCAGTATCCTTCTTCGATTCTCGACCATGCGCCTCTGTTCGCGCAACGCGGTCATCAACAGAGCATAACATCCATGAACAGCCGACACCACCACTTCCATTTCAGTAGCTGTCTTTTTCAAAACGGTGTTCCCTCAGATGTAGCTGGCTCTGCTCCTCTCTAACTTGCTATTGTTTGCGACAGTCTGCCGTAAACATGGACAATAATTGCGTCAGCCGTAAACACTGGGAATAACCTCGGATAACCTCGGTTGCTATGCCCACACGCAACTGCAAAACCGCAAAACTTCACCCTTGCCACCGGTTTTAAAGACCGCGGTTGCAGCGTAGCAAATCCCCGGTTGTGTGTGGCCGAACAGTGGAACTGCGCACATACAATCATGGTTATATTAAAACCAGCGTTCATGTGGACGGGGCCTCAGTCTGTCCACGCAGTTAGCAGCAGGAGACCATTCAAACTAGGGGTGGGACGATACATAGATCCAGATCGATATATCGATCGATTATCAATAATCAAATAGGATCGATGCAACGTAAAAAGATCGATTCATATTGCGATACTCTTATTTTGAAAATCCGGCGACGTCATATCCGCCCCGCGCCCAGTGTTGTGAAACTCCGTGTAGCTCTGTTCAGCAGAGCAGCGCTAGGGAGCCTCTATTTTGTGACCCGATATAAGTCTGTGCAGTTTTCCCCCCGTAACGGGTCAAATGTATCTAACATGCTTTGCATCGTCGCCATTATTTTATGCCCACGTCGCGTGGCCACCAGTAGGGATGGGTACCGAATTCTGTACTTTTGAGGCACCGAACCGAAACACGTCGGTACTACCGAGTATCGAATCAAGTGAGAAACCGAAAAAAAAATATATATATATATATATATATATATTTCTTTTTTTTTACCATTTTTTTTTTACTTTTTTTTTCTTTTTCGTGTTAACGTTCACACGCACAATATATGCTTACCTAGGATTTGACTTGATTCAACAACAAAGCAGTCGGAGCAATGACAAGCCGAAAACTGTCGAAATTGTAGTTATTTGAAGTTTGGATTTTTTTTTACGGCTGAGGTAAATTTAATTTCTTGAGACTAAAGTAACGAAAAAAGGTACCGTTGGGTACCGGTATCGATTCACAGGTACCGGTTCAAATGTGAAAGGTACCCATCCCTAGTGGCCAGACCTAAATTAACGTTACATTAGCTGCTTATGCTAACTAAGCTAAGAGAGAGAGAAACGGAGAGAGGAGAGGGGAAGGAGGAGGAGGGGCGGGGGCATTCTGTCTGTGTGTGTGTGGGGACTGGGGGAGGGGCATTCTGTGTGTGTGTGTGTGTGCGCGTGCGTGTGCGTTTGAAAATACCAGATGAAGTCAGGAGTATTATTATATTGATATTATTTACTGAGGATGGACAGATAATGTTGATATGATCATCATGCAACATAAAACAATTGTAGGAACGGTTTGGGAGAGGAAGGGGTTTTAGCTTGCGTGTTGTGAGTTCCAAAACATTTTACTTAAAGCTCAATATATAAAAACGTGGCACTTTACAGTGAACAGGAGGTCTATTTGTATTAAAAACAATAGATTGTTTTTCATTTAAATGTCTGGAAGAGCTCAAATAAAAACGTCAATTGATATTTCCGTAGCCTTTTTTTAGTTGATCTAAATGTGACTGATTGTGTTAAATGGCCACATAATATCGTCTCATATCGATGAATGAATGAATGAATGAAAACTTTATTTAACAGATTGCAGAATGGGTACAATACAGTACGGCTCAATACATACAATTGTTAAGGGGATGCAGACCTGAGAAAGACGTTTGTCTTGTTTCCATCAGGGTCCCCCATTTTCAATTCATATAGACATTTATGACATACATAACATACATGACATTTATGGCATAGGGACATATAGGTATTTAGTACTGATACATTTGTGACATAGGCGGTATTCAAATATACAGTACTGTTACCCCTAGATCCTGACAGAGTATATACATATGATGGGGAGGGGACTGTACATTAGGAGGGGGTGGGTGGGTGGGAGAGAAATATACATACGGCGGGGAGGGAATATATACATGCGGTGGGGAGGAGACTGTCTATTAGGAGGTGGTGGGGGTTTTGGGCATTTACGGTGGCCAGTTTCGAATTGCAGCCTCCCGTAGGTGCTCTTTAAGGGCGGTTTTGAATGTGGGCAGGGATTCACATTCCTTTACAGCTTTGGGTAGGGCGTTCCACATTGTTGTGGCATAATTGCGAAACGTGTTTAGTCCCTTGTTTGAGCCGAATCTGGGTTTAACATGATTTGTTGAGCTTCCTCTGGTGTAGTGGTTGTGGTATTCACTGACCTTTGGGAAGTATTTTGACATGTACATGGGCACCCCGGTCGTATAGTGTATCTTGTAGACCAGGCCCATTGCAAGTTGCTGTACTCTGTCGTCTACTCTAAGCCATCCTAGGTTGGCAAAGTGGGCAGGGGTGAGGTGGGTTCTGGGGTTCAGGTCAAGTAGTAGTCTGACCAGTTTGTTTTGTGATGTTTGTAATTTTGTTTTAAGCGCCTTTGAGGTGCTTTGGTACCATGAGGTGCACGCATAGTCATAGTACCCTTGAATGAGTGCTCCTGCCAGAGTCCTCAGGGTATTCTTGTTTACCAGAGAGGAGATCCGGTACAAGAATCTAGCTCGTTGGTTGACTTTTTTTATTACATTGGATGCCATTTTGTCACAGGAAAGATTTGCCTCTAGGATGGAACCCAGGTAGGTAATTTCGTCTTTCCTTGTGACAATATTGTCACCCACTGTAACTGAGAAGCCGTCGGTCTTGCTGAGTTTGTTATTTGAACCGAAGAGAATGGACTCTGTTTTGCCCATGTGTAATGATAGTTTGTTATCAGCGAGCCATATGCAGATTTTGCCTAGTTCCGTGCTGAGGGTTTTTTCAACCTGCAATTTGTTCTTGTCAGAGACCAGCAGGGCTGAGTCGTCCGCAAACAGGAACAAGTTGCAGTCACAGGCTGACGACATGTCATTTGCATAAATTAGGAAGAGTAGCGGTCCTAGTATGCTTCCTTGTGGAACACCACAGCTCACTGTGAGGGGGGGGGATAGAGTACCGTTTACCTCTACCATCTGTTCTCTCCCCTCCAGGTAGGATTGCATCCAGCTCACTGATAGGCTATCAAAACCAATTGCTTTTAGCTTGTCCATTAGAATGGAGTGATTGACAGTGTCGAAGGCCTTTTGTAGGTCCAGCATGACCATGCCGCAGTATTTGCCAGCGTCCACCTCTTGTTTGATGTGGTCGTTCAAATAGAGGAGGCATGTGTCAGTGGAGTGGGACGTTCTGAAGCCAGATTGGAATTCGTAGATTAGGTTTTTTTCCGCCAGGTACTTTTCGACCTGTTCGTAGACTATTTTCTCCATGACTTTCGAGATGGAGGTAAGAATAGAAACAGGGCGGTAGTTGCCTGGGTCTAATTTGCTGCCCTTTTTGTGTAGAGGGGTCACTCTCGCAATTTTGAAGTCCTTGGGGACGTGCCCCTGTTTTATAGAGAGGTTTATTATGTGTGTGATGACTGGGGTGATGGCGGCTGCTGCGTCTCTGAGGAATTTGGAGGGGATGTTGTCATGGCCAGTGGCCTTGTTAGGTTGGAGGGCGCTCAATTTTTTGAGTACCTCATCGGTTGTTACCATTTCAAGTTTGAAGTCGTCTTTGTGGACCCCTAGGTTTTTGTAGTATGCTACTATGTGTTCTACCCCATAATGCCCTGAGTGGGAGGGTAGTTTGTTTACCAGTGTTGTGGCTATGTTTGTGAAGAAGATGTTTAAGTAATTGGCTACATCCAGCTTGTCTGTGATGAGCGTGTTGTCCGTCTTTATGTTTATGTTTGAGAATCTGGTTTTAAGTTTTTTACTGCAGCCTAGTTGATTATTGAGTAATTTCCAAAGTTCGCGGGGTTTGTTTTTGTTTTCCTCAGTTTTGTCGTTGATGAAATTTCTTTTTGCGGTTCTGATCATGGTGTTTACGTCATTTCTTAGTCTGTTTCTTTGGATTTTTAGTTCAACCACGTGGGCTTGGAGTTCACTGTTTGAGCTTTTGGAAAGCTTTGTCTGACTTTTATGAAGTTCAGAGCATTTTTTGTCTCTGGTTTTCATAGCGGCCAGTATTTCAGTGTGCATCCATGCCTCAGCGCGATTTTTAACCCTGGTGGTTCTTATCGGTGCCATGTTGTTGAGTATTGCTGTGAATTTGGTTTTGAATCCAAGCCATGTTTCTTCAACCTGTGTACCACTGAGCTCATCTGACCAGTCCAAGCTCCCCAGTTTTAGGTTAAAGGCCTCTCTAGAGTAAGTTTTGAGGTCTCTAGATGTGACTGTTTTGTGACAGCCGGCCTTCTGTTTTAGCTTTTTGCGGGTACAGAAAATCATATAATGATCACTTAACCCGCATGCTATCACCCCTTTACTGGAGATCATGGACTTGTCAGAGGTCAAAATGAGGTCAATGGTGGTTTGTGTCGAATCGCATACCCTTGTGGGTTGTGTGATTAGCTGGCTGAAACCGTGCAGGTCAGAAAATCTACTGAAGGCCTTGAAGACGGGTGCTGATTTACGCAGCATATCCGTGTTCCAGTCCCCAATAAGAATTTTTTCTACCCCCTCCACCCCAGCTAAACACCCATCAAGTGTGTCATAAAACCCACTCTGTTCTGGTGGTCTATAGATTGTGCCTACTAGTACCGGTTTCGCCCTGTCTAATAAGATTTCAATCCAAACAGTTTCAATTTCATCATGGTTAAGGTCAGTACGGTTGATGTATTTGGTATCCTTGTGTATATACACACAGACGCCACCTCCATACTGGTTCCTATCCCTCCTGACTATTGAGTAGTTTTCAATTTCAATCTCTGGATCCTGTACAGATGAGTCTAATTTTGTTTCTGTGAAACACAATATGTTAGCCTTACCGTTTAAAAACAATTGTTTGATTTCAGCCAGTTTCGGTCTCAGGCTATTTGTATTCAGATGAAATATGTGAAGTCCATTTTTGCTTGTAATAAGATTGACGTCGTCACAGTTGAGGTAACTTTGTTCAATTGTGTCCTGTCCTGTGGTGGGGGGAGGGGGGGCGTTGTTGCTGTTTGTGCCGTGGGTGGGGAGGGGGGGGAGGGGTGATGCTTTGTCCTTTGCTGGTGTCTGTATTCCTTTGTGTGAAAGCCCGCGATGTGGGGGGGGGGGCTGGTTGATTACAGATATGTCTGATTGTACTCCATTGTGGGGGAGGGGGGGTGCCTTTTGTCCTGGCCTCGGCCCGGGTAGACTTGCTGGCATGGCGGCCTTGGCGGGGCCAGCCAAGCTAACCGTCGGGTCCTTGGTGGTCTCGATGTCCCGCGCCGCTCTCCCTTTAGCCACTCGCCGAGTCCGCTGGGGCTTCTGTGAGGGTATGTCGCCGCTTGCTGGTCGGCTGGTGCAACTGCTGGCTGAGGCGTCAATTGCGTGGATGCTGTTGATCTCCGGCGCCGGTGTGAGGAGCGATGCCTCGCTGTTTTGTCCCCGCGACGTGCTGGGCGCCTCGGTTGTGAACCCCGGTTCCTTCCCTCTCGCTGTGGCCTCTCGTGGGTTCTTTTGCAGGGGTGGCAGAGGAGGAATGTTGCCGTTGATCATGTCGTTAGCCGCAGTATGTGTGGGTAGCCGTTGATCTGTTGTGCTGGCTGCTGCTTCTTGGATCAGCAGATTTGACTGTAGTCTCTGGTTCCGTGTCATTACGGGACCAGGGTTCTGATGAATGTCACCCGACATGAGCAGGTATAATAAAAACATTGATCTCTTATTACACTTGCCTGCCGGGGGTAATTTCTTTCGTTCCGGATTTGCAGTAAGTACTGTGTGGATGGTCGTGGCTCCGAAGGCTGGATGTTTCCTCTCCGAGCCCGTTAACAAATAGAAGTCGCAATGGGACTGCTGTTTTACGTTTTCGCTATCCTCCACTTCTGTCTGGAGTTGCTGCTTGAGTTGTGAATTCAGGTACAAATCCATAATCCACAGGAGGGAAAGTAGAAAATGCGCAAAGTACTTTGTTGTTGTTGCTCTGTTGCGTTGGTTACGGGAGCTACGTAAAATGCGACCGTCCATGTTGAAGCCGGATGCTCTACCTGAATCTAATAGAATCGTATCGTGGCAGACTGTGATATCTGCAAATATCGTATCGTTGGCCAAAGAATCGATATCGTATCGTGATGAAACTGGTGATTCCCACCCCTAATTCAAACCGAACCAAGCACGTTATGGTCGCAAAACAGTAAGCAAGGCTGACGTCATGCAGGAGGACTGTGGAGCATGCGGGAGAGAGCACAGCCGTGCTGAGGAATGTCCAGCTAAGGGACGTCAATGTAACAACTGCAACAAATTCAACCACTTTGCCAGGATGTGCAGGTCAGCACCACAGCGACGTCAGATCAAGCCACAGGCAAAGAGGATGCTGCTATATCTGACACTGGTGAGCAGCAAAGTGATGATGATGAACTGTACATTGACATTATAACAAAACAGCATGCAAGCACAGACAAAGAACAAGAATTACAAATTGGAAAACAGAGGCACAAGCTCAAATTCAAAATTGACACAGGTGCTGCCCAGGCTAATGTAATACCAGCCAACACATTCCATGAGCTATTTGGAAATGTAGTATTAAGCCTGCAGGCATGTTAGCTTGACTTTGATATAATTGATGCCAATGCTCCACCTGTGTTGGGCATGAGAGCATGTCTTCTAGACCTGAATTTGGTCAAAATAATCCAATGCACAGCCCAAACCACACATGAACATCATGGATGAATATGCAGATGTGTTTGAAGGCATTGGACTGTTTCCCGGTGAGTGTACCATTCACCTCAAACCTGACGCAACACCAGTGGTGTGCCCACCTCGCCGCATACCATACGCCCTACGTAGTCGGCTCAAAAATGAGCTGGATGAAATGGAGAAAATGGACATAATCCAGAAGGTCACTGAGCCAACAGACTGGGTCAATGCACTGGTGGTTAGTAGAAAAGCCCAAAACAGGAAAGCTTAGGATTTGTCTAGATCCCTAATTTTTTGTCTAGAAGTCTCATATTATGAAATTTAATGATTTGGTTTACTATAAAAATATGCAAATAATGTACAGAGCTAAAGCAAAGTTACTCCCAAGTGGGGTGCAAAGGTTTTTTACAACACATGAAAGAAAATATGATTTGAGAGATATTTGTAAATTTACTGTTCAGAAAGCTAAGAAAGGGATTAAAAGGAGGTGTATTTCTATTATTGGGGTTAACTTGTGGAACAATGCGGATATACAGTTAAGAATGAGTAATTCGATTTTGGTTTTTAAGAAAAAGGTTTGTAAAGCAATTTTTGAAAAATACAAGGGTGAATAACACTGTTTTGTTTGCTTTTTTTCTTTTTTCTTTTAGAATACTGTTTTGGAATCTACATTTTTGTATTTTTTATTAATGCTAAATTTTGGAAAATGTTTTGGTAAGAATATAGGACAGGCACATATAAGCACTATGCTTCAGTCTGTACCTTTTTCAGTCACTGTAAATAATCAAATATTGATAAATGATGATGTATATTGTACTTTTTTTTTGATGACTGAAAAAAAAAAACTACTACTACACTGGTGGTTAGTAGAAAAGCCCAAAACAGGAAAGCTTAGGATTTGTCTAGATCCCCGCCCCCTGAACAAAGCCATCCAGAGACCCTACTACCCGCTCCCTATTCTAGATGACATTACCCCAAAATTAGCGGGTGCACAGTGAGAGAAAATGGTGTTTTTTCAATGTATGTGATGTATAGATTGGGGGGAGTGACCACAGCTAAAACGGTGCCGGGTCAGAGAGGTCGAAGTGCATGCGGACGGTGGAAGCAGGAGACGGTGGTTCAGTAGCAGGGTGATTGTTGTGAGCCACACTGCCAGCGAGAGAATGTTTGTTGACATTCCTCATTAGAACATCTGAGATTAGAGTGTACTGTCTCGACGAGCAGGAGGGAGAGAGGTTCATCTTAATGCAACAGTGAATGAAACTGCATTTTAATGTGTGAAAGGTTAAACGCAGTTGTCATGACAACACGTCACATGACAACCAGAATGCGGGGCCGTCGACGACGAACATCTATAAGTCGAACGGTGTTTCCGGGTGTTGAGCAGACTAAAATCTGACTGAGACTAAGAGGGAAGAAACCAGAAGAGACTCTCTCCTCTCGACGAGAGAGAGGGGGGGGGGGGGGGGGGAGAATGGCACATCACCAGTAGCTTCGGCTACCACGAGGATGGTTTTAGGCTAACGAACAGGCCTGAACACTATTGGACTGAACAGCAAAAGGACGATAATATGAACACACCGAAAGATCATTAGAAATATACTCTTCAAGGACAATACAATCTGTTAACATCTGAGCTGAGGTTTCTGTTTAGAGAAATAAAACCATGCTTTTCCTTGTAAGGTATTTCACGTTGTCGAAGTGTCGAATTCTTACGGAGGTGGGGAAGTATTATGGTTTACGGATTGCACTAACGGGGGGGAGATAAGGATCTTATCTACCAGTATCGGAGACGTCAGGACCATTAAAAGTACACAACGCAGAGGAATTGGATGGAGAGCCAAACAGACGAAGACGTGATACTGGCCAGTTTGATCAGAATCTTACAGTTGATGCCGTTGGGACCCGGATTTGCAAGAGATTAAAACAACGGGAACAGTTGGTTGTTGATGACAGCCGGATTTGCAAGAGATAAGAACAACGGATAAAGACTTTTTCAATAATGGGGCGACAGTGGACAACAGTCATCAATGTGTGGGAGAATCATGATCGAAGCAAGGCCGGCCAGCCCTGGGAGAGAGCGGCGAGTCGAGCGGTCAGGAGGCGAACCAGCGCTGTAGGGGAAACAGCGCTCCGATCAAAAATGTGAGTTCACTGTGCACACGGTTGTTTTGATTTTAAGCCAAATAAAAACGAACAGATAGTGAATCCGTAAACGTAAACATTTCTAGTTCGACAGAGAGAATGCCAGCTGTAATAATATGAGCAGAGAACCATGGTGAAAATCGAGGGTGTTATCTACAGAGAATGAAAAGCAAACGAGGCAGGCTGCACAGTTTTGGTTTAAGGAGGGTAAATGCGAGATGAGGAAAGGGGGGGGGGGGCGCTTGAATCAGATCGAAAAATTGTTATGGCGGGACTGTTTTCATAACAGAAGGAAAGTCGAAAGGAGATTGTACCAGTGTGTATTATGTCCGATCAGGCAAGAGTATTAGTCTGAGAAAGCGTCCCCTGATAATGGATAGGAAAGAGAGGAAAAACAGCGGTGTTTTCCGGCCTTGGAAGGAAGGGCAGCGGCCGTTTGTTGAGAGAGTAGCCATTTGCACCGAGTCAAAATGGCCGCAGAGCCACGAGGGGTTTAGAATCAGGAAGTGACACGTCACCTACAATCCTCTAGACTGAGTTTTGGCCGCCATCTAGGGGGGCAGTGGGATAATACAGGCAAATGGAGGAGTAGGTCGCCACCTAGTGGCGGAGGGGGGGGGGGGGGGGGTAGTGCTGGGGAGTTTCCATTACCCATAGGGGAATATTTAGAGTTTAATTCAATTAAGGAGTTTAATTGCGGAGGGGGGGGGGGGGGGTAGTGCTGGGGAGTTTCCATTACCCATAGGGGAATATTTAGAGTTTAATTCAATTAAGGAGTTTAATTGCGGAGGGGGGGGGGGGGTAGTGCTGGGGAGTTTCCATTACCCATAGGGGAATATTTAGAGTTTAATTCAATTAAGGAGTTTAATTGCGGAGGGGGGGGGGGGGGTAGTGCTGGGGAGTTTCCATTACCCATAGGCGAATATGTAGAGTTTAAGTTAATTAAGGAGTTGAATTTTTTCAAAATTACCAACTGCTTGTGTGTATACACGGTGGTGTATGTGAGAACTTTGTAAAGGAACTCAAAGTGTGGTATATAGAGCGACGGGACAGCTCCAGGGCGATGGTAGACAGCCCTGTAGGGTATATAGAGCGACGTGACAGCTCCAGGGCGACGGTAGACAGCCCCGTAGGGTATAGAGCGACGGTGACAGCTCCAGGGCGACGGTAGACAGCCCCGTAGGGTATAGAGCGACGGTGACAGCTCCAGGGCGATGGTAGACAGCCCCGTAGGGTATAGAGCGACGGTGACAGCTCCAGGGCGACGGTAGACAGCCCCGTAGGGTATAGAGCAACGGTGACAGCTCCAGGGCGACGGTAGACAGCCCCGTAGGGTATAGGGCGACGGACAGCTCTGTTGTATGTTAGATGATAGTACGAGTACGTATGTGAGTTAGGAGCAGGGAACCAACCTGCTCTGTTGTATGTTAGAGCGATGCTCGGTTGTATGTTATTATCATAATAATAAGATCGATATACAGGTTAATTAAATAAGTTTAATTATGAAATAAGAGGGAGTTCGATCTCCAGTGGGGCCTTCTCACACCTAATAAATAGGCAGAGTCTTGAGGGGACACGTCACCAGAAAGAACTGGCGCGCGCTGGGGGTCAACCGTGGGACAAACGTAGAGCGCCGAGTGGGTATCGTTTAGCTGCTGGTGTCACGCCGGAAGACAACAAAACAGGGAACAGCCCTGTAGGATTAGATATGGGTGTTGAGAAGGTGGGGGACTAATAGAGAACAAATAGCGCCATGGGCTGTAGGACACTCACACCGTCCAACAGTCTGAAAGGGCGTGGCCATGGCAGGGGCTTGCAGAGGAAAAAATATATATAGAGAACGAGCTGCAGGCCCAAAGTCACGGTAGACTAATAGAAAACACAGGGTCGAGTGTACAGAAAGACTGCCGGTGTTGTGTTTCTGCTTTCAAGGGGGGAATGACACCGACAGCGATGGAGATGGCCAGGAGACAGACTGGAGGAGGAGGAAGCCGCAGGGGCCAGGCACGGCAGCCTGGTACACAGACCGTCCACGACGAGAGAGAGGGCCGACGGCGGTGGAGATGAGCCTCAACCAAGATGACCGACAGGGCGGAGATGACCGACGGGGCGGAGATGACCGACGGGGCGGAGACGGCCGACGAGGCGGAGTCCAGCGGTCGCAGGCGGTGTTGCCCAGGGGAGAACGAGGCGGACATCGGAGGGGCCTTCCCGGCGGAGACGCTGTTTAGAGAGCGTTTTGAAACAACAGAGCACGGGCGGTGAATCATGAACAAACAGGGACTTCCTTTCAGAGTCAATCAGGAGATCGAGAGACGAGACAACAGCGAGAAGTCCTGTGTTCATTGATTAGGAGTATGAGATATAAATGGAGGATTCATATATAAGATATATGTATAGAAGGATATATATATATATAGAAGGTAGATAAGAGGGAGAACAGTAGAACAACAGGATATAATTATTGGGAGCAGACAGGGGGGCTCCAATGGTTATGAGTCGTTGGATGTTGTTGGTTTTGGTGGTCGGTTTCGGTTCCCTTTGTGCACGAAGGGGGGCGCAAACAGACATCAGGCAGCAGGATCACTGGGTTGACCGTGGGCCGTCTTCGTTTCTTGTGCACGAGAGACGAGGTTGGTTTGCTTCAACCACAGGCTATTTTTGGCATAATTAATTAAAAAACCAAATAATGATTTATGATTCTGAAGGGGTGATAAGAATCAAGGGGGGATTGAGAGAAAATGGTGGTTTTTCAATGTATGTGATGTATAGATTGGGGGGAGTGACCACAGCTAAAACGGTGCCGGGTCAGAGAGGTCGAAGTGCATGCGGACGGTGGAAGCAGGAGACGGTGGTTCAGTAGCAGGGTGATTGTTGTGAGCCACACTGCCAGCGAGAGAATGTTTGTTGACATTCCTCATTAGAACATCTGAGATTAGAGTGTACTGTCTCGACGAGCAGGAGGGAGAGAGGTTCATCTTAATGCAACAGTGAATGAAACTGCATTTTAATGTGTGAAAGGTTAAACGCAGTTGTCATGACAACACGTCACATGACAACCAGAATGCGGGGCCGTCGACGACGAACATCTATAAGTCGAACGGTGTTTCCGGGTGTTGAGCAGACTAAAATCTGACTGAGACTAAGAGGGAAGAAACCAGAAGAGACTCTCTCCTCTCGACGAGAGAGAGGGGGGGGGGGGGGGGGGAGAATGGCACATCACCAGTAGCTTCGGCTACCACGAGGATGGTTTTAGGCTAACGAACAGGCCTGAACACTATTGGACTGAACAGCAAAAGGACGATAATATGAACACACCGAAAGATCATTAGAAATATACTCTTCAAGGACAATACAATCTGTTAACATCTGAGCTGAGGTTTCTGTTTAGAGAAATAAAACCATGCTTTTCCTTGTAAGGTATTTCACGTTGTCGAAGTGTCGAATTCTTACGGAGGTGGGGAAGTATTATGGTTTACGGATTGCACTAACGGGGGGGAGATAAGGATCTTATCTACCAGTATCGGAGACGTCAGGACCATTAAAAGTACACAACGCAGAGGAATTGGATGGAGAGCCAAACAGACGAAGACGTGATACTGGCCAGTTTGATCAGAATCTTACAACAGTATTTCAGTGTGCTAGACGCCAGGTCTGGGTACTGGACAATAAAACTCAGCCGAATCCGTTCTCACCACGTTCAACACCATCTATGGCAGATTATAGGTTCAATAGACTCCCATTCGGAATCATATCTGCACAAGATGAGTTTCAGAGACGAGTGGATGAGGCCTACGAGGGGCTCCCGGGCGGCGCCGCCGTTGTCGATGACATCATTGTGTATGGCCGCACGAAAGAGGAGCATGATGCCAACCTGCGTGCCATGCTAGAGAGAACCAGACAGAGAGGAATATAGTGAGACTGTCTGCAAAGTTGATAGGTTTTTGTGCTTTGATTTTCAGCTATGCGTCATGCTTCTCCTTTAAAAGAAGGGGGATGTGGTATCCTGGAATAATGGTTTCACCCATATGTTGGTTTAGCCCAGATTCTGTGGCTGAAACCCTGATCCACTCATTTATCACCTCCCGGTTGGACTACTGTAACGGAGTCCTGTTCGGGGTACCCAGCAAAGCCCTGGACAGGCTCCAGTATGTTCAGAACTCAGCTGCCAGGGTTCTCACTCACACCAAGCCCTGGCAGCACATCACCCCCACCCTCATCCACCTCCAGTGGCTCCCAGTCAAGTTCTGCATCACTTTCAAACTCCTGCTCCATGCCCTCGCCCCCCGATACCTGTCTGATCTCCTCCACCAGCACACTCCATCCCAGAACCTACGATCCTCTGATCTAGGTCTCCTCTCCATCCCTCGCACCAGGTTACGGACTTTCGGGGACAGAGCCTTCAGCGTGGCGTCCCCTACCCTCTGGAACTCTCTCCCCCGCAAAATTCGCAACGCCCCAACCCTGGACACCTTCAAAACTGCTCTTAAAACACACCTCTTCACCAAGGCTTTTCCCCATCAGTTAGTTTAGATTAGGTCCATTATCCCTTACGCGTGTATCACTTCCGCAACGGATTTAGTCGGATTTCGGTTTCCGGGTTGGCCTGATTGGCCGCGACGGCCACGTGACACGCGTGGCACGCCCCCGCGGCAGCGGCAGAGGCGCCGCTACACGCTGCTGTGTTTCACTGCCGCTTTCCCACTTCAACGCAATAGCAATATTGCCGCGCCATCTTCTGAGTGCAGACGCGCTGCTGTTTAATCACTTTTCCCACTTCAATGACAGAGCTGCTGTTTAATGCTCACTTTTCCCACTTCAATGACAGAGCTGCTGTTTAATAATATTGTCGCGTTGTGGAAAGCAGGATGAGAGAGCGTAGATTTCAGTGTGTATCATTTAATCATTTATCATTTAACATTTGAAAGGCATACATTGTTGTCATACAGAAGTACAGAATACTTTTATCCAAAATGCTTCTTACTGTATGGTACAGTAACAGTCTCTGGAGCGCAACAGTAAGAAGCATTTGCACTGCAACTCGTACACCTTACTGTAAATTGTACCTCATCCCATTTCTGCTTTGCACTATAGCGTATTGTATATTAGTACATTGCATAGTATATTGTATGGTACAGTAACAGTCTCTGGAGCGCAACAGTAAGAAGCATTTGCACTGCAACTCGTACACCTTACTGTAAATTGTACCTCATCCCATTTCTGCTTTGCACTATAGCGTATTGTATATTAGTACATTGCATAGTATATTGTATGGTAACTCAGTTACTTCTATTCTGCATCGAACATTGTACATATGTCTATACTGAACAGCGTGACCTCTATTTTTACTTCTATTTTACATGCTATACTATTTTATTTCATACTTATCTTGTCTAGCACAGTCTCTAACAGTAACAGTAAGAAGCATTTTGGATAAAAGTATTCTGTACTTCTGTATGACAACAATGTATGCCTTTCAAATGTTAAATGATAAATGATTAAATGATACACACTGAAATCTACGCTCTCTCATCCTGCTTTCCACAACGCGACATTATTATTAAACAGCAGCTCTGTCATTGAAGTGGGAAAAGTGAGCATTAAACAGCAGCTCTGTCATTGAAGTGGGAAAAGTGATAAAACAGCAGCTCTGTCATTGAAGTGGGAAAAGTGATTAAACAGCAGCGCGTCTGCACTCAGAAGATGGCGCGACAATATTGCTATTGCGTTGAAGTGGGAAAGCGGCAGTGAAACACAGCAGCGTGTAGCGGCGCCTCAGCCACTGCCGTGGGGGCGTGTCACGCGTGTCACGTGGCCGTCGCGGCCAATCAGGCCAACCCGGACACCGAAATCCGACTAAATCCGTTGCGGAAGTGATACACGCATCCCTTACCTGCCCTCATGCCCCTTCCCCCCCCCCCCTACTTCCCTAGCCCTATTTTTTGTCCTGATTGTGAAGCGACCTTGGGTTCTATGAAAGGCGCTATAGAAATTTGATCTATTATTATTATTATTATTATTATTATTATTATTATTAATGACGTCAGATACGGTGCCCGCCAGTTGGATGTATGCAACCCAAAGTGTGGAAGTAAAGAACCTTCAGCTATATTGTCATCGTGTGGACATTCAATTCTTTCTGCTAGACACTAAGAGTGACAGCCAGAACAGAAACATTACACTAGCTACTTCGCCATATAGTCCATTCTCAGTATACATGTGCAATCGAGGCTTCAAGTAGCCTACATGCCTTTTTCATGTTTATACTACTTTTTAAAAACGGAGCTCACTTTTGCTGGTTGGTTGTCCCCAAAACTAAGGCTGCGGTTACACCTTTCGTATCATCTTCGTATTGTTTTCTTATACGTATCGCCGCAACGTCGTGGCCTCGAGTCACACTTTCGTTTTTTTTTCGTTTTGTCACCCGAGCACACTGATGTAGTACACTGCCAAAGCAGTAGGTGGCAGTAGGTGGCAAACATGAAGGCAATTTCAACCAATCAGAACGAATGTGCTAATACACTTCCTGGAAGCTCCAGCAAAGAAAATATGTCAATAAGGCAGGCGCCTATGCCACCATCTTGCCTATTTACTCAATGCAGCAATTCTTCTTCAGCAAAGCCTAATAAAAGTGCAATAAACAAAACGGATACATTCACTGTGTGTTCTGCCTGTCATTTGTTGATGAAACAAAACTAACATCAACACAAGTGACCACCAAGAGCGGATAGTTTAGTCTAAAAAACGATCGGTAGCATTGTTAGCTGCATGCTAACGTCAATGGAGTATGCCATTATAACAATATAGCATTGTGGCTAGAAGCTAACGTTAGCTCACGCTACTTAGCCAGCACAAACTGATGATATCGCGAGCTATCAGTAGTTAGATAACATTAGAGACAACGCTGTGTGTATTAAACAAAGGTGAATAGATGACTGGGCCATTTTGTTTAATGCTTGTTAAGTTGAAAGAGTAGCTCTGAGCTAACAGGGTCTGAATCCTGATAGCTCACGTTAGCCAGCTGCTCATGCAATCGGTAATGCTAGCAGAATGAATGGATGTAAACTTTATTTAACATATTGCATATGGGTACAATACAATACGGCTCAATACAAACAATTGTTAAGGGAATGCAGACTGTTGTAGCTTGGACTGGGGTCCTTATAACAATAACTTGACAACACATGGTAGCTGAAGCTATTTGGGACACGGAGGAGCTATGTCCCAAACACACACACTGTTGTCACCGGAAGGGCACGCGATGGTATCTACTGCGCATGGGCGTTTTCGCAACAACGGCTAGCGTGCAGACTACACGCTGTTGTCGGCGCGTTTTTTTTTCGTATCTCCTAACGCAAACACAATTTTGCGTTTCAGCCGTATCCACAAAAAAACGCCAAAAAACGCATTTCTGTGTAGATAGGACATCAAACGTCGTCAAAAACGTATAAAAAAACGCCAGGAATACACTAGTCTAACCATAGCCTAAGATGGCGGCGGTCTCGTGACGTCAGAGTGTCTTGTTTGTGCATGTGTGTGTTAGAAAGAGAGTAGTTGAGCCTTGTGTGATCTAATCTCCTCCATACTCATGTGTATAAAGTGATACCAGCCTCCTTAGTCTCTCTGATCATGTTAGTACAGTAACTAGGCTGCACTCGTCTCTCTGATCATGTTAGTACAGTAACTAGGCTGCACTAGTCTCTCTTCTATATGAATTGAAAATGGGGGACCCTGATGGAAACAAGACAAACGTCTTTCTCAGGTCTGCATCCCCTTAACAATTGTATGTATTGAGCCGTACTGTATTGTACCCATTCTGCAATCTGTTAAATAAAGTTTTCATTCATTCATTCATTCTGATCATGTTAGTACAGTAACTAGGCTGCACTAGTCTCTCTGATCATGTTAGTACAGTAACTAGGCTGCACTAGTCTCTTTGATCATGTTAGTACAGTAACTAGGCTGCACTAGTCTCTCTGATCATGTTAGTACAGTAACTAGGCTGCACTAGTCTCTCTGATCATGTTAGTACAGTAACTAGGCTGCACTAGTCTCTCTGATCATGTTAGTACAGTAACTAGGCTGCACTAGTCTCTCTGATCATGTTAGTACAGTAACTAGACTGCACTAGTCTCTCTGATCATGTTAGTACAGTAACTAGGCTGCACTAGTCTCTCTGATCATGTTAGTACAGTAACTAGACTGCACTAGTCTCTCTGATCATGTTAGTACAGTAACTAGGCTGCACAGCCGACAAACATGCTGCCTAAACAATATCCAGGTAAGATGGCGGACGGACGGTTATCCCATGATTTATGGCGTAATGTCGCATCTAATGTTTTATATATGGCAGCACCGCTGGTCTAACTGTTGGGTACATTATTTAAGGTTAGGCAATTGTGAAATACTGTAATCACAAACGGGAACATATACCTATTGATCAAAGAATAATGTCCAAAGGACCTTATTAGTCTACGAACAGGTCGAAAAGTACCTAGCGGAAAAAAATCTAATCTACGAATTCCAATCTGGCTTCAGAACATCCCACTCCACTGACACATGCCTTCTCTATTTGAATGACCACATCAAACAAGAGGTGGACGCAGGCAAATACTGCGGCATGGTCATGCTGGACCTACAAAAGGCCTTTGACACGGTCAATCACTCCATTCTGATTGACAAGCTAAAAGCAATTGGTTTTGATAGTCTATCAGTGAGCTGGATGCAATCCTACCTTGAGGGGAGGGAACAGATGGTGGAGGTAAACGGTACCCTATCCCCCCCCCTCACAGTGAGCTGTGGTGTTCCACAAGGAAGCATACTAGGACCGCTACTGTTCCTAATTTATGCAAATGACATGTCGTCAGCTTGTGACTGCAACTTGTTCCTGTTTGCGGACGACTCAGCCCTGCTGGTCTCTGACAAGAACAAGTTACAGGTTGAAAAAACCCTCAGCTCGGAACTAGGCAGAATCTGCATATGGCTCGCTGATAACAAACTATCATTACACATGGGCAAAACAGAGTCCATTCTCTTCGGTTCAAATAACAAACTCAGCAAGACCGACGGCTTCTCAGTTACAGTGGGTGACAATATTGTCACAAGGAAAGATGAAATTACCTACCTGGGGTCCATCCTAGA
This sequence comes from Notolepis coatsorum, assembly GCF_963971535.1. Classification (NCBI taxonomy): domain Eukaryota; kingdom Metazoa; phylum Chordata; class Actinopteri; order Aulopiformes; family Paralepididae; genus Notolepis; species Notolepis coatsorum. The sequence goes on along the minus strand of NC_140173.1, from coordinate 18,800,691 downwards.
GGCTAATCTCTCCTGTGACAAAATGGCATCCAATGTAATAAAAAAAGTCAACCAACGAACTCGATTCTTGTACCGGATCTCCTCTCTGGTAAACAAGAACACCCTGAAGACTCTGGCAGGAGCACTCATTCAGGGGTACTACGACTATGCTTGCACCTCATGGTACCAAAGCACCTCAAAGGCGCTAAAAACAAAATTACAAACATCTCAAAACAAACTGGTCAGACTACTGCTTGACCTTACTCCTAGAACCCACCTCACCCCTGCCCACTTCGACAACCTAGGATGGCTTAGAGTAGACGACAGAGTACAACAACTTGCAATGGGCCTGGTCTACAAGATACACTACACGACCAAGGTACCCATGTACATGTCAAAATACTTCCCAAAGGTCAGTGAATACCACGATCACAACACCAGAGGGAGCTCCACAAATCATGTCAAACCCAGATTCGGCTCAAATAAGGGACTAAACACGTTTCGCAATTATGCCACATCAATGTGGAACGCCCTACCCAAAGCTGTAAAGGAATGTGGATCACTACCCACTTTCAAAACCTCTCTCAAGGGACACCTACGGGAGACTGCAATTCAACACTGGCCCCTGTAAATATCCTAACCCAATCATTCCAACCCCCTCCAATGTACAGTCATTTACCTAGTATGGTTTTGTCAATAGTTCAATGTACAATTGTGTTTGTTTGTACAGTGTCTCCTCCCCCCCCCCCTCAATGTACAGTGTTACTTGTTTATACAGTGTGCCCCCCCCCCCCCCAACCACCTCCAATGTAAATTACCCAGTATGGTTGTCAATATCCCAATGTACCCAACCCCCCCCACCCAACCTCCAATGTACAGTTTCTACGTCAAATGTATATACTCCCTTTTCTTGACTCCTTCTGTATCACAAACAGTACTGTATTTGCAAATCTGGTATGTCATAAATGTATAGATGTAGCAGTACTGACTATCTGTATGTCATGTATGTCATATATGTCTATATGAATTGAAAATGGGGGACCCTGATGGAAACAAGACAAACGTCTTTCTCAGGTCTGCATCCCCTTAACAATTGTATGTATTGAGCCGTACTGTATTGTACCCATTCTGCAATCTGTTAAATAAAGTTTTCATTCATTCATTCATTCATTCTGATTAAACAAACCTGCTTTGTGTTTCTTCATCTCACTTTCACAACACTCTGAAGTTTACGGCCAGTCTCGACTCCTCCTTAGTTCAAATCTGTCTCCAGCAGCTGCCGTTCTTTACACGATCACTGCATCTAGATCTGTTCAGAGAGTTAACGTTAGATATTAGCAGCATTAGCTCGTTATAGCCACAGACAACGAGGTGAAGCATGGAGTGTGGTGCCCCTGGTGGCTAGGACGAGACATTGCATGGCATTTCCGTATTTCCTGGTGACGTCAAGGAGGGCTGGACCAATCAGCTACGTACGCGTCACGCGGCACCCCACGCTCCGCCCCTTTGTTAAGAAACAGCCAATAGCTGCCTCGCACAGGGAAGGTCTGTGGCCGCGACAGACCGCGCGCTGATTGGCGGAGAGGGGACGTCACTCCACATTGGGCCTAGCCCCTCCCCCCTGACCAGGCTCGGTTGAGACGTGCGGTTGGAGAGAGCATAGATATATATAGAACACTAGATAGCTTACCCGCGCTGCCGGCCAATGGAGAGCGACGTCACTGAACCGCCGCCATCTTACCCCAGTCAGCCTTGAGTGATAGTGAGTGAGCTGCACAGACAAAAATACTCATAACTCGCTGAAATATTGACGGATTTACAAACGGTTTGGTTTATTACAAGCATTATTAACGTGGCTATGATTCAAGCGGTTTGTAAAAAAAACATCTTTAAAGAATATTTTTTTATAAGTATGCAGTATCATAACTACATCTTTGATGTTTATAGCAAACCAACCCGTTTGTAAATCCGTCAATATTTCAGCGAGTTATGAGTATTTTTGTCTGCTCACTCACTCTCACTCAAGGCTGACTGGGGCAAGATGGCGGCGGTTCAGTGACGCTGGTGACTCCGCCTTAAGCTATAGATATCTATGGGAGAGAGTGCGAGTCTGCGAGAGAGGGATGAATGATGAATGAATGAATGAATGAATGAATGAATGAATGAATGAATGATGAATGAATGATGAATGAATGAATGAAAACTTTATTTAACAGATTGCAGAATGGGTACAATACAGCCAGTGGTGCAGTGGCAAATTGACAGTAGGTCAAACGCTCCACGCGCTTGAGAAGGACAACCATAAGCATCCTTCCTCCAGAAATCAACCAATCCTGGGCACTCCCATACCATATGGAAAAAGGTACACAAGGCATTTTTGTGTGCACAAAGCGCTTTTAGGTGATGGTATGGCTTTCTTTATGTAATATGCATGGAGTAAAGTATGTATAAAATCAAAATTGATGACTTGGTGGTTTGGAATTCTGGAGGATAGCAAAATGTTTTGCTAGATTAATAGCCCATTTAGACTGCTGCTATTGAATGGTATATCCACACTGGCACACTATATCAATGGGTAGAGGCTTTGAAGAAGTCTTTGCCAACATGGCGTAAACCGTTGAGACCAGACCCCTGGGTCTGGTAAATATTGTGTGAAATGGATGGGTACCTAATTGACTATCCCAAGGTACACCATTGCTGTGCACAATAGAAGCTAGAAGAAAGTGCCAGGTGAATTAAAGTGTTTCTGAATGTCTTGGAATGAGCAGAGACCCTCTACCCCAGTGGTTCTCAAACTGTGGTACGCGTACCACTAGTGGTACTTGGTTGTACTGCTTGTGGTACTTGAAAACATAAAAAAAAAATATATATATACTTTTTTTTTGCAGTCAGGCCACTGAACTTAGAAGCAGGCCAGACCGCGTGTAGCCTTTTTACAACGCATCCGCGTTTCCGGCGCTCTGATTGGCCAGGTCATGTGACATGTGCGCCCAATAGCGCGTTTGCCCATTTCCGCGTCGAACAGCCTGCAAACTACCTGGCGTTCTATCGCCATGCTCTAAGACAAACTCTAACCTTAACCAACTTCGAAGAGTGCCTAAGCTTAACCAGTGTAGAAACTTGCCATCCCACGATTGGCGCTCATGTCACATGACCTGGCCAATCAGAGCGCAAAACGGGAACCCGGAAACGCGGATGCGTTGTAAAAAGGCTTCAAGCGGCCAGGCCAGTGTTTCTGGTTGCGGTGGCGTGATAGTTAGATAACCTAAATGGGGAACAACCAGGAGATCACTGTGACAGAGTAATGCAGTGTAAACAGTCATACATCTTTAATTCAACTTCAGCCCTGATCATAACCATTTATTTTTTTAGATTTTTTGTAATGTCAGATAAAAAATGAAATACTCCCACTTTTCTGAAAAGACATTACAAAAAATCCATCAAAATCTGTGTTGTTGCTAATCATTGACACATGCCTAGCCTGTAATAATCCCCACCAGAAAAATTTACTTTGCATTTGATATATTGAAAATGTTTAACTTTTTGTGTGTTTTTTTAACAATAATTTGTGATGCCGTCACACAAACACTGGCATTTAAAGGGTAAAAATTCACCAGAATGCAGGAAATTAAGTTTTTGTAACAAAATAATTGTGTGTGTGTGTGTGTGTGTGTGTGTGTGTGTGTGTGTGTGTGTGTGTGTGTGTGTGTGTGTGTGTGTGTGTGTGTGTGTGTGTGTGTGTGTGTGTGTGTGTGTGTGTGTGTGAGAGAGAGAGAATGAAGGACAATTGCTTGCTGAGAGAGAGAGAGAGAGAGAGAGAGAGAGAGAGATAATTAAGTACATTTGCTGAAATACAGTTCTTAATTTTCTCACTTGCTATGTGAGAATGTTAGTTATTATGTTCTCAATGCCCCTTGCATTGTATGAGTTGTGTGGAAGCGTTTGCTAGTTCTAGTGCAATCCCTTTGTACATTGTGGCTGTGTCTGACAAAAGTTAACAATAAATAATGGTATTAGGAATACATTTGCCTCCTGCGTGAACTGTGCATAGCTGAATAGACTGTATTTTAACACCGGTCATATGGTGGTACTTGGAGAGCCAGCTACGTTCTCAGGTGGTACTTGGTGTAAAACATTTTAGAACTACTAGGCGGCTACGTGGCGTAGTGGGCAAGGCGCTCGCCACGAAATGCTGGAGACGCTGGGCTCGTCTTCTTTCAGTTTAGCTGGTCGTCCGTACTAATACACATTGGCCGTATTAGGGGGTGGGAAACTGATGGGTGGGGATCGGGCGTTGTGGACAGCGACTCCTACAGGTCGGTTGGTGCGCCTGCGCAGTAGAATCAGGAAGTGTCGGGGGCAGCGTGAGCCGCCCACGCGTTACTCCTCGCCACTGAGAGATCGAGCTGCGCAGGTGAAAAGATGCGACTGCTGTTACCTCAAGTACCGGAGGGGACTTGTGCTACTGTATGTATGACTTAGTCCACATTGCAGCCGGCTTGTGGGAGGCAAGAAACAGCGTCCGTGACAGGGGAGGGTTGAATTGGATGATACGAAATTGGGATGGGAGAAAATATAGAAAATGGGAGAAAAAGTGGATAAAAAAAAACATTTTAGAACTACTGCTCTACCCCAAACAAATCAGCAAGTGTAAGAACTCCCTTATTACACCACTGGGGGGCAGTATTGGACGCCTCCCAACTGGAGACCAGTGTTATCATGGGCGATTGAAGGTACAAATTTGGTGTCATTTTCCTGAGATTTTCTGCAAGACTGCAAACTGAGATTAGCTCAATAATGATGGAGCCAAATTCGTTTTTTGATTGTTTGATAGATATATTGGAATAGATTACATATTGTAATTGTAACCTATGAGGGCCGTACAGAATTTCCCTCTATATAGGGTGCCAGGACACCAATAGTACCATTGGAAGGTTGGTAGTCCCGATCCACCTTCACCTTTTTCCCTCTGGAGGGTTGAAAGTTTGAGTCTGCCAGAGGGAGCATGGAGCTGAAAACGCTAATTTGTAGGGATGCTCGATATTGGCTTTTTTACCGATACCGATATTCCGATATTGTCCAACTCTTAATTTCCGATACCGATACGATACCGATATCAACCGATACCGATATATGCAGGGTTTCCCCCCAAAAAAACGGAATAATTTCAGGTAACTAATAATTTCACTGGATGCATTCAAAAGGCTTTCTAAATGTAAGCATTATCTGTGCAAAATATGATAATTAAAAAAGTTAAAATTAACATACAAGTTGTTGAATTAAACCAACATGCATACTTTTGACAATAAATAAAATAAGAATTGGTTCTTACTTGCTTGCCTGGGTAAATAAAGGTTAAAAAAAAAAAAAAAAAAAAACATTTTTTTGTTACCGATACCGATATTTTCCGATATCACATTTTACTGCCGATATCGGCCGATAATATCGGTCGGCCGATAATATCGGACATCCCTACTAATTTGTGGAAGAATATTCATTTTAATATATGAAAAAGAGAATGGAATTAGAGGGGAGAAGTATTCCACCCTTGCCGATGTGTTTCTACCTCCATAAGCACTTTCTTATAATGACTTGATACAGTACTGTGCTTGTAACCGAGGGGTGGACTGAAACACCAAGATATTTAAGATTCTGGACCACTGGGATGTTAAATGGGGCAGCTAGCCATGCAGCAGAGGCATTCAGTGGCAATAATGCAGACTTTCCCCAGTTCATTTTATAGATAGATAGATAGATAGATAGATAGATAGATAGATAGATAGATAGATAGATAGATAGATAGATAGATAGATAGATAGATAGATAGATAGATAGATAGATAGATAGATAGATAGATAGATAGATAGATAGATAGATAGATAGATAGATAGATAGATAGATAGATAGATAGATAGATAGATAGATAGATAGATAGATAGATAGATAGATAGATAGATAGATAGATAGATAGATAGATAGATAGATAGATAGATAGATAGATAGATAGATAGATAGATAGATAGATAGATAGATAGATAGATAGATAGATAGATAGATAGATAGATAGATAGATAGATAGATAGATAGATAGATAGATAGATAGATAGATAGATAGATAGATAGATAGATAGATAGATAGATAGATAGATAGATAGATAGATAGATAGATAGATAGATAGATAGATAGATAGATAGATAGATAGATAGATAGATAGATAGATAGATAGATAGATAGATAGATAGATAGATAGATAGATAGATAGATAGATAGATAGATAGATAGATAGATAGATAGATAGATAGATAGATAGATAGATAGATAGATAGATAGATAGATAGATAGATAGATAGATAGATAGATAGATAGATAGATAGATAGATAGATAGATAGATAGATAGATAGATAGATAGATAGATAGATAGATAGATAGATAGATAGATAGATAGATAGATAGATAGATAGATAGATAGATAGATAGATAGATAGATAGATAGATAGATAGATAGATAGATAGATAGATAGATAGATAGATAGATAGATAGATAGATAGATAGATAGATAGATAGATAGATAGATAGATAGATAGATAGATAGATAGATAGATAGATAGATAGATAGATAGATAGATAGATAGATAGATAGATAGATAGATAGATAGATAGATAGATAGATAGATAGATAGATAGATAGATAGATAGATAGATAGATAGATAGATAGATAGATAGATAGATAGATAGATAGATAGATAGATAGATAGATAGATAGATAGATAGATAGATAGATAGATAGATAGATAGATAGATAGATAGATAGATAGATAGATAGATAGATAGATAGATAGATAGATAGATAGATAGATAGATAGATAGATAGATAGATAGATAGATAGATAGATAGATAGATAGATAGATAGATAGATAGATAGATAGATAGATAGATAGATAGATAGATAGATAGATAGATAGATAGATAGATAGATAGATAGATAGATAGATACTTTATTCATCCCCTTCAGGAAATTCAGGGATCTCACATAGCTCATACAGTCGTTCACAATTATGTCTGCATCATGAATTAAAAAGTAAGCACATGATAAAAATTCATGTACATCATATCTACCAATAATAATAAAAACGTGATAAGATAAAAGCAGGTGTATAAGACAGGTGTATAAAAACAGGTGTAGGGAACAGGAAACAAACAGCCACAGGTCAAAGGTCAGCTGTTGTACAGTCTGATGGCTGTGGGGAGAAAGGACCTGATCAAACATATACAACATTTCCCCACACACATTAAAAGAGCTGAGCCTCCTAAAGAAGAACAGCCGGCTCTGTCCCTTCCTATAGAGCGCGTCCGTGTTTGCAGACCAGGCCAGCTTGTCGTCCAGGTGCACACCTACATACTTATGTGGCGGGTGGCGCTAATGAGAAAGGAGGAGGGGCCTCAATGAGCCAGGTTCCGTTATAGGGGGCCACCTGCAGGCGGAACGTGAGGTGAACTGTTTGTTCCGGCCGGTGCAGTGAGGCAGTGCACACCTCACTCCGTGATGCAGGAACGAGCATTATACACTACGGTAGGCAGTGGTAGCATCTATGGGTTATGGATAGCGGTTTTAATTGTGTGCTTTGCAATATGTGTGACATGGAGTGTTTGTTCCAGATCACTTGCCTGGTTCCCAGCGGGATTGAAGGTAGTTGGTAGGATAGGACCACCGACGTAGCACACTTTGTTTTAGCATGTAATGTTGTCTAATAATTATGTGTGCTATTGTTTTAATACAGCAATCAAGGTGCCATTCTTTTTTCATAATCTTTTACCGTTACTGGTAAATCAAGGTAAATATAGTGCAATATAGCATCTAAACAACACACTGTAAGTGGGGAGATAACAGTGGAGAGATTGAAATCTATCAGAATAGTATAGTAGATTATTTTATTCAGCCATCACACACAAAACAATAATAGTGCACAATCATTCCAGACTGTCAACAGTCTGATTTGGGCAGTGACTAAAAAGGTACAGGCTGACACATAATGCTTAGATATACCTGTCCTATATTCTTATGAAATTAACTAAATAAGGATTATTCACATTTGTAATCCTCAAAAATAGCTACACAAACCATTTTCTTGAAAACCAAAAGCGAATGACTTGTGTATATCAGCATTGTTCCACATGTTAACCAACCATAGAAATACATCTCCTTTGAATCCCTTTCTTAGCTTTAGTCATTCTTATACAGTATATTCTCTCATTAGACTAACTTCTAGTGAATGAAATAGTGAAGTTAAAATATTCCCCATTTTTTGTGAACCCCCTGAACCTCCTCAAGCATCCCTGGGCCACAGACCCAACATTATAATAATAATAATAATCTTTATTTGTATCGCACCTGAAGACAGAAACATCTGCACATTAAACATTTATTCATTCTATATACATGTCACATTAAAACCCCAGATATGCCTAATATATAGGATCAAGATCAAGGTAAATAGAGTGCAATATACCATCTATTTATGGTATACTATATTTAACTGTATATTTTACTGTAATGATCATGGGTTTAAATAAACAACATGCTTACAACACAATAAACATGGGTTTGGATTTTATTTAATGATAAGAGACACACATGTAGAACTTTGAACTTAAAAGTTTATTAGATATCTGAGAGCCTCATTTATCAATACAAGTATGGTCTGTGTGAAACGTTAATCAATTACTGTGCCACACTTTACTTTACATTTTTTAACAGAATGTATGTTGACATAAAATGACCCAAAATGCTAGAACTGTTGTTGTTGTTGTTGTTGTTGGTGTTGTTGTTGTTGTTGTTGTTGTTGTTGTTGTTGTCGTCGTTGAGAACATTATGACTAAATCCCTTTGCTCTCTATCCCCCTGGATATCAACGTTATTTTTGACATGTGGGTTCCAAGTCATTCTTGCCTTGATACAACACTCACTGTGCCGTTCCTTTTTCATCATCTTTAACCATTACTGAAAATGTGGTGCTAATTGGCTTCCAATGTATCTTAAAATGTGTCACATAAACCCATAAAAGTCACCACATTTCACTAAAATGGACACATAAATGCATCTCAGTAGTGGTGACTTCCATCAGTTTATGTGGAGTTTATTTTATGTATGAGAAAATAAGTTGTTGATGTGTTCTTTTTGTTTACTGTATGTGTGTGTTGTTTGTTCCCTTGCATTCGCCCCTCCTCTTAATTCTCCCCAACGTTGTACTAATCAGAGACAATGCCCTTCGGCTGGGCGATGAGGTCACCCCCCCCCCCTTGACATGGAAGGAGGTGCTCCATGGTCTGGGGTTCTGTGCCACAGTCGCATGTGGTTGGGCCACTAAGATAGCCCCATCTGCTTGGGGCTTCACTGGAACGGCCAACACCTGGAAAGGAGCTAAGCAGCTATGACCCACGTGGCGTGTGGCCGGGACTACACACAATATCGGACCTTAACAGGAAACCCAACAGCACAGCTAACATTGCTGCCTCCCTGCTTTTACGCCCGTTTTGAACGGTACCACCAACCTTCCAGGGGAAGCCCCCACCACTCATTAACCCCTCCCACAAGTCTGTACGAGGAATGGTCCATGATATATGAAAGGGGCGGGGCTTATTACAATGGACAATAATTAATTCATAAATATTTGTAATGCATGTATATCAATGACAAACAATAGGTTCACTATGGCATGTCTATATATTGTTAACAGGTGCCAGAGAGCTGATTACCAGCGAACCTGTGTAATATCACCCTCTTGTGGTGAAAAGCTGTAACTTCATACTGAATATGCATTTCAATGATAGAAAATTAATTAACTTAAAATACTTGTCCAAAACTGCCCTATTGTGTGGTTAGCTGCAGGGGGGAATGGTAGTCCAACAAACAGTAAAGTAGCAACAGAGAATGAGACACTTGTTTTAAATTAAACCATTCTTTTTCTGCCTAGGTTATGTCTCTAAACTCTTACTGACAAAGAAATCACTTCCTGTTCCTTATATTACGGGGAGAGGGGGATGGACTAATAGGTTAAACCCACAGAGATGTATCACAAATTAATAATATAGCCATACCATCGGTAATATGAACAAAAACTAAATCTTTATATTAAATCAAATTAGATTAGTGTAAATATTTCAATTCAATAATGTAAATGAGAATAAATGAATATAAAATCTTCATGAACACAAAATTACTATTCTGGCTGCTACATTTCCAATCCCTAATTGTTACCGTGGAACAATTATCAATGAATGATAATATTGCTGCCATATTCTACAACATTGATACATTTAATATATACAGTAATAACATTATGGAAGTCCATTTCTGTTTTTTAAATTGAAGTCCAGGTCCAATGTGATGTGTCCGTCTTTCAATATTGAACACTGAAGTCTTCCTGGGATCAGAGCTTCAAGCACATGACCCACCAGTTCTGTGGTGAAACAGGCTCTGAGGTTTTGTCAGATGCTCTCTGGCGCCACCAGTTATTGAAGGAATACACTGTTGCTGTCACACCTCAGTCTTCTGACTGCTACCTTGAACTACTTATGAGCGAAGCCCACTAGAGCACGACATATCTGCAGTAGAGATGTCTGCTGTCACTCCAATACAATGGAGCTAAATGGCACCGGGTTTGTGCCAAAATAATACATTTGAAAATCTCAACATTAATGTCTATAGCTTTGTATTTCATTTAGCAACTATTTTCTGTAGAGTATTCTACTTTTAACTTAAGTAAAATATCATGTCCTAATGGCTACACAGCATTTTAAATTATAACACTCATAATGAATGAGTCAAAACAAGCATATGAGATATATTTTATTGACTGAATCAAAAAAGGAGGTACAGAATCTTTGTGTTTGATATGAATGAAGATAAACGGAAATCAATCACAAAACAAAAATAAGTCCTAAGGATTCCTATTGGGTATACTACTTAGTATAAGTACATGGGGTTCCTGTTGAGTATACTACTTAGTATAAGTACATGGGGTTCCTATTGAGTATACTGCTTAGTATAAGTACATGGGGTTCCTATTGAGTATACTGCTTAGTATAAGTACATGGGGTTCCTGTTGAGTATACTACTTAGTATAAGTACATGGGGTTCCTGTTGAGTATACTACTTAGTATAAGTACATGGGGTTCCTATTGGGTATACTACTTAGTATAAGTACATGGGTTTCCTGTTGAGTATACTACTTAGAGTTTGCATGTTCTCCCCGTGCTCGCAAGGGATCCCCCTCCAGATAAGATAAACCCAAAGGAAAAACATGCAGAACAGATCGCTAACGCTGTCGCGTCCCTGACGAAGATGGACAGGAGCACTTGGATTGGTCCCCGGGCGCAGCCCACGCCACAGCCCATGTCTGCTCCCGGCTGCCCTTGGGGGGAAGGACGACGGGATGGGAAAAGTGCAGAGAGACATTTCATCAGTGCATGTGTGTGTGAGTGTTCCTGTGTGTCACCCATCTCGCATGTGTGTTCTTCTTCTAAAAAAGTACATGGTGTTTCTATTTAATATACTGAAAACTGTGTTTGGGGACCTGTTCTCTTTATTCTTTTCAAGTGAGCTGTGGTGTTCCACAAGGAAGCATACTAGGACCGCTACTATTCATAATTTATGCAAATTACATGTCGTCAGCTTGTGACTGCAACTTGTTCCTGTTTGCGGACGACTCAGCCCTGCTGGTCTCTGACAAGAACAAGTTACAGGTTGAAAAAGCCCTCAGCTCAGAACTAGGCAAAATCTGCATATGGCTCGCCGACAACAAACTATCATTACACATGGGCAAAACAGAGTCCATTCTCTTCGGTTCAAATAACAAACTCAGCAAGACCGACGGCTTCTCGGTTACAGTGGGTGACAATATTGTCACAAGGAAAGATGAAATTACCTACCTGGGTTCCATCCTAGAGGCTAATCTTTCCTGTGACAAAATGGCATCCAATGTAATAATTACAAACATCTAAAAAAAACCTAGTCAGACTACTGCTTGACCTGACTCCTAGAACCCACCTCACCCCTGCCCACTTTGACAACCTAGGATGGCTTAGAGTAGACGACAGAGTACAGCAACTTGCAATGGGCCTGGTCTACAAGATACACTACACGACCAAGGTACCCATGTACATGTCAAAATACTTCCCAAAGGTCAGTGAATACCACGATCACAACACCAGAGGGAGCTCCACAAATCATGTTAAACCCAGATTCGGCTCAAACAAGGGACTAAACACGTTTCGCAATTATGCCACATCAATGTGGAACGCCCTACCCAAAGCTGTAAAGGAATGTTAATCACTACCCACTTCCAAAAACACTCAAAAAACACCTACGGGAGACTGAAATTCGAAACTGGCCCCTACAAATGTCCTAACCCAGTTGCACAGTAAATGACCAAGTATGGCTTTGTCAGTATTCCAATGTACAGTGTCCCCCCCCCCTACCCAACCCCCCCTGTACTGTACCCATTCTGCAATCTGTTAATAAACTTGTCAATCAATCAATCAAGTCTACTCTCAGCTTAAACGGAAAAACTAAATGGTTTCTTTCCTGTATGAGTTCCAGTGTGTTTCTTCATATTTGATTTAACATTGAACCCTTTCCCACAAACTGAACAGCTAAATGGTTTCTCTCCAGTATGAGTTATCAAGTGTTTATTCAGATATCTTTGCTGACTGAACCCTTTCCCACAAACTGAACAACTAAATGGTTTCTCTCCAGTATGAGTTATCATGTGTGTCTTCAGATTTGTTTGCTGACTGAACCCTTTCCCACAAACTGAACAGCTAAATGGTTTCTCTCCAGTATGAGTTATCATGTGTTTCTTCAGAATGTCTTTAAGCCCGAACCCTTTCCCACAAACTGAACAGCTAAATGGTTTCTCTCCAGTATGAGTTATCATGTGTTTCTTCATATTTGATTTAACATTGAACCCTTTCCCACAAACTGAACAGCTAAATGGTTTCTCTCCAGTATGAACTTTCATGCGAGTCCTCAGATTTATTTGCTGACTGAACCCTTTCTCACAAAGTGAACAACTAAATGGTTTATCTCCAGTATGTGTTCTCATGTGTTTCTTCAGACCTTCTTTAAGCCTGAACCCTTTCCCACAAACTGAACAGCTAAATGGTTTCTCTCCAGTATGAGTTCTCATGTGTTTCTTCATATTTGATTTAACATTGAACCCTTTCCCACAAGCTGAACAGCTAAATGGTTTCTCTCCAGTATGTGTTCTCATGTGTGTCTTTAGACTTGTTTGCTGACTGAACCCTTTCTCACAAACTGAACAACTAAATGGTTTATCTCCAGTATGTGTTCTCATGTGTGTCTTTAGAATTTGCTTCCTACTAAACCCTTTCCCACAAACTGAACAACTAAATGGTTTCTCTCCAGTATGAGTTCTCATGTGTTTCTTCATATTTGATTTAACATTGAACCCTTTCCCACAAGCTGAACAGCTAAATGGTTTATCTCCAGTATGTGTTCTCATGTGTGTCTTTAGAATTTGCTTCCTACTAAACCCTTTCCCACAAACTGAACAACTAAATGGTTTCTCATCATCAGTCTCAGCTCCAGAACTGTCATCATCACCGTCATCAGTCTCAGCTCCAGAACTGTCATCACTGTCATCAGTCTCAGTTAGAGAACAGTCTGAAGAGAGAGGCTGGCTATCTCTAGTTGGTTCTAAATCACCAGCTGGATCTAAGTTACTGGTTAGTTCCGCTACTCCACAGTTCTCTCCTTCAGGTTCTGTTTTCATGTGTTCAGTTGAGGTGCTGGGTAAAGAGTATGCTTCTCTGTTTTTCTCCCTTTGGGTTTGAAGAGGCTGGAAGGACCGAGCGTTCTCTTGACCATCTTCATATTTCACTGGGTCTACTGTGATCTTGGAGATCAGCTTCTTCCAGCCCTTGATCTAGTTCTTCTTTAATCTGCTCTGGGTCCCGGTTTTGCATGAGTTGTGAGGACAGAGTGTTCTCACCTTCATTTTCACATTTCATAGGTTGTAAGGTCATCTTGGAGCCATCAGCCTCCTCTAGATCTTGACACAGTTCCTCCTGTTCCTCTTTGATCCGTAGGAGCTCTGTGTCCTGGGTTTGGCTGAGCTGTGAGGACTGAGGTTTCTCTTCATCATGTTCACTCTTCACAGAGACAGGAAGCTCCTCTCCCTCCTGACTGATCCAGAGTTCCTCCTGTTCCTCTTTAATCTGTAGGCGCTCTGGCTCCTCCTGGACCAGACTGGGGCTCCTCTCCTGCTGCTCAGGGGGAACCTCCTCTTCACAGATAGACAGCTGTAAGGCCATGGAGTCTAGAAAGAAGGGCATACAATCATTTAAATGTAATTTGTTGTAACCATTGCTTTTGAAAGTAACAAAGGGACAGGTCACTATTTCACACTACACTCTTAACAGGAAAGTAACAACACGCTGAACCAATATATAGGGATGCACAGATCCTATACCCAGGGGAGGAAATTAGGCCATTTTACTCGCCAAATGAGAGTATTCTTTATGTTTGGCGAGTGATTCATGAAGAGCACTCGCCACACTGGCAAGTAGTAAGCAAAACCAAAAAAATCATTCTGCAATCTGCTGATTCGCTTACTGGCAAGCCGAACTCTAACTCCCCCCTTATGATTCCTCCCATTTGCGCCTCATAATAATCCATAACCAATGAACATCATCATTGCGCTCTAAGCTCCTCCAATGAACACTCATTTTCTAGAAGATGTCGCCCATCTAGGGGAAGTGGACAGACCACTGCGTGCGGCCCTACAGACTCCTGTCACTGGCTTGACATCGTAGACAAAAACACATCAGTGGATGAAAATAATTGCATGTAGAGTTGTCGCTTGGTATGGTATGGTATTTATTTTAGACAACAAAACATATACAGATCATTACATCACATATTTGCTTTTGTCAAGGAGAGGAACGAAAAGCCAATGACTTATTTACATCGTTGTCCTTGGAAGTCAAGGATGCTTGAAAACAACACATACAACTCATTACAGAAAATCATTCACAATTATTACATTTGCATAGCAATAATGGCACAACCCTTAATTAATACAAACATGTGAATTTGTTGAAACATGTTAATTTAGCCGTGAGTCTGTGTGTCTCTGATGCACCCCGAGGGGAGGGGTTGGTGGGGTGGGAGGGAGGACGGAGAGAGGTTCCGGCTTAGACTAATTACAGTTGCCATCAGCTAGTACCGGAGGGGGAGGTTATGACTACAGTTGCCGTCATAGGGGTGGGAGTTTTGGCTTTGGTGATGGGTGATGAGACAGCCTTGGGTTCCTCCCCTCCAGCGCGCGCACATCGCCAGGCGTACACGCGGGAGGGGGGGTTTGGGTAGGGATTGGGGGTGGGGGGCCTGCCATCCATCTTATCTACTCCAGACAGTTTCGTTCTGTTCTTGGTACGGTGTTGGGTAGGAACGCCGCATCCCGGATCTTATCTTGACTGACTCCCCAGCGTGGCCTTGCGCATAGACCTCGGGCATTCTTCATTCTTCAGCAGACCCGAGAGTGTGGGGGGGGGGGGGGGCTTTCGGATATCAGTGCGGTCTGACATGGGGGCGAACAACAGCACGCGACACGTCTCCTTCGAGTCGGATGAGAATGACAAGTCAACAAGCATTAGCCGGCTAGCTACCTAGCATGTAACAAGCTACCATAACGCACATTCAACATAGTGGACTACTATACTGAGCGGCTTTGCTTAAATGCAGCCGAGTGACATTTTATTATTACCGAATTATTACCGGGTTTCCCCCCATATCACCACTCGCCCATATGCCCTTCACAACGGTGATGTTGTCATACTTGTCATTCAGAATACACCTGCTGAACCCCTAGCGTTGACATGAGATTCGATTCCAATGTATTGTCATCATACAGCACAAGTACAGTACAACCAGAATACGTTTGGCATCCAACCAGAGTGCAAATGTAACAAGTCAAGTTCAAGTTGTTTTATTTAGCTATTACATTACATTGAAATGCTTGGTTCTTTCACTGCCCAGCCCAGTCCAGCCCAACCCAGTCCAACCTAGACCAGCCCAACTTTCCCTGCCCAGTTCAGCTCAACCCAGTCCAGCATAGTTCGCTCTTTCATGGTAATATTTGATATCCTAATATTTTGAAGAGTAGAGACGGTGTGATTAATATATGTTTTATGCTAATATTGTGAAGAGTAGAAACACTTAATGTTTTATGGTAATAAATATTTTAAAGAGTAGAGACACGGTGTGATTACTACTATGATTGAAAACCAATTTAGACGAAGACATACAAAGAAGTAATTATCGCAATTAGCGATTTATTTATGGCTGGTAAAAAATCTGTTTGGCTGGTAAAAAAAAATCATATACTCGCCAGTTGGCTGGTAAGCCAAAAAGTTAGATTCCTCCCCTGCCGCTATACCCAATACCACTACCAGGCTGATACTAGCTACATGTGATCAGTATCGACTACAGGTGGTCTGATCTAGGCTTGGACGGTATGACTTTTTTCATACCGTTATACCTTGATTACCTAATACCCCGGTATACGGTATATGACGGTATAACTTTCATTATCATTAGCGGGGGGGGGGGGGGGGGGGGGGGGGCAACCCGTGTTACCAAGTAAACAAATCACGGAGATGGCCAGTTCGCCCGCAGCTCTAGTGCTAACGTTAAGCTCTCAGAATGGTAGCAGCTCGCCCGCAGCTCTAGTGCTAACGTTAAGCTCTCAGAATGGTAGCAGCTCGCCCGCAGCATCTAGTGCTAACGTTAAGCTCTCAGAATGGTAGCAGCTCGCCCGCAGCTCTAGTGCTAACGTTAAGCTCTCAGAATGGTAGCAGTTCGCCCGCAGCAATCTAGTGCTAACGTTAAGCTCTCAGAATGGTAGCAGCTCGCCCGCAGCTCTAGTGCTAACGTTAAGCTCTCAGAATGGTAGCAGTTCGCCCGCAGCAATCTAGTGCTAACGTTAAGCTCTCAGAATGGTAGCAGCTCGCCCGCAGCTCTAGTGCTAACGTTAAGCTCTCAGAATGGTAGCAGCTTGCCCGCAGCATCTAGTGCTAACGTTAAGCTCTCAGAATGGTAGCAGTTCGCCCGCAGCAATCTAGTGCTAACGTTAAGCTCTCAGAATGGTAGCAGCTCGCCCGCAGCTCTAGTGCTAACGTTAAGCTCTCAGAATGGTAGCAGCTAGCCTGCAGCATCTAGTGCTAACGTTAAGCTCTCAGAATGGTAGCAGCTCGCCCGCAGCTCTAGTGCTAACGTTAAGCTCTCAGAATGGTAGCAGCTCGCACGCAGCATGGTTCAACTAAGTCGATCAAAAGTCCCATTATCCAGATTCAATTAACCCGATGTTTGAATCCAGGCTTTCCCTGTTCCTCGAACGCTGATTCACTGTCATTAATTCGAACCAGACTTGATACTCAGGATAATTGCGTGCGGCCGCCTCACCTGAAAAGGCATCATATGTCGATCGCAGAAATCCTGATTTTCTAACGGCATTGATTGAAAAATGTATTAACAGATTGCAGAATGGGTACAATACAGTATGGCTCAATAGCCTCGCCGACAAGTTAAATACATAATCTATAGGCTAATTTTAAGTCCCTCATTACCCCAATCAATCAGATTATATTTCTTTAAATGTGCCTGCTGGCAGTAGGCTTAATGGAATGAATAATCGAATGAGATCTTGCTAGCGAAAATAATTAGTTAAACTCTTTCCGAATAAGTAGACAAAAACAAGCCCAAAGAATATCTAATTGATACGAATTAATAGATACTTATGAGGATATCTGTACTGTATGTGCTTAGGTATCATGTACTATATAAATACATGGTTCCCAAAGTTTTCAAGGTGCGACCCCCAAAATAACATGTCAGAGAGGCTTGGAGGCTATACAGTTTCACTATTAATCAGGTTTTAATCTGTTTCGGACATCATCCATACATGCATTGAATTGATTAACCTTTGGTTTATACCAGTGACACCAGTCATGTTAATCACCTTCTTGTTCATCATCAGATTAACACTAACAGTTCTTGAACAGATAAATGCATTTTCTCAAATGCATTCATCAAACCGTCAAAGGCTTGCAATTGCTCATTCATTTTCTCAAGTCACGTCCACGTCATCAAATCCGTCAAACAGCGGATCTCCTCAAACATTTTAATCCCAGTTACAATATCACAATAACGTGTGAGTGACACAATTCAATAATCCACATATTCAGATTTGTCGTAATTCATATCCACAATCCACGCATGAAGACGCTTCAATTTATGCTTGAATGAAACACAATCCGGGCGCAAATACATCCACAGCCAAGAATATGAAACTAATCAGAGCCAAACGCCTGATAGGTTTCATTCATTAAAAACATCCCTGCGGGATTCACATTTGCAATGCTCCGACGTTATTCAAATAACCACATAGTGTGTATATCGCACCTCGCGAGCGCCGTATATGACGTGCATTATTTAGAACAAAGTAAATCCATAGACTGAATATGATTTCAGAATTTTAGGTATATTATTTTACATTTCAAAAGCCCCCTCTAGAAAACGAAGCACAAAAACATAATTCAGAATGGTATAATGCAGGGTTCAAAATTAAGGGGGGCTTGGGGCAAAATGCCCTCAAAAATTGACCAAATGCCACCGAAAATCAGTTAAGGGGGGCAAGAAAAGCACCCGACAGTTTACTAATTATATAAATAATTATATATATGCTCTAAAGTATCGATAGTATATGTGTACTTATGCACGCTAGAGAAGCGGGCTGAAAAATCGATTATCCATGCCGTGGTCAGCGCTAACGTTATGCACACACACGCTGTGATGGCGGAGAAAAAAACATCTGATTAAGCCAAGACTGGTAAAATAGAGTCCTTACCTACATCAGATGTTCTGCAAAAAGATGAATCCAATTCCTGATCGCCATTCCAAATATTGATTGTGTTTATTGATCCAACGTTATAGCACCAAAACACATAACCCACGCTGCTCTGAGTGTCCTCGGTCCATCTGTTATAACGATACTGCATGCCCGAGATGGGAAACCCCGGGACCGGAATTCTTTTCTGATGCACAGTCCCACCCAATCCAATCCAATGATGTGCAATACCATCCGGGAGACGATAGGCGGCAGTATTTGCCCTTTTCGAGCTCAGACCCATTCCCAATGATAACGTCAGGCTGGATGGATGAAAAATGAATGGATATCGCTAATAATTTTTTATTATTACAAATTCGAATGTTGATTTAGAATTCGAATGCCAACGTAACAAACGAAGGTTCGAACGTTTGGGCTCAGCCCTAGCTGGATGATAAGGCCAAAATATCATATCACAATATATTTCTTAGTTTTCATCAGCTCCTAGAAGTGTGTGGATAACTTTATGAGTGCATGGCAGCGCAATGTAGGGCCGTCTTAAATACTTCGAAGCTTCGTTCGATGGCACAAGCTTCGAACATTAAAAAAGAAAATCGAAGTTAAAAAAAATAAAAATAAAAAATACTTCTACGCACTTCTTCAACCATTATCTGAAATAAAATAAAAAATAAATAAATAAAATAAATCTAACCCTAACTAACCTTACTGTCATGCACCTAATAAACTAACCTACACTGTAACACGCAACACTTTGATGAATATTGTTACTCAGCTGATAGAGTTGTATCCTTCCTGATGACCTGTCGTACAGAACTTGTAAGTCGATTTGGATAAAAGCGTCAGCTAAATGACTAAATGTAAATGTGAATGTAAATGCCTTGTAGAATTCCACACATAAGAAAGAAAGATACTGGGATGAATAAACAAAATAGGAAATAAAATGTAGAAATGCATGCAATACATAAATAAATATGAATCTCCATATATGAAATAGAACATTTAGATAAGGTGCTACTGAGATGTTTTGGTGAGTTCTTTGTTTTTTTGTGGAAGTAGCCCTTCTTAAAAATGCATGAACATTCACTGATAATTGGTCTGTAGTGGAGTCTACAAGGTCTACATTGCCGGACCATGTAGAATCCGGACCTTGTAGACTGACATAATTCTGTGCATAGTTTAGTCTACACAGGCCATATTTCAAATAATCAATCTTACTTCATTCATATTTTTTTTTAATCTTTTTCCCCCTCCATTTTCCTCCGATTTTCTCTCATCCCAATGTTAGTCGTATGCCAATTCCCAATCCCTTCCTGGTCGCTGCGCACTTACCCCCCACAGTCAGATCATCTGGGAGAGTGGAGGCTATCACGTGCTTCCTCCGACACATGTCCAGCCAATCAACCGCTTCTTTTCACCTGGCAGCGCGGATCCTCCCTGAGAGGGCGTAGCGTGTGGAAGGATCACACTATCCCACTCAGGTCCTATCCGCGCTTAGCAGGCGCCCCGACCGAACTGTAGGAGTCGCTGTTTACAACGACCCGGACCCACCCCGCCAGCTTCTCCCACCCTCTAATACAGCCAATTGTATTAGTGTGAACGGCCAGCCAAGCTGGTGACAACCCCGGAGCTGTGACAGCTCCGGGGTTGGTGACGAACGCAATCTCCGCTACGCCACCTAACCGCCTTACTTCATTCATCTTAAACATTCTTGATTTGGGGGATTGGTAGTTCCCATGAAATCTGAAGTTGTTCAAACGACAACAGCGATCCACCTTGAATTAAATCACACAGCCGTGTTGGCTGCGTCACAGTCACGAAAGGGGCTACTTAATTCATTAATCCAATCCACTTTATTTATAGAGCACATTTAAAAACAACAACGTTTAACAAAGTGCTGTACAAGTCTCACAACATAAGATTAAAAAAAAAAAAAATTATTATAAAAAAAGAAAAAGAAAAAATTAATTCGAAGCTTCGAATTAAAATCGAAGCTTGATTGCCAAAAAAAATTCGAAGGTCAGCCCTAGCGCAATGCTGAAAAAGCGCAAACATGCCCAGAGATTTCCACTAGGGCTGACCTTCGAATTTTTTTTTGGAATTCGAAGCTTCTGGGACGAGATTCGATTTTAATTTGAAGCTTCGAGATAAAAAAAATATTATAATTTTTATTTTGTATTATTATTATTTTTATGTTGTGGTACTTGTACAGCACTTTGTTCAACTTTGTCAGTGCTGTAAAGTTTAAACCTTTTTAAATCTTTAAACAAACGAAACACTTTGCTTTCATGGAATATTTTAAGCCGTCATTTGAGGCTTTATAAAAGCAGCACAATGAACACAAATCTGTCAGTGCAGAGTCCGACCTCATCTTAAATAACAAACAGCATTGCTTGTTGTAGTTAACAAAGAGAGGCAGAGTTGATTTTGCAACAACAAATTTAAAATAAAAATTTATAAAAATTGTCTTTTAATATATTCAAATTTTATTTTCATATTCGAATCCCATGCCCATCGAACGAAGGTTCGAAGCTTAGAAGTATTTAAGACAGCCCTAATTTCCACTATAATAAAGTTTACATGAAAATAAAATACGGGCCACCCATTTTGAGATGTACAACATGTATGCAAACCCCAGTACTCACTCTTCTCATTCAGCCTTTGAGGGCTCTCCTCTTCTTCCATTGACACCCGAGGGCTGAGAGGGCACACAAGGTCAGGAGGAAGTCCACTGCTGGGGTCTAGATCCTGGGGTGGAGAGACCGCTGGCTTGGGTGTTGGAGTTATTGGCTGCGGTGGAGGGGCTGGAAACAGAGAGGTGACCACCTGCTGCCGGGGCTGTTTCACCTCAGTTTTCCGAGGTATGAGGACAATACTCTTCCTGAATGAATGAATGAAAACTTTCAGGGCTGTACGCTAAGCTTTTTCACTAGGGGCACACAAAAATATTTTTTAGGGGCACATTTTTAAATAACAATTTTACCATTATTTATATCGATTGTTTTTTATTTAAAAGAAAAGAAAAAAATAATTTTATATATTTTCTTTTTAAATAAAATATATATATATTATATAATCATACTTGTAGTTGTATTATCTGCGAGACATCGCCACCACGCAACAAGTCAAAATGCTCGCTATATGCAACCAGCTCCACTGTCTGTGTGTACTCGAGTAGCCTCCAGCTACGGCCAGGATTCTCCGGAGCTGCAGCTGGACCCTATACTGTAGCCTCCAGCTACGGCCAGGATTATCCGGCGCTGCAGCTGGACCCTATTGACTATATTCAGCGTGCCCTCAGCTCGAATACGCATCGACTCATAAGACATTGATATCAGGAGCTATCTGTAGCTACTGCTATATAAGACAACTCCTCAGTGAACTATTTAGTTTAATGGGACGTTTCGTTTTGAAGTGAGCTAACGCGAGCTATCATGCACTACTAGGCTGGAACATTTGTTGATATCAGGAGCTATCAGTAGCTAGCCTGCTGGCAGGCTCACCGAGGTCCCAGTGTCCCACTAGAGACTAGTGTTTACAACAGCCACGGGTGCGGGAGGGCTGGAGGAGGAGGAGCAGCAGACGCCGCAGCTCTCTCCGTGTGTCTGAGTTCAGTTCAGTTCGGCTCACTATAGGTCGAACGCGTCGAAAATATGAAGCAATACTAACTTTACTTTTCTTCATAGCTAAATCAGACAGTCAGCCAGTCTATCAGAGTGAGTGCTCAGTCGATTGTTCCCGCTGATCATACCTGCTGAGTGCTCACTGCTCAGCTCGCGTGAGTGACATCATCGCGTCATCACACGCCTTGGATAATTTAGGAGTGAAATGCGAATGCAAGGCTTGAAAGCACTACTCGCAAGCCCGCCCCCAGATAATATTTACCAATCGCAACGGCCAATTAAAGGGGCAATTCGCGATCATCTCATCGCAGTGTACAGCCCTGACTTTATTTAACAGATTGCAGAATGGGTACAGTACAGTACAGCTCAATACATACAATTGTTAAGGGGATGCAGACCAGAGAAAGACTTTCGTCTTGTTTACATCAGGGTCCCCCATTTTCAATTCATCGTAACATATATGACATACAGATAGACAGTACTGCTAGTGCTACATCTATACATTTATGACATACCAGATTTGCAAATACAGTACCGTTTGTGATACGAAAAGAGTCCAGAAAAAAGAGTATATACATTTGACGTAGAAACTGTACATTGGAGGAGGTTGGGTAGGTGCGGGGGGGGGGGTGGGGGGTACTGTACATTGGAGGTGGTTGGGTGGGTGGGGGGGAGGTTGGGTAGGAGTGTGGGGGGGGGGGGGTCGGTAGGAGGGGTGGGTGGTAGGGTGACCAGATGCAAAAAGTCCAAAAGCAGGACAACAGTAAGATTTTGGTGGGACAAAGTGGGACAGATAGATAATGTAATTTTTTTTATTAGAATAACATGGTCTTCACCGAGACCAATGGTTTTTTTTGCTTCAAAAAGAGGGACATCCTCTCAATATGTGGGACGTTCGGTCAAATGGTGGGACAGTACAACCAAAAGGGGGACACCTGGTCACCCTAGTGGGTGGGGGACACTGTACAAGCAAAACTGTACATTGGAATATTGACAAGACCATACTTGGTGATTTACTGTACATTGGAGGGGGTTGTGTTAGGACATTTACAGGGGCCAGTTTCGAATTGCAGTCTCCCGTAGGTGTTTTGAAAGTGGGTAGTGATTCACATTCCTTTACAGCTTTGGGTAGGGTGTTCCACATTGATGTGGCATAATTGCGAAACGTGTTTAGTCCCTTGTTTGAGCCCCTTGGTTGTCCCCAAAACTAAGATGGCGGCGGTCTTGTGACGTCAGAGTGTCTTGTTTGTGCATGTGTGTGTTAGAAAAAGAGTAGTTGAGCCTTGTGTGATCTAATCTCCTCCATACTCATGTGTATAAAGTGATGCCAGCCTCCTTAGTCTCTCTGATCATGTTAGTACAGTAACTAGGCTGCACTAGTCTCTCTGATCATGTTAGTACAGTAACTAGGCTGCACTAGTCTCTCTGATCATGTTAGTACAGTAACTAGGCTGCACTAGTCTCTCTGATCATGTTAGTACAGTAACTAGGCTGCACTAGTCTCTCTGATCATGTTAGTACAGTAACTAGGCTGCACTAGTCTCTCTGATCATGTTAGTACAGTAACTAGGCTGCACAGCCGACAAACATGTTGCTGCCTAAACAATATCCAGGTAAGATGGCGGACGGTTATCCCATGATTTATGGCGTAATGTCGCATCTAATGTTTTATATATGGCAGCACCGCTGGTCTAACTGTTGGGTACATTATTTAAGGTTAGGCAATTGTGAAATACTGTAATCTCAAACGGGAACATATACCTATTGATCAAAGAATAATGTCCAAAGGACCTTCTGATTAAACAAACCTGCTTTGTGTTTCTTCATCTCACTTTCACAACACTCTGAAGTTTACGGCCAGTCTCGACTCCTCCTTAGTTCAGATGTGTCTCCAGCAGCTGCAGTTAGTCCGTTCTTTACACGATCACTGCATCTAGATCTGTTCAGAGAGTTAACGTTAGAGATTAGCAGCATTAGCTCGTTATAGCCACAGACAACGAGGTGAAGCCATGGAGTGTGGTGCCCCTGGTGGCTAGGACGAGACATTGCATGGCATTTCCGTATTTCCTGGTGACGTCAGGGAGGGCTGGACCAATCAGCTACTCTGAGTCACGCGGCACCACACGCCCCGCCCCTTTTGAAATAAACAGCCAATATCTGCCTCGCACGAGGAAAGGCTGTGGCTCCGACAAACCGCGCGCTGATTGGCGGAGAGGGAACGTCACTCCACATTGGGCCTAGCCCCTCCCCCCTGACCAGGCTCGGTTGAGACGTGCGGTTGGAGAGAGTGTGAATGAATGAATGAATGAATGAATGAATGAATGAAAACTTTATTTAACAGATTGCAGAATGGGTACAATACAGTACGGCTCAATACATACAATTGTTAAGGGGATGCAGACCTGAGAAAGACGTTTGTCTTGTTTCCATCAGGGTCCCCCATTTTCAATTCATATAGACATATATGACATACATGACATACAGATAGTCAGTACTGCTACATCTATACATTTATGACATACCAGATTTGCAAATACAGTACTGTTTGTGATACAGAAGGAGTCAAGAAAAGGGAGTATATACATTTGACGTAGAAACTGTACATTGGAGGTTGGGTGGGGGGGGTTGGGTACATTGGGATATTGACAACCATACTGGGTAATTTACATTGGAGGTGGTTGGGGGGGGGGGGGGGGCGGGGGGCATACTGTATAAACAAGTAACACTGTACATTGAGGGGGGGGGGGAGGAGACACTGTACAAACAAACACAATTGTACATTGAACTATAGATAGAGCATAGATATATAGAATATAGAGTGCGAGAGAGGGATGAACGAATGAAGGAATGGATGATGAATGAATTAATGAATGAATGGATGAATGAATGAATGATGAATGAATTAATGAAAACTTTATTTAACAGATTGCAGAATGGGTACAATACAGTACGGCTAGTGGTACTTGAAAACATAAAAAGAAAAATGATATTTTTTTTTTTTTTGCAGTCAGGCCACTGAACTTAGAAGCAGGCCAGGCTGCGTGTACAATACACACAATTGTTAAGGGGATGCAGACCAGAGAAAGACGTTTGTCTTGTTTACATCAGGGTCCCCCATTTTCAATTGATAGTGACATTTATCAATGACATACACAACATACATGACATTTAAGGCATAGGGAAATACATGACATACAGGTATTTAGTACTGTTACATTTGTGACATACAATATGCAAATATACAGTACTGTTACCCATAGATCCTGACAGAGTATATACATATGATGGGGAGGGGACTGTACATTAGGAGGGGGTGGGTGGGAGAGAAATATACATACGGTGGGGAGAGAATATATACATACGGTGGGGAGGAGACTGTACATTAGGAGGGGGTGGGTGGGTGGGAGAGAAATATACATGCGGTGGGGAGGAGACTGTCTATTAGGAGGGGGTGGGGGGGTTTGGACATTTACGGTGGCCAGTTTCGAATTGCAGTCTCCCGTAGGTGTTCTTTGAGAGTGGTTTTGAAAGTGGGTAGTGATTCACATTCCTTTACAGCTTTGGGTAGGGCGTTCCACATTGATGTGGCATAATTGCTAAACGTGTTTAGTACCTTGTTTGAGCCGAATCTGGGTTTAACATGATTTGTTGAGCTTCCTCTGGTGTTGTGGTCGTGGTATTCACTGACCTTGATTTGATTGATTGTATGTCATAAATGTCCTGATGAATTGAAAATGGGGGACCCCGATGTAAACAAAACAAAAGTATTTTTCTGGTCTGCATCCTCTTAGCATTGTACCCATTCTGCAATCTGTTAATACGTTTTCAATCAATAAGAAGTGTAACGGATATGTGCCGCGATAGTGTGACTACGGCACATAGAAGTGTGTAAAACTCACTCCCCAGAGGCATACAAACTGAGCGCTTAGAGGGGAATTCCCTTCTTGGCGCAACGGTTTGTTATGTCGGCCCCGGTGCAGACGCCCAGGGTTCGATTCCCACTCGAGGCACGGTCGAATTTCGTGGCAGGTGCTAGGTGGCACCTGCTACAGAAGGACAACCATAAGCATCCTTCCTCCAGAAATCAACCAATCCTGGGCACTCCCATACCATATGGAAAAAGGTACACAAGGCGTTTTTGTGTGCACAAAGCGCTTTTAGGTGATGGTATGGCTTTCTTTATGTAATATGCATGGAGTAAAGTATGTCCTATGTATAAAATCAAAATGGATGACTTGGTGGTTGGGAATTCTGGAGGATAGCAAAATGTTTTGCTAGATTAATAGCCCATTTAGACTGCTGCTATTGAATGGTATATCCATACTGGCACACTATATTAGAGACTTTGAAGAAGTCTTTGCCAACATGGCGTAAAAACCGTTGAGACCAGACCCCTGGGTCTGGTAAATATTGTGTGAAATGGATGGGTACCTAATTGACTATCCCAAGGTACACCATTGCTGTGCGCAATAGAAGCTAGAAGAAAGTGCCAGGTGAATTAAAGTGTTTCTGAATGTCTTGGAATGAGCAGAGACCCTCTACCCCAGTGGTTCTCAAACTGTGGTACGCGTACCACTAGTGGTACTTGAAAACATAAAAAGAAAAATGATCATTTTTAATTTTTTTTGCAGTCAGGCCACTGAACTTAGAAGCAGGCCAGGCTGCGTGTAGCCTTTTTACAACGCGTCCGCGTTTCCGGCGCTCTGATTGGCCAGGTCATGTGACATGTGCGCCCAATAGCGTGTTTGCCCATTTCCGCGTCGAACAGCCTGCAAACTACCTGGCGTTCTATCGCCATGCTCTAAGACAAACTCTAACCTTAACCAACTTCAAGAGTGCCTAAGCTTAACCAGTGTAGAAACTTGCCGTCCCACGATTGGTGCTCATGTCACATGACCTGGCCAATCAGAGCGCAAAACGGGAACCCGGAAACGCGGATGTGTTGTAAAAAGGCTTCAAGCGGCCAGGCCAGTGTTTCTGGTTGCGGCGGCGCGATAGTTAGATAACCTAAATGGGGAACAACCAGGAGATCACTGTGACAGAGTAATGCAGTGTAAACAGTCATAAATCTTTCATTCAACTTCAGCCCTGATCATAACCATTTATTTTTTTAGATTTTTTGTAATGTCAGATAAAAAATGAAATACTCCCACTTTTCTGAAAAGAGTTGGTGTTAAATCTGACATTACAAAAAATCCATCAAAATCTGTGTTGTTGCTAATCATTGACACATGCCTAGCATGTGATAATCCCCACCAGAAAAATGTACTTTGCATTTGATATATTGAAAATATTAAACTTTTTGTGTGTTTTTTTTAACAATAATTTGTGATGCCGTCACACAAACACTGGCATTTAAAGGGTAACAATTCAAAAATGTATTGAATATGTGTTTTCTTTTCTTTTTTACAATAATTTGTGATGCCCATCACAAACACTGGCATTTAAAGGGTAAAATCTCAAAAATTCCTGCACCAGAATGCAGGAAATTAAGTTTTTGTAACAAAATAATTGTGTGTGTGTGTGTGTGTGTGTGTGTGTGTGTGTGTGTGTGTGTGTGTGTGTGTGTGTAGGTGTGTGTGTGTGTGTGTGTGAGAGAGAGAGAATGAAGGACAATTGCTTGCTGTGTGAGAGAGAGAGAGAGAGAGAGAGAGAGAGAGAGAGAGATAATTAAGTACATTTGCTGAAATACAGTTCTTAATTTTCTCACTTGCTATGTGAGAATGTTAGTTATTATGTTCTCAATGCCCCTTGCATTGTATGAGTTGTGTGGAAGCGTTTGCTAGTTCTAGTGCAAAACCCTTTGTACATTGTGGCTGTGTCTGACAAAAGTTAACAATAAATAATGGTATTAGGAATACATTTGCCTCCTGCGTGAACTGTGCATAGCTGAATAGACTGTATTTTAACGCCGGTCATATGGTGGTACTTGGAGAGGCAGCTACGTTCTCAGGTGGTACTTGGTGTAAAAAAATTTAGAACTATTGCTCTACCCCAAACAAATCAGCAAGTGTAAGAACTCCCTTATTACACCACTGGGGGGCAGTATTGGACGCCTCCCCACTGGAGACCAGTGTTATCATGGGCGATTGAAGGTACAAATTTGGTGTCATTTTCCTGAGATTTTCTGCAAGACTGCAAACTGAGATTAGCTCAATAATGATGGAGCCAAATTAGTTTTTTGATTGTTTGATAGATATATTGGAATAGATTACATATTGTAATTGTAACCTATGAGGGCCGTACAGAATTTCCCTCTATATAGGGTGCCAGGACACCAATAGTACCATTGGAAGGTTGGTAGTCCCGATCCACCTTCACCTTTTTCCCTCTGGAGGGTTGAAAGTTTGAGTCTGCCAGAGGGAGCATGGAGCTGAAAAGGCTCATTTGTGGAAGAATATTAATTTTAATATATGAAAAAGATAATGGAATTAGAGGGGATAAGTATTCCACCCTTGCCGGTGTGTTTCTACCTCCATAAGCACTTTCTTATAATGACTTGATACAGTGCTTGTAACCGAGGGGTGGACTGAAACACCAAGATATTTAAGATTCTGGACCACTGGGATGTTAAATGGGGCAGCTAGCCATGCAGCAGAGGCACTCAGTGGCAATAATGCAGACTTTCCCCAGTTCATTTGATTGATTGATTGATAGATAGATAGATAGATAGATAGATAGATAGATAGATAGATAGATAGATAGATAGATAGATAGATAGATAGATAGATAGATAGATAGATAGATAGATAGATAGATAGATAGATAGATAGATAGATAGATAGATAGATAGATAGATAGATAGATAGATAGATAGATAGATAGATAGATAGATAGATAGATAGATAGATAGATAGATAGATAGATAGATAGATAGATAGATAGATAGATAGATAGATAGATAGATAGATAGATAGATAGATAGATAGATAGATAGATAGATAGATAGATAGATCGATCGATCGATCGATCGATCGATCGATCGATCGATCGATCGATCGATCGATCGATAGATAGATACTTTATTCATCCCCTTCAGGAAATGCAGGGATCTCACATAGCTCATACAGTCGTTCACAATTATGTCTGCATCATGAATTAAAAAGTAAGCACATGATAAAAATTCATGTACATCATATCTACCAATAATAATAAAAACGTGATAAGATAAAAGCAGGTGTATAAGACAGGTGTATAAAAACAGTTGTATTAAAAAATAAAAAAAATAGGTGTATAGAAACAGGTGTAGGGAACAGGAAACAAACAGCCACAGGTCAAAGGTCAGCTGTTGTACAGTCTGATGGCTGTGGGGAGAAAGGACCTGATCAAACATATACAACATTTCCCCACACACATTAAAAGAGCTGAGCCTCCTAAAGAAGAACAGCCGGCTCTGTCCCTTCCTATAGAGCGCGTCCGTGTTTGCAGACCAGGCCAGCTTGTCGTCCAGGTGCACACCTACATACTTATGTGGCGGGTGGCGGTAATGAGAAAGGAGGAGGGGCCTCAATGAGCCAGGTTCCGTTATAGGGGGCCACCTGCAGGCGGAACGTGAGGTGAACTGTTTGTTCCGGCCGGTGCAGTGAGGCAGTGCACACCTCACTCCGTGATGCAGGAACGAGCATTATACACTACGGTAGGCAGTGGTAGCATCTATGGGTTATGGATAGCGGTTTTAATTGTGTGCTTTGCAATATGTGTGACATGGAGTGTTTGTTCCAGATCACTTGCCTGCATGGTTCCCAGCGGGATTGAAGGTAGTTGGTAGGATAGGACCACCGACGTAGCACACTTTGTTTTAGCATGTAATGTTGTCTAATAATTATGTGTGTTATTGTTTTAATACAACAATCAAGGTGCCCTTCTTTTTTCATAATCCTTTACCGTTACTGGTAAATCAAGGTAAATATAGTGCAATATAGCATCTAAACAACACACTGTAAGTGGGGAGATAACAGTGGAGAGATTGAAATCTATATCAGAATAGTAGTAGTAGATTATTTTATTCAGCCATCACACACAAAACAATAATAGTGCACAATCATTCCAGACTGTCAACAGTCTGATTTGGGCAGTGACTAAAAAGGTACAGGCTGACGCATAATGCTTAGATATACCTGTCCTATATTCTTATGAAATTAACTAAATAAGGATTATTCACATTTGTAATCCTCAAAAATAGCTACACAAACCATTTTCTTGAAAACCAAAAGCGAATGACTTGTGTATATCAGCATTGTTCCACATGTTAACCAACCATAGAAATACATCTCCTTTGAATCCCTTTCTTAGCTTTAGTCACTCTTATACAGTATATTCTCTCATTAGACTAACTTCTAGTGAATGAAATAGTGAAGTTGAAATATTCCCCATTTTTTGTGAACCCCCTGGAAGCGCCTCAAGCATCCCGGGGCCACAGACCCAACATTATAATAATAATAATAATCTTTATTTGTATCGCACCTGAAGACAGAAACATCTGCACATTAAACATTTATTCATTCTATATACATGTCACATTAAAACCCCAGATATGCCTAATATATAGGATCAAGATCAAGGTAAATAGAGTGCAATATACCATCTATTTATGGTATACTATATTTAACTGTATATTTTACTGTAATGATCATGGGTTTAAATAAACAACATACTTACAACACAATAAACATGGGTCTGGATTTTATTTAATGATAAGAGAGACACATGTAGAACTTTGACCTTAAAAGTTTATTAGATATCTGAGAGCCTCATTTATCAATACAAGTATGGTATGTGTGAAACGTTGATCAATTACTGTGCCACACTTTACTTTTTACATTTTTTAACAGAATGTATGTTGACATAAAATTACCCAAAATGCTAGAACTGTTGTTGTTGTTGTTGTTGAGAACATTATGACTAAATCCCTTTGCTCTCTATCCCCCTGGATATCAACGTTATTTTTGACATGTGGGTTCCAAGTCATTCTTGCCTTGATACAACACTCACTGTGCCGTTCCTTTTTCATCATCTTTAACCATTACTGAAAATGTGGTGCTAATTGGCTTCCAATGTATCTTAAAATGTGTCTTAAACACATAAACCCATAAAAGTCACCACATTTCACTAAAATGGACACATAAATGCATCTCAGTAGTGGTGACTTCCATCAGTTTATGTGGAGTTTATTTTATGTATGAGAAAATAAGTTGTTGATGTGTTCTTTTTGTTTACTGTATGTGTGTGTTGTTTGTTCCCTTGCATTCGCCCCTCCTCTTAATTCTCCCCAACGTTGTACTAATCAGAGACAATGCCCTTCGGCTGGGCGATGAGGTCACCCCCCCCCCCTTGACATGGAAGGAGGTGCTCCATGGTCTGGGGTTCTGTGCCACAGTCGCATGTGGTTGGGCCACTAAGATAGCCCCATCTGCTTGGGGCTTCACTGGAACGGCCAACACCTGGAAAGGAGCTAAGCAGCTATGACCCACGTGGCGTGTGGCCGGGACTACACACAATATCGGACCTTAACAGGAAACCCAACAGCACAGCTAACATTGCTGCCTCCCTGCTTTTACGCCCGTTTTGAACGGTACCACCAACCTTCCAGGGGAAGCCCCCACCACTCATTAACCCCTCCCACAAGTCTGTACGATGAATGGTCCATGATATATGAAAGGGGCGGGGCTTATTACAATGGACAATAATTAATTCATAAATATTTGTAATGCATGTATATCAATGACAAACAATAGGTTCACTATGGCATGTCTATATATTGTTAACAGGTGCCAGAGAGCTGATTACCAGCGAACCTGTGTAATATCACCCTCTTGTGGTGAAAAGCTGTAACTTCATACTGAATATGCATTTCAATGATGGAAATTAATTAACTTAAAATACTTGTCCAAAACTGCCCTATTGTGAAGTTAGCTGCAGGGGGGAATGGTAGTCCAACAAACAGTAAAGTAGCAACAGAGAATGAGACACTTGTTTTAAATTAAACCATTATTTTTCTGCCTAGGTTATGTCTCTAAACTCTTACTGACAAAGAAATCACGTCCTGTTCCGTATATTACGGGGAGAGGGGGAGGGACTAATAGGTTAAACCCACAGAGATTTATCACAAATGAATAATATAGCCATACCATCGGTAATATGAACAAAAACTAAATCTTTATATTAAATCAAATTAGATTAGTGTAAATATTTCAATTCAATAATGTAAATGAGAATAAATAAATATAAAAACGTCCATGAACACAAAATCACTATTCTGGCTGCTACATTTCCAATCCCTAATTGTTACCGTGGAACAATTATCAATGAATGATAATATTGCTGCCATATTCTACAACATTGATACATATCATATATACAGTAATAACATTATGGAAGTCCATTTCTGTTTTTTAAATTGAAGTCCAGGGCCCCGTTCCCCGTACCTGGCTAACTGAGTTAGCCGGATAATTTCCAGCATAGCCTGACTTAAGCCGGACCTTTCTGTTCCCCGACGCTCGATTGTCTAAATCACCATGACAACAGATCAAAAAGTTTGAGCCTGGTCGAGAGCAGGCTTAAGTTCAGTTAGCTGGATGAACCATGGCCACGCCCCCGCAAAGGAATGCCAGCTCGCTTCCTGAAATGATTCTCACAGTCTAGATCTGCATTATACCATTCTGAATTATGTTTCTGTGCTTCGTTTTCCTAGAGGGGGCTTTTGAAATGTATAATAATAGAACTAAATGCTGATAATAAATCATATTCAGCCTATAGATTTACTTTGTCCTAAATAAAATAATGCACGTCATATACGGCGCTCGGAGTGCGATACACGCTGCATGTGGTTATTTTAATAACGGCGCATTGCAAATGTGAATCCCGCAGGGATATTTTTAATGAATGAAACCTATCGGCCGTTTGGCTCTGATTAGTTTCATATATTCTCCGCTGTAGATTTGCTTAACGGAGCGCCCGGATTGTGTTTCA
This sequence comes from Notolepis coatsorum, assembly GCF_963971535.1. Classification (NCBI taxonomy): domain Eukaryota; kingdom Metazoa; phylum Chordata; class Actinopteri; order Aulopiformes; family Paralepididae; genus Notolepis; species Notolepis coatsorum. The sequence continues at coordinate 18,767,191 of NC_140173.1, read as the reverse complement.
TTCAAGCATAAAATTGAAGTGTCTATGCGTGGATTGTGGTTTTTGTGGATTATGAATTACGAGGACTCTGAGGATTGTTGAATTGTATCATCACTCACACGTTATTGTGATATTGTAACTGGGATTAAAATGTCTGATGAGATGCGCTGTTTGACGGATTTGAGAAATTGAATGAGCCGTTGACGTCACATTAATGCATTTGAGAATAAAGAGATAAAATTTCATTCAAAAGAAACATATTCGAAACACGGGTCTCTTGTGCATTGATGGATACACAATGGATATATCCCGTCTGGCACAGTGGTGCAACGGCCAGTGTTCGCTCCTGGCAAGCGGGCGACCCGAGTTCGAGACCCCGCGGTTCCAATATAATTTTTTTGGAATATAATATTAATGATTATACGCAAAAGTAGCCTAGTTTTAAGTTAAAATATTATAAATCTACATGCATTGAGGATGTCATTCTTTATATAGCTCTCAACGTGCACCAAATTGAATTATTCCTACATTGCAAAAAGAAGAAAAAGACTAGAAGAAGTGGGATTCGAACCCCGGTCGTCTGAGTGAAAGTCAAAACGACAAACCGTCACACCACAGTGCAGATAAGTAAAACATCCACCATACATCAATCAATGGGTAAGAGAGCTGTATCCTTATTCTGTATAACAGTTGAACTAATTATTTTCGCTAGCAAGATCTCATTTGATTATCCATTCCATAAACCTACTGCCAGCAGGCAAGTTTAAAGAAATATAATCTGATTGATTGGGGTAATGAGGGACTTAAAATTAGCCTATAGATTATGCATTTAACTTGTCGGCGAGGCTATTGAGCCGTACTGCAATCTGTTAATAAAGTTTTAAATCAATTAATCAATCAATGCCGTTAGAAAATCAGGATTTCTGCTATCGATACTTGCTGGCTTTTCAACTGAAGCGGCCGCGCGCACTTATCCTGGGTCTCAAGTCTGGTTCGAGTTAACGAGACTGAATCCACCTTCGAGGTACAGGAAAATCCCGGCTTCAAACATCGGGTTAATTGAATCTGGATAATGGGACTCTTGATCGACTTAGTTGAACCAGGTACGGGGAATAGGGCCCTGGTCCAATGTGATGTGTCCGTCTTTCAACATTGAACACTGAAGTCTTCCTGGGATCAGAGCTTCAAGCACGTGACCCACCAGTTCTGTGGTGAAACAGGCTCTGAGGTTTTGTCAGATGCTCTCTGGCGCCACCAGTTATTGAAGGAATACACTGTTGCTGTCACACCTCAGTCTTCTGACTGCTACCTTGAACTACTTATGAGCGAAGCCCACTAGGGCACGACATATCTGCAGTAGAGATGTCCGCTGTCACTCCAATACAATGGAGCTAAATGGCACCGGGTTTGTGCCAAAATAATACATTTGAAAATCTCAACATTAATGTCTATAGCTTTTTATTTCATTTAGCAACTATTTTTTGTAGAGTATTCTACTTTTAACTTAAGTAAAATATCATGTCCTAATGGCTACACAGCATTTTAAATGATAACACTCATAATGAAAGAGTCAAAACAAGCATGAGATATATTTTATTGACTGAATCAAAAAAGGAGGTACAGAATCTTTGTGTTTGATATTAATGAAGATAAACGGAAATCAATCACAAAATAAGTCCTAAGGATTCCTATTGGGTATACTGCTTAGTATAAGTACATGGGGTTCCTATTGGGTATACTACTTAGTATAAGTACATGGGGTTCCTGTTGAGTATACTACTTAGTATAAGTAAATGGGGTTCCTGTTGAGTATACTACTTAGTATAAGTACATGGGGTTCCTGTTGAGTATACTACTTAGTATGGGGAAAAAAAATGGGCAGCATGGTGGTTAACACTGTCGCCTCACAGCTAGAAGGTCCTGGGTTCGATTCCCGCTTGGGGACCAGGTTGCCAGATAGGGTATCTCCCGGGCCTTTCTGTGTGGAGTTTGCATGTTCTCCCCGTGATCGCAAGAGATCCACCTCCAGATAAAATAAACCCAAAGGAAAAACATGTAGAACAGATCGCTAACGCTGTCGCGTCCCCGTCCCTGGCGAAAAGGGACAGGAGCACATGGATTAGTCCCCGGGCGCGGCCCACGCCTGCTCCCAGCTGCCCTTGGGGGGAAGGACGACGGGATGGGAAAAGTGCAGAGAGAAATTTCATCAGTGCATGTGTGAGTGTTCCTGTGTTTCGCCCATCTCGCATGTGTGTTCTTCTTCTAAAAAAGTACATGGGGTTTCTATTTAATATACTGCAAACTGTGTTTGGGGACCTGTTCTCTTTATTCTTTTCAAGTCTACTCTCAGCTTAAATGGAACAACTAAATGGTTTCTTTCCTGTATGAGTTCTAGTGTGTTTCTTCATATTTGATTTAACATTGAACCTTTTCCCACAAACTGAACAGCTAAATGGTTTCTCTCCAGTATGAGTTATCATGTGTGTCTTCAGACTTGTTTGCTGACTGAACACTTTGCCACAAACTGAACAACTAAATGGTTTCTGTCCAGTGTGAGTTCTCATGTGTGTCTTCAGAATTCCTTTAAGCTTGAACCCTTTCCCACAAGCTGAACAAACAAAAGGTTTCACTTCGGTATGCTTTTTTGTATGTGTTCTCGTGTGTGTCTTCAGCTCTCCCTTCCTACTGAACACTTTCCCACAAACTGAACAGCTAAATGGTTTCTCTCCAGTATGAGTTATCATGTGTGATTTAAGACCTCCCTTCCTACTGAACCCTTTCCCACAAACTGAACAGCTAAATGGTTTCTCTCCAGTATGAATTCTCATGTGTGTCTTCAGACTTATTTGCTGACTGAACCCTTTCCAACAAACTGAACAGCTAAATGGTTTCTCTCCAGTATGAGTTATCATGTGTGTCTTCAGACTTGCTTGCTGACTGAACCCTTTCCCACAAACTGAACAAATAAATGGTTTCTGTCCAGTATGAGTTATCATGTGTTTCTTCATAGTTGTTTGCAGACCGAAACCTTTCCCACAAACTGAACAGCTAAATTGTTTCTCTCCAGTATGAGTTATCATGTGTGTCTTCAGACTTGTTTGCTGACTGAACCCTTTCCCACAAACTGAACAGCTAAATGGTTTCTCTCCAGTATGAGTCATCATGTGTTTCTTCATATATGTTTGCAGACCGAAACCGTTCCCACAAACTGAACAGATGCATTGTTTCTCTCCAGTATGAGTTATCATGTGTCTCTTCAGAATTTCTTTAAGCCCGAACCCTTTCCCACAAACTGAACAGCTAAATGGTTTCTCTCCAGTATGAGTTATCATGTGTTTCTTCATATTTGATTTAACATTGAACCCTTTCCCACAAACTGAACAGCTAAATGGTTTCTCTCCAGTATGAGTTATCATGTGTGTCTTCAGACTTGTTTGCTGACTGAACCCTTTCCCACAAACTGAACAACTAAATGGGTTCTCTCCAGTGTGAGTTATCATGTGTGTCTTCAGATGTTGCTTCCTACTAAACCCTTTCCCACAAACTGAACAACTAAATGGTTTCTCTCCAGTATGAGTTATCATGTGTTGCTTCATATTTGATTTATCATTGAACCCTTTCCCACAAACTGAACAACTAAATGGTTTCTCATCATCAGTCTCACCTCCAGAACTGTCATCATCACCGTCATCAGTCTCAGCTCCAGAACTGTCATCACTGTCATCAGTCTCAGTTAGAGAACAGTCTGAAGAGAGAGGCTGGCTATCTCTAGTTGGTTCTAAATCACCAGCTGGATCTAAGTTACTGGCTAGTTCTGCTACTCCACAGTCCTCTCCTTCAGGTTCTGTTTTCATGTGTTCAGTTGAGGTGCTGGGTAAAGAGTATGCTTCTCTGTTTTTCTCCCTTTGGGTTTGAAGAGGCTGGAAGGACCGAGCGTTCTCTTGACCATCTTCACATTTCACTGGGTCTACCGTGATCTTGGAGAGATCAGCTTCTTCCAGCCTTTGATCTAGTTCATCTTTAATCTGCTCTGGGTCCCGGTTTTGGCTGAGTTGTGAGGACAGAGTGTTCTCACCTTCATTTTCACATTTCATAGGTTGTAAGGTCATCTTGGAGCCATCAGCCTCCTCTAGATCTTGACACAGTTCCTCCTGTTCCTCTTTGATCTGTAGGAGCTCTGAGTCCTGGGTTTGGCTGAGCTGTGAGGACTGAGGTTTCTCTTCATCATGTTCACTCTTCACAGAGACAGGAAGCTCCTCTCCCTCCTGACTGATCCAGAGTTCCTCCTGTTCCTCTCTAATCTGTAGGCGCTCTGACTCCTCCTGGACCAGACTGGGGCTCCTCTCCTGGTGCTCAGGGGGAACCTCCTCTTCACAGACAAACAGCTGTAAGGCCATGGAGTCTAGAAAGAAGGGCATACAATCATTTAAATGTAATTTGTTGTAACCATTGCTTTTGAAAGTAACAAAAGGTCAGGCCACTATTTCACACTACACTCTTAACAGGAAAGTAACAACACGCTGAACCAATATATAGGGATGCACAGATCCTATACCCAGGGGAGGAAATTATGCCATTTTACTCGCCAAATGAGAGTATTCTTTATGTTTGGCGAGTGATTCATGAAGAGCACTCGCCACACTCTGTACTACATTCTGTTGTGGAAGGACAGCTCATTCACTGAGAGACTTACACTGCATCAGGGTAAGACATTTTAAGTCATTTAGTAATATCTTTAAACTGAGACTTGATTGCTGACTTGACCAGCTGACTTGATTAAGGGGCGTGTTTAAAGCGGCCATTTTGTTTCCTTAAGTGACCCATTAAAAGCTGCTTCCTGCTTAAAGACAGCACTTGTGTACTGAGTGTGATCTCAGAGCCCTGTCACTGCTTAAAAGCAGAACCTCAGCCTCTCCTGGAATCACTCTGTACTACATTCTGTTGTGGAAGGACAGCTCATTCACTGAGAGACTTACACTGCATCAGGGTAAGACATTTTAAGTAATTTAGTAATATCTTTAAACTGAGACTTGATTGCTGACTTGACCAGCTGACTTGATTAAGACATTTTAAGTAATTTAGTAATATCTTTAAACTGAGACTTGATTGCTGACTTGACCAGCTGACTTGATTAAGGGGCGTGTTTAAAGCGGCCATTTTGTTTCCTTAAGTGCCCCATTAAAAGCTGCTTCCTGCTTAAAGACAGCACTTGTGTACTGAGTGTGATCTCAGAGCCCTGTCACTGCTTAAAAGCAGAACCTCAGCCTCTCCTGGAATCACTCTGTACTACATTCTGTTGTGGAAGGACAGCTCATTCACTGAGAGACTTACACTGCATCAGGGTAAGACATTTTAAGTAATTTAGTAATATCTTTAAACTGAGACTTGATTGCTGACTTGACCAGCTGACTTGATTAAGACATTTTAAGTAATTTAGTAATATCTTTAAACTGAGACTTGATTGCTGACTTGACCAGCTGACTTGATTAAGGGGTGTGTTTAAAGCGGCCATTTGGTTTCCTTAAGTGACCCATTAAGGGCCAGGTGTTAGAAAGCACTAATTAGTGATAGGGATTTAAAGGCCTGCTGGCTTAGCGTCAGCGAAGCGTCGAGAAACGAAGAGGGACAAAGAGGAGTTTTCCTGGAGTTCTCTGCAGAGGGATCCACCGATCCACCCAGTGCTAAGTACATCATAATCCTATCTTACACTCCACTCTGAAAAATCTCCCTTTCCCTCCCACTCTGCTATTTCTCTACTTCCTCCCTGCCACTCTTGACACCACAATGTGTCTCATATCCACAATCTGCTCCCCCAGAACAGACTCAACCCACCCACGGCAGTTTGCTAGCAACCCGGCTAATCTATCCTACCCTCCTACAGCCACTAATACACCTGTCACAGTACAGGGAGGCCTATGGAATTGTCAATCAGCAGTCAAGAAAGCTGACTTCATTACTGCCTACGCCCATAGTCAAAATCTGCAGCTCCTGGCTCTAACTGAGACCTGGATAACCCCCAATAACTCATCAACACCTGCAGCATTATCTACAAACTATAACTTCACTCACACACCTCGACCTTCCAGGCGGGGTGGAGGCACTGGCCTCATGACATCTCCTTCATGGACTACAAACGTAACACCCCTCCCAGCACCGTCACTCTCCTCTTTTGAATATCATGCAGTATCTGTCTCTAATCCTTTCAATCTCACCATTGTTACACTCTACCGCCCTCCAGGTCCGCTCGATCACTTCACAGATGAGCTGGACATGCTTCTAAGCTCCTTACCGGAAGATAATAATAATAATAATAATAATAACTTTATTTGTATAGCACTTTTCATACAGAGGTTGCAGTTCAAAGTGGTACCCCTCTCCTTCTATTGGGCGACTTCAACCTGCCTGACTCATCTCAGTCAGTCATAGTAGTCTCCCTCCTACAATCATTTGACCTGACTCCCACTGCCATGCCTCGCACCCACAAAGCAGGCAACTCCTTGGATCTCATATTTTCACGTAACTCCAGCATCATTAACACCACGGTAACTCCCCTACATGTATCTGACCATTCCTTCATATCCTTCTCACTAACTCTCATGCTTAACCGAAAGGTCTTCACCCCAACTCAAACCGTCTCACTCAGACGCAACCTGCCCTCCCTATCCCCCTCCACCCTCTCCTCTGACATACTATCCACTCTACCTTTGAGTGACACCTTCTCTGCTCTCTCCACAGAGATGGCAACCTCCACCCTCCTCTCAGCCCTTGCAACCTCCTTCGACAAGCTCTGTCCCCTCGTTGAGAAACCTGCCCGCCGTTCCCCACCCAGTCCATGGCTGACAGATCCAGTGAGAGAACAAAGACAGGTCCTGAGAGCAGCTGAAAGGAAGTATAGAAAGTCACGCCTCACTGCTGACATCGACACATATCACAACCTCTTGTTAACATTCTCCAAAACCATTACTAATGCCAAAGCTTCTTTCTTTCACCATAGGATCGAGGCCTCTGCCAAGAATCTTCGCAAACTGCATGCTACCATGTCCTCCCTCCTCACTCCCCCCCCACCCCCCCCTCCCTCATCTTTCTCTGCCGAAGACTTTGCGATCTTCTTTGAGGAAAAAGTGGAGAACATCCGCAGCTCCTTCTCCCAACCCCCACCCATTCCAAATGCTGAATCGAGAACCTCATCCTTCACTCTGTCATCTTTCTCTCCCATTACAGAAGCCGAGACCCTGACACTGGTAACGTCGAACCGTCCGACTACATGCCAGCTGGACCGGCTACCTTCCCCACTCCTCCAGTCCATAGCACCAGACATCCTCCCATTCCTAACTGCAACCATCAACTCCTCACTCAACTCGGGGGTGGTCCCCACCTCCCTAAAACAAGCCAGAGTCACGCCCCTCATAAAAAAACCATCCCTGAACCCTACCGTCATAGGCAACTACCGTCCTGTCTCTCTTCTCTCCTTCCTTTCTAAAACACTTGAACGTGCTGTATCCAACCAACTTACTGCTTATCTCTTACAGAATGACCTCCTAGACCCTAATCAGTCAGGCTTCAGGACTGGTCACTCCACAGAGACAGCCCTCATTGCGGTCACAGAGGCACTTCACTTAGCAAAAGCGAAAGGCCTCTCCTCTGTCCTGATTCTCCTAGATCTATCTGCAGCCTTCGACACAGTCAACCACCAGATCCTCCTCGCGGCCCTCGCAGGAATGGGAGTGGCTGGCTCTGCGCTGACATGGTTGTCATCATACCTCAATGACGGCTCCTACCAAGTGTCATGGAGAGGGACCCTGTCGGCCACCCGCCCCCTGCGGACGGGTGTCCCCCAGGGCTCGGTTTTAGGACCCCTTCTCTTCTCCCTCTACACTAAATCACTGGGTAACATTATCACGTCTCATGGCTTCTCCTACCACTGTTATGCCGACGATACTCAACTCTTCCTCTCCTTCCCTCCCTCAGATATCCACGTCTCTGAGCGGATCTCGGCCTGTCTGTCCGACATCTCCGCCTGGATGACGACCAACCACCTCAAACTGAACCTAAGCAAAACAGAATTGCTCCACCTGCCGGCCAAATCCTCCCCCCTGACCGACCTTTCCATCACAGTCGAGAATGCAGCTGTGACCGCGTCCCCGACCGCCAAGAACCTTGGTGTTGTCCTTGACGACCAGTTGAACTTCTCTGCTCACATCGCAGCGACAACCAGAACCTGCCGATTCCTCCTGAGCAACGTCAGAAGGATACGCCCCTTCCTGACAAAAGAAGCCACCCAACTCCTCGTCCAATCAACAGTCATCTCCCGCCTCGACTACTGCAACGCACTGCTCGCTGGCCTCCCGGCCACTGCCACTAAGCCTCTTCAACTCATTCAGAACGCAGCGGCCCGCCTGATCTCAAACCTACCGAAGTCGGCCCATGTCACCCCACTTCTTAGGGACCTGCACTGGCTCCCCATTGCTGCACGAATCCGCTTCAAGGCCCTTGACCTAGCATACCGTGCGGCAAAGGGAACTGCTCCCGCCTACCTCCGGTCAATGGTCTCTAACTACACACCCTCAAGACCCCTACGCTCTGCATCTTCTGGCCGCCTCAGACCTACTCCTATCCAAGCTCCGGGAGGGTCATCAAAGAGAAGTCGCCTATTCTCAGTCCTTGCCCCACAATGGTGGAATGAACTACCCACCCCAGTTAGGACAGCCGAAACACGTCCAATCTTTCGCCGTCGACTAAAGACTCACTTCTTCAACCATTATCTGAATTAAAAAAAAAAAAAAAAAAAAAAAAATCTAACCCTAACTAACCATACTGTCATGCACTTGTCCTAATAAACTAACCTACACTGTAGCACTCAACACTTTGATGAACATTGTTACTCAGCTGATAGAGTTGTGCTCTTCCTGATGGCTTGTCGTACAGAACTTGTAAGTCGCTTTGGATAAAAGCGTCAGCTAAATGACTAAATGTAGTAAGCAAAACCAAAAAAATCATTCTGCAATCTGCTGATTCGCTCACTGGCACAAGCCGAACTCTAACTCCCCCCTTATGATTCCTCCCATTTGCGCCTCATAATAATCCATAACCAATGAACATCATCATTGCGCTCTAAGCTCCTCCAATGAACACTCGTTTTCTAGAAGATGTCGCCCATCTAGGGGAAGTGGACAGACCACTGCGTGCGGCCCTACAGACTCCTGTCACCGGCAGAGGAAGGGGAACTATGTGAGAATGCTATTCATCGACTACAGCTCTGCATTCAATACCATAGTCCCCTCCAAACTCATAGCCAAGCTCAGGGACCTGGGCTTGAACTATGACCTCTGCCAGTGGGTCTTGGACTTCCTGACGGGCAGACCCCAGGTGGTGAGAGCAGGCAACTGCACCTCCTCATCCATCACCCTCAACATAGGGGCCCCCCAGGGCTGTGTTCTGAGTCCCCTCCTCTACTCCCTGTACACACACGACTGTGTGGCTCAGCGGAGTAACAACACAATCATCAAATTTGCTGACGACACAGTAGTGGTGGGCCTGATCTCTGCAAACGACGAGAGGGCCTACCTGGAAGAGGTCAAGGTCCTGGCGGGATGGTGCCAGGAAAACAGCCTCTCCCTGAACGTCAGCAAAACAAAGGAGATGATTGTGGACTTCAGGAGGTCAGGGGTCAAGGACTACAGCCCCCTCAGCATCGACGGGGCAGCAGCGGAGGAAAAAAAGACGAGAGAGGCTGTAATCTGTACTCGCACAGCGTGCGTGTAATTGATTTTTACGGCTCGCACACAAATATTTTTAGGGGCATATGCGAGCAATTTGGTCGCACTGTAGAGCCCTGAGGCCATCAGGCTGCTCAACGAACAATAAACACTACACAACACTAGTAAATTGCACATAGCACACACATCCACACGCACACACCCACTTTAAACAAACACACTGCAGCACCCACTCTCCACACTTTATATTTATTGATAAAGGATTTGCACTACAACTCGTACACCTTAATGTAAATTGTACCTAAATTGTACCTCATCCCATTTCTGCTTTGCACTATATAGTATTGTATATTAGTACACTGCATAGTATATTGTATATTATATGGTAACTCAGTTACGTCTATTCCGCATCGAACATTGTACATATGTCTATACTGAACACTGACCTCATTTTTTACTTCTAATTTACATGCTATACTATGTTATTTCATACGTATCTTGTCTTGCACAGTCTCTGGAGCGTAACAGTAAGAAGCATTTTGTATAAAAGTATTCTGTACTTCTGTATGACAACTATTAAAGGGGAACTATTTTACTATTTCTTTCACTATTTGGGCACTTTTACACAATTCCTGTGAGTCTATGGAACACCTCTGTAATATATATATTTTTTTTATTCATTGTTTTGTATTTCTAATCAAGTCCTCAAAAACAGCATTTTTCTACCTCAAGATTTCGAGCTGTTTTGAGCCTGGGCTCCTAAACCACTGCGGAGCGTCGTGTTCACCTGAACATTAACATGCAGCAGTGACTATATGACATCACATATCGCGCACATTTCAAACGACTCAGTTCAGTGAGGGTGAATATTGTGAGAGGAGAATTGGAAGAATGCGCCAATATGAGAATTTTGAGACATAGATCATATTAATATAAGTTCACATAGCTAGGAAACAATGCTAAACACTCAAAAAGGCCATTTATAAGATAGTTCCCCTTTAAAGAAACTTGAAACTATTGACTGTAGAACGGGAGCTCTCTCTCGCTCTCTCTCGCTATATGTTGACTGTATCATGCCCAGCCTCGGGCAGCGCTATTATTTAAGAATATGTTGACTGTATATAAAAAATAAAATAAAGAAAAAAAAAAGTTTGTATATTATTATTATTTTTTTTTACCTTTAGGTAAAAAAGGTACATGGTCCTAAACGTTATGACTGATCATGCGCGGGTGAACGGAGGGGGGGGGGGTTATTTATAATTCCGTGATCATCGTTAAATGCTTTATGTAGTATGGGTGATATATAGATTAATAAACAAACAGGCTGAAAGTTACGTCAGCCTCCTCTTACCGTTGGGCGATGAGACTGGAGCAAAAAGATCCCAGTTATTTGATGGGGATCGAGTCGATCCATTTCCAGTATGTATAATACTAATACACGCCCAAATCATGTCGATTATTGAGTTATCCAGCGTTCCATATCCACGGTGTGTGGCTAGAGTCCCGCGACGATATGCGAGTGGCCGGAGAGTTGCAGAGTTGTGCCGGCTCACACAGCATCAGACCAGGCTCTGTGAGGGAAATATGAATACCATGGCGAAAATATGAAATATGATCTCAATAACGCCGTAGATTGGCAGAATTCGCATGAACTTGAAACACGTTGTACAACGTGATTGGCGGGGAAAGTGTTAATGACGTCAGATACGGTGCCCGCCAGTTGGATGTATGCAACTCAAAGTGTGGAAGTAAAGAACCTTCAGCTATATTGTCATCGTGTGGACACTCAATTCTTTCTGCTAGACACTAAAGGCCTCTACATGATACAGCAACTGCAACACAACATCAGCACGACTTCAACGCAACATGTTGCAGAGGGTGTTGTAGAGTGTGTTGTGAGGATGTTGCGTACCTCTCCCCAAAATCTAATCTGAACAACCTTGCGTTGATGTTGCGTAGCAGTGATTGGTTGGTTAGCGAATGGGGGACGGGGCTGTCATAGAATAATATTGGTCCCGCAGGGAGGAATACCATCCTCGAGTTAATGTAATTTATACAAATGGAAGTATTGATTTCGCCGTAACGAATCATTAAAAAAATATACCGTTAACTGGAATATGTTGTTTCTTTACACATATGTTGGATTATGTAATTGGTTTGTCATGACAAACTAATAAAAAAATAGCGAATTAGCGATATTTCATGATTTCCGCAGATGGCTTTCTATATTCTATAGTTTAGCTATGTGGAAATGGTTGGGCTCATTTGACAAAAGACGAGTTGCTGTACAATACACCAAAAGCCGTTTGTTTATACATGCCGTCGTTCGTTCACAATTCCACGCTAAAAAAGGTAAACACAAGCCGAAATCGAAGCGGATTTCCTGGAAGCGGAGTTATGAAGGGTTTTCTGCGGGGAGCGCAAATCATATTTTCTCGTCCGAGACACACTATTCCAAGTGCATAATTTCACACACTGTACACACACCACATATTGTTGTTTATCATTCATGAAATGCAACAGATATTATATAGGGATATTGTTATCGATTACGTTGTATGCATATATTTATTTTTACAATTACTGTATATATATCGCCTCAATGTCACAACTTACTGCATACATATCTCATTATAGCGATACTATATATAGGCATATTCAACGTAAATCAAAATATCTATATAAAAAGAAGCCATTTACCAAAATGTCCATATAACTAGGGATGCCCCCCGGACCCCGGTTTTAAACGGGAACCGGTACTATATTAGAAAATACCGGAGTATTTATAAGCTCCGACGTCCTCGGTACTGCTATCGATACTCTAGAGAAATTATTATTATTATTATTATTTAAAAGTTGCGAACGATCTCTCCTCTCTCTGTCTCTGCACGAGAAGCGAGCCGCAGCGAGTCATTATTACACACACTCCTCGCGAGTCGCGCTACACATACGGGTACTTCGTTCTTCTACATACGGGTACTCCTTAATGAAAGCGCTGTCTCCGTGCTGACGCGCGCTGCACACAGACACAGACAGCTCTGAGTCTGCATGCACTGAGTCGTGATGGCGGATAGAGCGAAGCGTTCTAAAGTATGGATATACTTTACAAGGGTCAATGCCGACAACGCACGTTGCCACAAGTGCAACAAAACATTTGCCAGTAAGGGTGGCAATACGAGCAATCTATCAAAACATTTGTTTGCAAAACACTATATTAGTAGGGATGCACGATAATTATCGGGCCGATAATTATCGGGCCGATATCAGCAATTATGACGTCATCCCGATAAACTCGATAACGTTATTAATAGCTCCGATAATATAATATATTTTTTGGTAAAAAAAAATGCGGTGTGGGTGAATTTGGATGAAGTGCGTTTGTTTTGACTGTCCGCTCCTCCCGTTTTGCCAGTACTGTGGTACCACTGATAGTGTGTGGTTTAGGAACAGGGCGTTTTACACAAATCCAGCGCTCCCTTTCTTAGCTGTGACGTAGCCACGTAGTACGTTTCTTGAAAGCAGCGCGTTGTAAACAAAGATGGCGACGCTAGTGGGGATTGTTTCAGAGGGGAAAAGTTTGCTTGCTATTTGTAATAAATGCAATGGAGAAGTTCCACGAGGAGGGAAAAGTGCAGCGGCTTGTGATACATCCAACCTAGCAGGTCACCTGCGGCATCACAACCGCTGCAATGGTGTGTTGTGTTAACTTAAAAGCCTGCGACGACGCGGGGAGCTAAGCAAAGCTAGCCCCTTTCATGGCTGTGATGCAACCTTTGGTTGAATACGCAGTCACTTATTGCTCCGTAGTAGCCAGGTTAATTTGCACCACCAAGGACTGCTTAAAAGCTAGCGGCTTGAGCCCTTGGGTCATTTCGGTCAAACTTATTTAATTTAGCAAACGACTCGTCAATAGGTACAAGCGTGCTCGCGCCGTCGTACACCAGCGGTGGTGATGCCGCAGGCGACCTGCTCCACTCAAAGCCTTTCTTTCAAGGCGGACAGCTTTGAAAAAAGAAGAAAAAAAAGCTTTGAGCGTCTTTTAGGTTGGATGTATTATAAGTGGTTGATGGATTGTGAATTTTCATTTGGAAAAATAAATATGGTCACTTTATCAGTCAAAACTGTTGTCTTGGCTTTTGTTTCTGTCTGGTTAAAAGTTTATTAACCGATTGCAGAATGGGTACAATACAGTACAGCTCAATACATACAATTGTTAAGGGGATGCAGACCAGAGAAAGACTTTCGTCTTGTTTACATCAGGGTCCCCCATTTACAATTCATCATAACATAATGACATGCATGACATACAGATAGACAGTACTGCCTACATCTATACATGACATACCAGATTTGCAAATACAGTACGGTTTGTGATACGAAAAGAGTCCAGAAAAGAGAGTATATACATTTGACGTATTATTATTGTATTGTGATATGTTTTGTTTCATGTTGAAAATAAAATAAAAATATTTGATCAAAATATTTTTTTAATAATACAATAAATATCGGTTATCGGTATCGGTTATCGGCTTGAGGAGCATAAAGTTATCGGTATCGATATCGGTGTCAAAAAATCAATATCGTGCATCCCTATATATTAGTGTGCAGAAATGCGCCGTATTCGACTGCCTTGCGCGCAGTGGTCCATCTGCATCCACGTCCACTGCAGCCGGTAAGCCAAGATACGGAGTTTCCTAGGCTAATAACGAATTATTACAAATAGGCTAATAAACAAAATAATTGTTTAGCTACAAATACTACAATCTAAAAACGTTTTATAGATCGTCAAGCTGAGGTCAGCCACCAATGTGTCCCAGGCCAGTGAGCCCACCACACATCCTCCCTCTACCTCCACCACCCAAAGTCCTTTCTCCCTAGCAGCTAGAGGAAAGATGACAGAGGATAGGGTGAACGAGTGTCACAGGGCTGTGACAAAGTTTGTTGTCAAAGGCCTGCACCCCTTCTCTACAGTGGAGTCCAAGGACTTTAGGTAACAACTAATCATTCAGTGTATATCGTTTTTTTTGTATACATAGTTGTCTAACTTGTCTGTTGTTATAAGTTATTATTGAAGCAGCTATTCCCACCACTCTACACAAATTTACAATAATTCAATAATTTCTAATCTTTACTGTAGGGAGATGACCAATGCTCTCAACTGCAAATATAAAAATCATAAAAAAAAATTCAAAAAGAACCGATAAGAGTATCGATAAAGTACCGAACCGTTAAGCAGTATCGATAAGAGTAGTAGTATCGATAAAATCCTAACGATACCCATCCCTACATATAACTTAAGCTTTACTGCATTTCATAAATCATAAACAATACGTTATTTGCTCATTTCTATATTGTATAATTGCATATATATATATATGCAATGTATACAATATAGAAATATCTATATGCAATATAGAAATGAGCAGAAACTACCTAATTATCGATGTATAAATGATGCTTCTTTTTCTGCTTGTTATCAATGGGTTGGTTGAGAAGGGAAGTTTCATCTATCTAGGGAACCTAGCTACATCCGGGGTACAATGTTGCATAGGCTGCGCGTCGATGTTGCAGAAGCATAAAGGCAGAGTGTCTGCAACACTGTTGCGTTGTCGATGTTGTGTTGCAGTTGCTTCGCAGTTTCTGTAGCATGCAGAGGCCTTAAGAGTGACAGCCAGAACAGAAACACTACATGGTGTCAGAAGTGGGATCAGAATTTCGGTGCGGTCAGGTGGCGTAGCAGAGATTGCGCTCGTCACCAATGCAAGAGGCTGCGGTCTCGACTCCCGGAGTCAGCATTGCTTGCGACTTGGGCTGATCGTCATACTAACTCGTTTGGCTGGGTTAGGGGCAGGGAACAAAATAAGTACCCGCCAAGCGCCAATGGCGGACAGATTTAAGGTTTGGCAAGTAACAATGAGAGGTCTGCCCGCCACCTGGCCGGTAACAAAATAGTTCATATCGATACTCTTATTTTGAAAATCCTGTGGCGGGTCTCATTTCCGCCCCAAGCGCAGCTCCAGCTATAATATCTATGGCTCCGGCAGCTAGCAACGTTCGGTTCATATCAATACTCTTATTTTGAAAATCCCGTGGCAACTCGGCGTCATATCTGCCCAGTCCGTGCTTCTGCTGGCATTAAGCAGAGCAGGGCTACACAGCAGTGCGCCTATTTTGCGACCTGAAATAAGTCTGTGGTTTTTTTTTTCTCACAACGGGTCAAATGCATCTAACATGCTTTGCATCGTCGCCATTCCTTTATGCCCACATCACCCGAAATTAACGTTAGGTTAGCGTAAGCTAACAAGCTAATCCTGATCAGAGGCAGAGCCAGAGAACAGCAGACAGTGTGGACTGGGGAAAGGGAAATGGGGGGAGGGGGGCACTCTCCCTTTCTCTGTGTGTGCGCGTTTGGAAAGACGATGAAGTCAGGAGTATATTATAGTAAATTGAGGATTACTGAGGATGGACAGATAATGTTGGTATTCAAATATAAAAAAAATTATAATAAATGAATTCATGATCATCATGCAACATAAAACAATTGTAGAAACGGTTTGGGAGAGGAAGGGGTTTATACATGCCCTGATGCCTCAGTGTATGGCAGTGTAAAAAGGTTGGTTGCCCTATAAATATATATATATATGCGGTAATTAAATATATAAATGTAAATATTAGAGCCTTTAGCACAATATATAAGACAATCCCAATCCATAGAACCAATCGCAATTAAGGGCACACAACATCATATTAGTTTATATGCGGACGACGTAATATTGTTCATGCAAAACCCTAACACCTCAATGCCTCATCTTCTCAAGTTGATTGATGACTTACTTTGGCAATCTATCGGGATTTAGGATAAATTGGCCAATTCGATATCGATAATTATCGTCGATATAATGTCTGTCAAGTTTAATTAACTTCTAATATGCTGCTGCGAATGTCTCAAGTCGAGTTGATGTCGTCATCAGTCCTCGCACGTTAGCAGTTAGCCGACAAGCGGAGTATCTCATGACAATAAATATGACACTAAAATACTCTCTTCCGCCACAATATATTGAAACGACGTCCACTCCCACACTACTATAAACGTGGCCTCAGAATTCAAAACACACACATACTCGGCACGTAAATATATAAAACAGTGCCGTGCAAGCTAGTTAACCTAGCCAGCCTGTTGCTTCTACGCGGTGTATTCCATGACAATGTGCTAAATATCACACTAAAATACTCTCTTCCGCCACAATATATTGAAACGACTTCCACTGTATACCCCCACTACTATAAACGTGGCCTCAGAATTCACCACACACACATACTCAGCACGTAAATATATAAAACAACGCCGTGCAAGCTAATTAGCCTAGCAAGCCTTGTTGTTGAGTGAGTCCTACCGCTCTGGGTCTCCTTCCGGGTCTCCGTCGCTCTCGGCCATCTCCTTCACTGATTGGTTATTAGCTGTTGTGCGTAGCACGTCATCACGTAAGGTTGGTTGTTGTTAGTGAGTGTGCTGAGCCGAGGCTGAACGGAGCCAAGCTTGGAAAATCGATATATCGAAACTTTGCGACCACGTTTCATGTTTATTTAGAGGAAATAATTTATCGCGATAGTTATCGTTATCGTTTTATCGCCCAGCCCTAGGTGAAGTACAATTACACAAAATTCCAAGATAAGATCAAATATGACTTTGACAGGTGGTCCAAACTTAAAAACTCAGTACAGGCACAAGTATCAATAGTTAAGATGGATGTTTTACCTAGAATCAACTTCATTAGCTCAATGTTACCGTTACCCCCTCCTGATGGTTACTGGAAAAGATTACACTCCACCGCATATACATTTATTTGGAATAACAAACCTCCATGAATAAAAAGATCCACGCACAGAGAAAAAAAGCCGACGGAGGTTTGGCAGACTTTTACCACTATTTTAAAGCGTACTCTTTAAGACCACTGACAACCTGGTTTGACTCCCAATCATCTGTATCCTGGAGAAACTTAGAAGAAAATATAGTAGCACCACATAGACTGCAGGACATAGTATACACCATATTATCAATTAAGCAATGCGAATTGAAATTTGGCCCCCTTATTACACATGTGATCCGGATATGGCGTGAAACACAAAAAAAATATTCTAACCAACATAAATGGCATAGCCATACTCCCCTATTCAATAACAATGCAATTGGAAAATGACCTATAAGATACCCCAATGGGAAAAGCAGGGCATACACACATTGGGAGATGTTTTCAACAAACAGGGGTTTTGTAGCTATCAAAATATACATAAAAAATGTAACCTCACCAGTTCCACATATTATTTTTACACACAGTTATTGGATTGTTTGAAGGCTCATGGAGTCCCATTAAGGATACCAATTGAGCACCACAGATATCACAAATTCTTCTATGAAAGAGAGACATCGAGAGGCTTCGTATCTGATTTTTATCATCACTTACTAACGTCTTCGTATGGAATCCTCCCCCTAGACTCAGTCTGGAGGAGGGATATACCAGACTTGGAAATAGATTTTGATTGGCAAGAAGTCTGGGCAAACGTTCGAATTGCGTCACGTAACCCGGACCATCAACAAATTAATCTTAATTATATTCATAGGACATACCTGACTCCTATAAGATTGAACAGAATGGGACTTAAACAAGACTCCCTATGTTCCTTATGTACAAATGGGGATGAGGGTACATTTATGCACATGTATTGGGATTGCCCACCGGTTAAGATATTCTGGAAAGAAGTGTCCCAGCAATTATCAGTATTCTTATTTCAGAACATACCTGTACATCCCTCTGTATTGCTGTTGAATGATGTATTTCAGTTTGCAGCCCCTATACAGCTAAAGAGACTAGTTTTATCCGGTCTCACAGCTGATAGCATCACGATGGATTCAACTGGAAAAAATGTGCCGGAAGTTATGGGTTTTCGATGTGATTTATCTAGAAATATCTACAGCAAGAATTTTAGGTGTCAGTGAAACCAACATTGCAATCTGGTTAGAAGTGGTGGAGAGAATAAAAGCTAGCATATGAAGTGTAGTGCCTGGTTAGAAACGAATGAAAATGGATGGATTATCCAAGTGGGGGTCCGGGGGGGGTGAGCGAGCAGGAGCATATGTATGTATGGTATTAGATAGCAAGTATTAGGTATATATCTCGTAAACTACATTTATAATGATTCAAATGGTGATTTCATTGGATGTTTACTGTTAATGCCGTCTAATTTGTTGTTATGTTTAAAAAAAAATGTAAAAAAAACTAAATCAATCAAAAAAGAAAGAAAAACGATTTTTTTTTAATATTATTATTATTAAATGGGTTACAATTACAAATATGTGGAAGTGGAACCATATGGAAGGAGTAAGCCTGCCGCTAAAAAGAAAACCCGCCGCGCCTTTCTCAGACGAAAAAGAAAGTTTCGAGAGGAGTGGAAGTTTGAAGACAGACTAGATTACGGGGGTGGTGAGCTGAAACAGTGTGTGTGTGTGTGTGTGTGTGCGTGTCCCGACCCCACTTCTATGTTTCAATAAATTATTTGCATTTAAAACTATTAACGCTGACTCATTCCTTCAGTCCACTCAAAATTATGCTAATATTCCTTATGTTGTTTATGATATTAAGGCAAGACACTACAGGTGAATAGGGTAAACAATTTAACTAATAGATATCACAATGAAACTTCCCCAGTTGATTACTTATATTAACACTTTTTTGTATTACAAGTTCTGAAATTGTTATGTTTAAATATGCAAATGAGGCATTATCTACTTAAATATGCGCTAATTTGCATATAATTCCAGGACAGAAATCTGAACATTGGATAAAGCCATTTTCAAAATTATAGTTTCATTTTGTTGACATATTAGAGCCAAAGGTTATTACAGAGGGGATTTTGGATATCTCTTTTTATCACTCCATAAATCAGAAAATACTGTCAACAGTCCATTTGTATGGTAAAATTCCATATTTCACCATGTTTTTAGGAATAAAATGTGATATAAATCAGGGTATGAATGCGATATCAACAAACCCTTCTGTAAATACCTTCAGGACATAGCAGGTTTCCCACGCTTGCCTTGAAATTTTTTTCCATACTACCTCCTGATTTTCCAGGTACCATATTAAGTGATGATCTATAGGCCCCTGAAGTTTTCCGCCCCCATCCACGCCCCCCTCCCCTCACACACACAACCCCCTAGGACACCTGACTACTTACTTGATTTAAAAGATGTGCCAGTCAAGTCTACATTGTAAATGCTTAAGAGATTATGTGTCTTATTGATAATATCAATGCATGAAATAATGCAACAAGCTGTAGATGAACAACAATTTATTGAACTGGAACACATGAGCACTGGTATTGATATATGTTCTCTCTTCCACTCCTCTCCTATCTCATCCTGTCCTCTTCTCTCCACACCTCCCCTCGTGTTCGCTCCTGTCTTCTCTTCCTACTCTTCTCAACTCCTCTCCACTGTTCTCCCTTTTCCTCTGTCATCCTCCTCTTCCATCTTCGCGGCCTCTTCTCTTCCTGGCTAACTGGCTCGTTATGAGAGCTAATGTTGGCTAGCTACTGTACCTGGCGCTGGCTAACTGGCTCGTTATGAGAGCTAACGTTGGCTAGCTACTGTACCTGGCGCTGGCTAACTGGCTTGTTATGAGAGCTAACGTTGGTAGCTACTGTACCTGGCGCTGGCTAACTGCCTCGTTATGAGAGCTAACGTTGGTAGCTACTGTACCTGGCGCTGGCTAACTGGCTCGTTATGAGAGCTAACGTTGGCTAGCTACTGTACCTGGCGCTGGCTAACTGGCTCGTTATGAGAGCTAACGTTGGCTAGCTACTGTACCTGGCGCTGGCTAACTGGCTCGTTATGAGAGCTAACATTGGCTAGCTACTGTACCTGGCGCTGGCTAACTGGCTCGTTATGAGAGCTAACGTTGGCTAGCTACTGTACCTGGCGCTGGCTAACTGGCTCGTTATGAGAGCTAACGTTGGCTAGCTACTGTACCTGGCGCTGGCTAACTGGCTCGTTATGAGCTAACGTTGGCTAGCTACTGTACCTGGCGCTGGCTAACTGGCACGTTATGAGAGCTAACGTTGGTAGCTACTGTACCTGGCGCTGGCTAACTGCCTCGTTATGAGAGCTAACGTTGGTAGCTACTGTACCTGGCGCTGGCTAACTGGCTCGTTATGAGAGCTAACGTTGGCTAGCTACTGTACCTGGCGCTGGCTAACTGGCTCATTATGAGAGCTAACGTTGGCTAGCTACTGTACCTGGTGCTGGCTAACTGGCTCGTTATGAGAGCTAGCGTTGGTAGCTACTGTACCTGGCGCTGGCTAACTGCCTCGTTATGAGAGCTAACGTTGGTAGCTACTGTACCTGGCGCTGGCTAACTGGCTCGTTATGAGAGATAACGTTGGCTAGCTACTGTACCTGGCGCTGGCTAACTGGCTCATTATGAGAGCTAACGTTGGCTAGCTACTGTACCTGGCGCTGGCTAACTGGCTCGTTATGAGAGCTAACGTTGGCTAGCTAGTTAGCAAGATTGCACTGCTTACTAACTAACGTTGATAAACCCAGGTTTACCACACAGTTAAAACACAGCTACTTACATTTGAGGATAAACTTGCATAAGAAGTTTCACTGTAGATGCCAAGGCTCCCTTGGCTCACCAAGTTGCCTGCATCAAATTCCAACATCCAATATAGGATGCCAAGAGCATGCTCTACAACATGGGATCATCCATTTCTATCTACAGTAAAAGCTGTTCACATGTAAAGGGTTTTTATAAACTCATGTTAATTCTGTGCTCAATAGTTAAATTTTATTACACATCATCCAATAAAAATGTCCAGGACAACTGTTTCTATTTCCATGTAATTGGTCACTTTTGCTCAGTTTCCATGCCTTTCCATACCTGAAAATTAAAAAATGAATCCCATGTTTTCAATGTTTTCCAGGTACCGTTGGAACCCTGCATAGATATGAATAGAACTGGAAGATTTGGTGTTTGTGAGTGCTACTGAAGTGGAGATTTCTGGCTCAGAGTATGAGGAAAAACTCATTTTGAGAAAACGGCCTTTAAAGATTTGTATGATAAAATTCCATATTCGCCATGTTTTTAGGAATAAAATGCGATATAAATCAGGCTATGAATGAGATATCAACAAACCCTTCTGCAAATACCTTCAGAATATAGATATGCATAAAACTGGAAGGTTTGGTGTATGTGAGTCGTACTGAAGTGGAGATGTCTGGCTCAGAGTAGGAGGAAAAACTTTGAGAAAACAGATTTATATTGTATTGATTTGTATTAAAGATTTGTATTGTAAAATTACATACATTTGTATTGGAAACCACTATTTACAGACACTATCTAATAAAAATACTTAGCAACAACAATATAATATCATCTAAAACTAATACATCAAAATAACTGAATTATAACATAAACAAATAATATAAACTATGTTCACTTTTGCTCTGCCACAAAAAAAATTGCTATTGAGTCACCAATGTTGCCAACACTAGGTGGTGCTGTCTGACTTCCTTGTGTATATGATTACACAAGATACTCTTAGATAGATCATTATGTTTGGCTATGTGTATAGTGCATGTTATTTTGCATTTCCATGTGTATGTATTTTGCACTCTTTAGGCCAGGGCTATTCAACTGGCGGCCCGCGGGCCGGCCCGCCAAAGATTACATGATAATAAAAAATAAATAAAAAAAAATTCAAAAAAAATATTAATTTTTTTAATATTTTCTTACTTTAACACGCACAATTGAGCCAAAAGTCACTCAATTAATGACAGATTTCATTGATAAATTGAGGGAAAACTTTGCAAGTCGATTTGATGAATTTGACATGTCCAGAGAATTGATGCATTTTGTGAGCAACCCATTTGCCAATGTAGCTGCTATTTCCACAAAAGGACAAGAGTTCCTTGCATCACTTCACATTGATGAAGGTCTCCTGCAACTTGAAATAATTGACATGCAAGCATCATCTGCTCTGAAGCAGGCACTTGAGAATGAATCCACCACAACATTTTGGATAAGGTGTATTCATGTCAAGACATTCCCCAAAATAAAAACGCTGGCAATATCTGTGCTAACAATGTTTGGCTCAACATACACCTGTGAATCCAGTTTCTCTCACATGAATGCCATTAAAACAAGCAACGTGCCTCCTTGACAAATGAGCATTTGCATCACTGTTTGCGGGTAGCCCTCACTTCCTATGAACCCTCTTTCTCTGCCATTGCCCAGTCAAAGAAGTGCAATCGCTCTCATTAGATGTGTGTATGTAGGCTAGGCCTGTCTGCCCCCCACCCCCCTGCTGTTTGAGAGTTAAGAGTGGACAATAAGTGCTAATAAGATGCTGTGATTTGCTGTTCTTGCACAGACATGAAGCACTTTTTCATAAGCTCAGCTGCACTATAAATGTGTTTTTTTGTTCAAGTGTTGGTGTTAGAATGTTCAGATGCACATCATGCACTTGTTTGTTTTTTATTTTATTTTTATATTGAAATGTTGAAGAGGAGATGTTGCAGTTGTTGCACAGTCATAAATGAAGCACTTTCTGCAGGAGATGTTGCAGATGTGGCACATAAATGAAGCACTTTTTTTGAAAAGTATACTACTTTTGCAATGTAGTTAAATAAAAGTTGTGAAAATGTTGTTGCGTGTTGTGTCAAGTGTACATATATTCATAGCATGGGGGGGGGGGCGTGGCAGTCCGGCCCCTGGCCCCTTGGGTTTCTGACAATGTGGCCCCCTGAACAATTTAGTTGAATAGCCCTGCTTTAGGCTGTATGTCCTGTGTATCTTGTCTGGCATTTTACATGTATATATATTGTATCCGTTTGTATTTCATGTGTTTTGGATAGACTACAGATGGAAATTAGCTTCTGCTAAATCAGGCGCAAACATATTTGCATGTAACAATGATGAATGTAAATGCACATTGTCTATAAATAAATAAAAATAAATAAAAAAGGCCTTCAACTGAACAGAACCAGTCATTTCCTGGGTCCACACCAGGCAACCACAGTAACACATCACCCACACACTGCCACCAGTAACTACTACAGTAACACTGTTACTATTACTCTTGACTAGATGTCCATGCCCGCTCCATATGTAGGACCCTCACTAGTTTCCTGCTGGTGTCGTTGAATTTTTCTGGCTGTGCTCAGACTCTTGCGCCTACGTTTGGCACTGGCGGTTGTGATGGCCTCAGCTTTTGCGATTCTGAGCATATCGGTGTCCATCATCGAATCCACGGTAACATAAGTGCTATGAAGCCACAACCTCTCCATAACACTAAGCATGGCAGAGGCACCTTCGTTGAAAGTGGAGATGGCCATACTGGCTGCTGCCTCAACCCTGCTTTTCCCCACAAAGACTGTTTTTGGACACCGCGTCCATATAACAGAGTTGAGGCACTCATTTGCATTTTGAGTGCCTCCATGCTGCATTCGCTGCAGCAGACTGTCACTTGACATGCGGTGGTAAACTGGTATTAGTTTCCTCCCCACCTCTTTTGTTAAAACATTTCCAGCATGGCATTTGTGGCTCTCCGGTGTTTTCCCATTCTCCTCTGCTTTCCTATACCAGCACCACGAGAGACTGCACCTTTTGTGCATAGGGTTGTCATCAGTGGACATGGAGTGGAGGAGACCTGCCCATATTGCGGTCTTCATTTGATCGATTGAACCCTGGTTATCCAAAATTGCCCCCCTATAATAATTTTGCAAGGTTTTGCATTTTTTCGCAGTCAGTTTCCCCACACCCTTCCCTCCTAACTTACCCTCTGTACTACACTTCCTTAGTGCTGTACCCATTCTTTTGTGGGCATGATTTATACACTCCAAACTGATTTCCTGCCCAGGGTATGGGTTCAGTGCAACTACCTCCCTAAATGCTGTACTATCCCCATCTGATAGCATCTCAATGTACCGCACCTGGTGGCGATTCACAGATCTAGCCCACATCCTTTTTGCGGACTCCTTCT
Source organism: Notolepis coatsorum (assembly GCF_963971535.1). Classification (NCBI taxonomy): domain Eukaryota; kingdom Metazoa; phylum Chordata; class Actinopteri; order Aulopiformes; family Paralepididae; genus Notolepis; species Notolepis coatsorum. The sequence goes on along the minus strand of NC_140173.1, from coordinate 18,742,457 downwards.
CTCCACTTGCACAAATTGAAAGTAGGCACTTCCGGCTGACTTCCGGTTGCCAATAGTACTTCCTGTCCCATCCAAATACATTGGTTTTAGCTACTTTTCTCCCCTTATTTAAACAACTTTGTCGGCACAGAGAGGCAATGAAACGTTTGTATTATTATAGTATAGAATGTATTTAATAAGCAAACGTTTGTCAGCAGGGTTTTTGGGCTGTATTTCATGTAAAAACGTTTACTGTTAGTTTCCTTGCTCAGCCAGCATTAGCCTTCATTAGCTAACAGAAGCTAGTGGTTAAACAGGCCGGATTAGCTTTGAGCTAACTATCTTTCCCGACCCATGTATTCCCATTCTAAACATAACGTCAGTTTACAAAACATGACCTGTCTATATAACGTTGAGGAACAAATTATAAGTGTGTGGGTGTGTGTTTGTGAACATTGGACTGCAAACAGAAAATGCATCACAGTTAGACAGTAGCTACTGTTAGCTGCCCTCCGGATTAGCTTTGAGCTAACTATCTTTCCAGACCCATGTATTCCCATTCTAAACATAACGTCAGTTTACAAAACATGACCTGTCTATATAACGTTGAGGAACAAATTATAAGTGTGTGGGTGTGTGTTTTGGTGAACATTGGACTGCAAACAGAAAATGCATCACAGTTAGACAGTAGCTACTGTTAGCTGCCCTCCGGATTAGCTTTGAGCTAACTATCTTTCCCGACCCATGTATTCCCATTCTAAACATAACGTCAGTTTACAAAACATGACCCGTCTATATAACGTTGAGGAACGCTATCTCCCGGGACGAGTAGCCACGTTAGTTAGCCAACAACCAGCCAGGCAGCGCCGTTATCTCCCGGGACGAGTAGCCACGTTAGTTAGCCAGCAACCTGCTCTCACCATGTCTCCCTCCCCAGCCCCCTGCTCTCATCCATGATCCAGTCCCCTGCTCTCACCATGTCTCCCTCCCCAGCCCCCTGCTCTCATCCCGGCCCCTGCTCTCACCATGTCTCCCTCCCCAGTCCCCTGCTCTCATCCCTGCTGGCTAACTAACGTGGCTACTCGTCCCGGGAGATAACGTTCCTCAACGTTATATAGACAGGTCATGTTTTGTAAACTGACGTTATGTTTAGAATGGGAATACATGGGTCGGGAAAGATAGTTAGCTCAAAGCTAATCCGGAGGGCAGCTAACAGTAGCTACTGTCTAACTGTGATGCATTTTCTGTTTGCAGTCCAATGTTCACCAAAACACACACCCACACACTTATAATTTGTTCCTCAACGTTATATAGACAGGTCATGTTTTGTAAACTGACGTTATGTTTAGAATGGGAATACATGGGTCGGGAAAGATAGTTAGCTCAAAGCTAATCCGGAGGGCAGCTAACAGTAGCTACTGTCTAACTGTGATGCATTTTCTGTTTGCAGTCCAATGTTCACCAAAACACACACCCACACACTTATAATTTGTTCCTCAACGTTATATAGACAGGTCATGTTTTGTAAACTGACGTTATGTTTAGAATGGGAATACATGGGTCGGGAAAGATAGTTAGCTCAAAGCTAATCCGGAGGGCAGCTAACAGTAGCTACTGTCTAACTGTGATGCATTTTCTGTTTGCAGTCCAATGTTCACCAAAACACACACCCACACACTTATAATTTGTTCCTCAACGTTATATAGACAGGTCATGTTTTGTAAACTGACGTTATGTTTAGAATGGGAATACATGGGTCGGGAAAGATAGTTAGCTCAAAGCTAATCCGGCCTGTTTAACCACTAGCTTCTGTTAGCTGATGAAGGCTAATGCTGGCTGAGCAAGGAAACTAACAGTAAACGTTTTTACATGAAATACAGCCCAGAAACCCTGCTGACAAACGTTTGCTTATTAAATACATTCTATACTATAATAATACAAACGTTTCATTGCCTCTCTGTGCCGACAAAGTTGTTTAAATAAGGGGAGAAAAGTAGCTAAAACCAATGTATTTGGATGGGACAGGAAGTACTATTGGCAACCGGAAGTCAGCCGGAAGTGCCTACTTTCAATTTGTGCAAGTGGAGAATTGCCTTACTTGAACCGGCAAAGTTTTTAGCACAGTCTTTGTGTGTCTCTCTCCAGCTGTCAAACTCCTGCTCTGTTACTTTCTCCTGTCGCTTGGCGTTTTCCTTCAGGGCACACGCATGGCAGTAGGATGATAGGACCTCATAGTCTATCACCAGTCCTGTAAGGAGGTCAATGCACACGCCGATTCCATAATGTGAAGTGAAGCCTCTTTTTTGCCAGGTGCCATCAAAAGAAACACTTATGTTTATGACTGCATCTGGATCCTTCCTCAGCAACTCTGCCACATCTGGGTCAACATCTGCATACGCCTGCCTGACTTGCTCCCTGGTCCTGTGCAGTGACTCCAGGCCTCTCTCAATTTCTGCCACTAAAATGAAATGTAAATGTAACATATCAGTTACCCCTAACAGAAATGAAAAATATTTTTAATCATTATTTTAGAGCACATTATATTTCCCCACCATATCACAATATATTGTAAAATATGCAAATAATATATTACACATCAATATAATTACCATGGGTATATTTGTAAATATATAGGGACTGTACATCTGATCAACTTTTCTTTTTACTTTAGTGGTAGGGAGAGAGAGGGAGAGAGAGAGAGAGAGAGAGAGAGAGAGAGGGACACGGAGCACCCCACACACACCGCGCGCATGGGGAAACACACACACGCGCAGTCGGGAGCGCGCGCAAAACGCTCTGCATCCCTCCCTCTCCGACTTCAGTTCAGAGGGGCTGTTTCCATACCTGTCACTCTTTTATTGTGTTTCTGGTATGTTTTGACGTGAAGTCCAGGGATCCCCAACACTTTGCTGATCTTTCTGAGGGCTGCATACCCCAACCCTAATTCGTGTGCTAAGAGGACCATGCGCACATTCACATCAAACGCCACATCGTTCCTGGTTGAGTCGTGGATACGTGTGGATGTATAGACACTTTTGCGGTACTGATCTGTTTGGCACAGACTGCACTCAATTATCAAACTGCTACAGAACTCCCGATTCTGCGGATCGATGATAATTTGAAGCCCTGTCCCTGCGCAATTAGGACATATCAACACGCCGATCAGTTCATTCAACCGCGCTACATGAACTATCAGCCACTGCTGTGTGACGAGGCTTGGTGTTTGTTCATCACCCACGTTGTCCTGCTTTCCAATTGACAGCTTACGCGCCATCGATGCGCTTTGTGAAGGCATTTCATCTTCTACTCCAGTAGAAGTTTCTTTTTGTTTACACCCTCTTGCTACCAACAATTGTTGTTGTCTTTTATGGGAACTCTTTACGCTGAGTTTCCTCACTCGCTGTTTCGGCATTTTGACAGATCAGGTCTCCCGCGGAATGAATCTACCACAGAATGAATCTCCCGCGGCTGACAACAGGATGTCAGAGCATGTGATGCACCTGAACCAATCACGCTATCAGAAATCTGCACCAGCCCAATGAGAGCTCGGTGCTTGCGACAGCCCTCAGCGCGCGAGACAACTGTACCTCATAATGCCGGTGATCTGAATTCGGAATGCTGCAAAATCAACAGTTGCAGCATGACAAAGTGTAGTAAAATAAACATCTAAATGTGTATTTTGAACGTTTCCTTTCCAATAGTCTGAAAAAAGACATGTTATGGAAGAAAAATAGCACAAAATCTCAAAATTGACCAAAAAAAAAGGTCTTTTTCACCTGCCGTGTCTCGCGTTAATTGAAAATAGCATATGAGAGTATTATGTAAGGGATAATGTATAGCTACGAGGTCATTGTCGCAAAATAATTGACCGACACGGAGTTTAAAATACCGAGCCGCCTCGGCGAGGTGTTTTAAACGTCAGTGAAGGTCAATTATTTTGCGACAATGATCGAGACTGGGTCAATGCACTGGTGGTTAGTAGAAAAGCCCAAAACAGGAAAGCTTAGGATTTGTCTAGATCCCCGCCCCCTGAACAAAGCCATCCAGAGACTTGCTTGCACCTCATGGTACCAAAGCACCTCAAAGGTAGGGCTGGGCGATATGACGATATTATATAAATATCGGGTACAGTTCATTAACGATACACTTTTTAAACGTATCGTGGATATCGTGATGTTTTGCCCAAGAGGCTTGTGTCGCGTCAATCTGGTCCACACGTTGACACTTTTGAACAGCGCCGCCCCACACACACACTACTGCATCAAAAGTTACTACTTATGATAACAAAGGCATTCGTTTTGTGGCATTAACGTTATATAGTTACACTTTCAATAACATCAGCGTATTTACATAGCAATGTCCGAGGTCGACCTAGATAGATAGCAAGCATTAGTCGTTCATATCTCAGCCCGTGCTGACTCAGTTGTGCCCATTCTGCGGTCTGTTAATAAAGTTTTCAATCAGACAGATGTATGGAAAGGCTTTTATTATAACATCCGTTGCAGTAAAATCATTATGCCTCCAGTCGTTTAGTCATTCTGCGGTGCTAAAAGCTAAACGTCGGCCGCGGCGAGCTACCGCTGCCATTGTTGTTGTCATTGAGCTCTCCAATGGCGGAAGTAAAAAATGAATACGCGCTTGCCGATTGGTGCTAAGAACAGCAGGGCGGGTGCAAGCGGTGTGACGTAATTGGCAGACGCGACTGTCAATCAAAATGATTCTGTTTGCCGTCTGAATGAACTAAAACGTTATTAACAGATTGCAGCATGGGTACAATACAGTACAGCTCAATACAACAACAGTCAACAGTGGACTGGAGGATGCAGACCAGAGAAAGACTTTCGTCTTGTTTACATCAGGGTCCCCCATTTTCAATTCATCATATTTCATATCAAATCATATAATATCTCATTGCTAAATATATGCAATATATAATCTAATAATCCAATAAACTAAATCTAATATATAATATAAAAATGCTAAATGCATGGGTATTTTATTTTGTCTTTAATGTTAGCTTGCAAACTCAAATACTGTCTTGGTAAGCCTCATAATGAATTGTTTGGGGAAAAAAAGAAAAACATCGTGATGCGTATCGTGTATCGCCGAAAGGTCAGAAAATATCGTGATATCATATTTAGGCCATATCGCCCAGCCCTACTCAAAGGCGCTAAAAACAAAATTACAAACATCTCAAAACAAACTGGTCAGACTACTGCTTGACCTTACTCCTAGAACCCACCTCACCCCTGCCCACTTTGACAACCTAGGATGGCTTGGGTCGCTTTCACACAGGGGCTGTTTGGTCCGGACTTTCGGACCAGAATTCGATAGTCCGGTTTTTCGGGTCTGTGTGAATGCGCGTCGAACTCGGTTTGCGGACCAAACAGGCGAACTCTAGTCCGCCTGAAAACGTTGGTCTCGGTTCGGCTTCATCGAACCAAACGCGAACCAAATATAGGAAGTGATTATTATTACCACTGCTCGCAGCACTCACTGCAAAACAAGCACACTGCATCTAATCTCTTTACATATCTGTGCATCTTGGGAAGAAGGACGAAAAAACGCGGCTTATTATTATTACCGAGGCGCGCGGCTTATTATATTATTAATAAAACAGCTACTTGTGGGCACTCATAAAAACACTGTGGTCTACAAGTTGTTTAGCGAGAGGATGGTGGTAATGTGCTTCAATAGAACAATGGATCAATGCCATGTCGAAACTCGGCTCCGCTGATCTGGTCCACACACAGACACACACGCGCGCGCACACGGGATCGCAGCCACACACACATTTCCACTGTCCCATAGAATGTCAAGTTAGACCGCGCTCTCAAGATACGACACTGGGTGCTGAAATCCCATTAAGTATTATATAAAAGAAGCAGTGAAGCCAGACCAGCACTCTCAGGTTCAAAATTTAATGGCAGCCTGAAACAAACATGTTTCGGAAATATGTATTCCTTCTTCAGTGTTATAGCTTGCTATAGCTCCCATAGACAAGCGCCCTTTTCGACCGCGTGACATTGTTCAGAAGGTCTCGGTCCGCCTGACAGATTTCTATGTGAAAGCAGGCGAACCAAATGAAGAATGCAACAATGTTGCAACTTCACCCCCAGAACCGCACCGAGTCCACCAAAACTATATGTGAAAGCGACCAAGTAGACGACAGAGTACAGCAACTTGCAATGGGCCTGGTCTACAAGATACACTACACGACCAAGGTACCCATGTACATGTCAAAATACTTCCCAAAGGTCAGTGAATACCACGCTCACAACACCAGAGGGAGCTCCACAAATCATGTTAAACCCAGATTCGGCTCAAATAAGGGACTAAACACGTTTCGCAATTATGCCACATCAATGTGGAACGCCCTACCCAAAGCTGTAAAGGAATGTGGATCACTACCCACTTTCAAAACCAATCTCAAGGGACACCTACGGGAGACTGCAATTCAAAACTGGCCCCTGTAAATGTCCTAACCCAACCCCCTCCAATGTACAGTCATTTACCTAGTATGGTTGTCAATAGTCCAATGTACAATTTTGCTTGTTTGTACAGTGCCCCCCCCCCCCCCCCCCAATGTACAGTTTTGCTTGTTTATACAGTGTTTCTCCCCCCCCCCCCCCCCCAACCACCTCCAATGTAAATTACCCAGTATGGTTGTCAATATCCCAATGTACCCAACCGCCCCCCCACACAACCCCACCCAACCTCCTCCAATGTACAGTTTCTACGTCAAATGTATATACTCCCTTTTCTTGACTCCTTTTGTATCACAAACAGTACTGTATTTGCAAATCTGGTATGTCATAAATGTATAGATGTAGCAGTACTGAATATTTTAGGCAACCAACTTGTGTTTAGCGTTTCTCTGATTGGCCAATACGCCCATGTGACCACGGCAGCGCGAGAGAGCGGCAGCGCGGAAATAGGCTGTCTATTGCCTCGCGCTGCAGCGCGGAAATAGGCTGTCTATTGCCATTCTCTAAGTCAAACTCTAACCTTAACCAGCTCCTTAACAGCGCCTAAACTTAACCCTTCTAACCTTAAGCAACTCCGAAACAATGCCTAACCTTAACCAACTCCGAAACAATGCCTAAACTTAACCGGCGAAATGAATGCACGTTACAAAATATTGCCATTCTCTAAGTCAAACTCTAACCTTAACCAGCTCCTTAACAGCGCCTAAACTTAACCCTTCTAACCTTAAGCAACTCCGAAACAATGCCTAACCTTAACCAACTCCGAAACAATGCTTAAAGTTATGCCTAAACTTAACGGCGAAAGAATGCGAATGCACGTTAAAAAAAAAAAAAAAAAAAAAATTGAAGGGAATCGAACTAGCGAGCAACGAGCCGTAGGATCCACAGCCATGCAGCTTTGCCAATTGAGCTATTTCTGGATACTGAATAAGGGGCGGTTACTGGCATATAATGAGCTCCGCTCTGCTGCTGCCGCGTCGCCGCGGGGGCGTGGCTAGACGCAAGTTGGGCGTGGTTAGACACAAGTTGGTTGCCTTTAATATTTAGGCGTACTGACTATCTGAATTGAAAATGGGGGACCCTGATGTAAACAAGACGAAAGTCTTGCTCTGGTCTGCATCCCCTTAACAATTGTGTGTATTGAGCTGTACTGTATTGTACCCATTCTGCAATCTGTTAAAGTTTTCAATCAATCAATCAGACCCTACTACCCACTCCCTATTCTAGATGACATTACCCCAAAATTAGTGGGTGCACAGTATTTCAGTGTGCTAGACGCCAGGTCTGGGTACTGGACAATAAAACTCAGTACAGTAACTAGGCTGCACTAGTCTCTCTGATCATGTTAGTACAGTAACTAGGCTGCACTAGTCTCTCTGATCATGTTAGTACAGTAACTAGGCTGCACTAGTCTCTCTGATCATGTTAGTACAGTAACTAGGCTGCACTAGTCTCTCTGATCATGTTAGTACAGTAACTAGGCTGCACTAGTCTATCTGATCATGTTAGTACAGTAACTAGGCTGCACTAGTCCCTCTGATCATGTTAGTACAGTAACTAGGCTGCACTGGTCTCTCTGATCATGTTAGTACAGTAACTAGACTGCACTAGTCTCTCTGATCATGTTAGTACAGTAACTAGGCTGCACTAGTCTCTCTGATCATGTTAGTACAGTAACTAGGCTGCACTAGTCTCTCTAATCAAATCTAACCCCGACTAACCGTAATGTCATGCACTTGTCCTAATAAACTAACCTACACTGTAACACGCAACACTTTGATGAACATTGTTACTCAGCTGATAGAGTTATACCCTTCTTGCTGTCTTGTCGCACAGAACTTGTAAGTCGCTTTGGATAAAAGCGTCAGCTAAATGACTAAATGTAAATGTAATCATGTTAGTACAGTAACTAGACTGCACTAGTCTCTCTGATCATGTTAGTACAGTAACTAGACTGCACTAGTCTCTCTGAGCATGTTAGTACAGTAACTAGGCTGCACTAGTCTCTCTGATCATGTTAGTACAGTAACTAGGCTGCACTAGTCTCTCTGATCATGTTAGTACAGTAACTAGGCTGCACTAGTCTCTCTGATCATGTTAGTACAGTATCTAGGCTGCACAGCCGACAAACATAGTTGCTGCCTAAACAATATCCAGGTAAGATGGCGGACGGTTATCCCATGATTTATGGCGTAATGTCGCATCTAATGTTTTATATGGCAGCACCGCTGGTCTAACTGTTGGGTACATTATTTAAGGTTAGGCAATTGTGAAATACCGTAATCACAAACGGGAACATATACCTATTGATCAAAGAATAATGTCCAAAGGACCTTCTGATTAAACAAACCTGCTTTGTGTTTCTTCATCTCACTTTCACAACACTCTGAAGTTTACGGCCAGTCTCGACTCCTCCTTAGTTCAGATGTGTCTCCAGCAGCTGCAGTTAGTCCGTTCTTTACACGATCACTGCATCTAGATCTGTTCAGAGAGTTAACGTTAGAGATTAGCAGCGTTAGCTCGTTATAGCAACAGACAACGAGGTGAAGCAATGGAGTGTGGTGCCCCTGGTGGCTAGGACGAGACATTGCATGGCATTTCCGTATTTTCTGGTGACGTCAAGGAGGGCTGGATCAATCAGCTACGTCCGCGTTACGCGCGCTGATTGGCGGAGAGGGGACGTCACTCCACATTGGGCCTAGCCCCTCCCCCCTGACCAGGCTCGGTTGAGACGTGCGGTTGGAGAGTGTGCGAGAGAGAGGGATGAATGAATGAATGAATGAAAACTTTATTTAACAGATTGCAGAATGGGTACAATACAGTACGGCTCAATACACACAATTGTTAAGGGGATGCAGACCAGAGAAAGACTTTCGTCTTGTTTACATCAGGGTCCCCCATTTTCAATTCATAGTGACATTTATGACATACACAACATACATGACATTTATGGCATAGGGACATACATGACATACAGGTATTTGGTACTGTTACATTTGTGACATATACGATATGCAAATATGCAGTACTGTTACCCATAGATCCTGACAGAGTATTATACATATGATGGATGGGGAGGGGACTGTGCATTAGGAGGGGGTGGGTGGGTGGGTTTGATTGATTGATTGAAAAGTTTATTAACAGATTGCAGAATGGGTACAGTACAGTACAGCTCAATACATACAATTGTTAAGGGGATGCAGACCAGAGAAAGACTTTCGTCTTGTTTACATCAGGGTCCCCCATTTTCAATTCATCATAACATATATGACATACATGACATACAGATAGACAGTACTGCTACATCTATACATTTATGACATATCCGATTTGCAAATACAGTACTGTTTGTGATACAAAAGTGTCCAGAAAAGGAGTGTATATACATTTGGCATAGAAACTGTACATTGGAGGAGGTTGGTTGGGTGGGGTGGGGTTGGGTGGGTTGGGTGAGGGCTGTACATTGGATGTGGGGGGGGGGGGGGGGGGGGGTTGGGAAGGGGACACACACACATTTTACACTGTACATTGGAATATTGACAAAGCCTTTCTTGGTCATTTACTGTACAACTAGGTTAGGACATTTGTAGGGGCCAGTTTCGAATTGCAGTCTCACGTAGGTGTTTTTTGAGAGTGTTTTTGAAGGTGGGTAGTGATTCACATTCCTTTACAGCTTTAGGCAGGGCGTTCCACATTGATGTGGCATAATTGCGAAACGTGTTTAGTCCCTTGTTTGAGCCGAATCTGGGTTTTACATGATTTGTGGAGCTCCCTCTGGTGTTGTGATCGTGGTATTCACTGACCTTTGGGAAGTATTTTGACATGTACATGGGTACCTTGGTCGCGTGGGATGATGAATGAATGAATGAATGAATGAATGAATGAATGAATGAATGAATGAATGAATGAATGTATGAATGAATGAATGATGAATGAATGATTGAATGAAAACTTTATTTAACAGATTGCAGAATGGATACAAGCTCAATACACACAATTGTTAAGGGGATGCAGACCAGAGAAAGACGTTTGTCTTGTTTACATCAGGGTCCCCCATTTTCAATTCATAGTGACATTTATGACATACACAACATACATGACATTTATGGCATAGGGACATACATGACATACAGGTATTTAGTACTGTTACATTTGTGACATACGATATGCAAATATACAGTACTGTTACGGTTACCCATAGATCCTGACAGAGTATAAATTATACATTTGATGGGGAGGGGACTGTACATTAGGAGGGGGTGGGTGGGTGGGAGAGAAATATACATACGGTGGGGAGAGAATATATACATACGGTGGGGAGGAGACTGTCTATTAGGAGGGGGTGGGGGGGTTTGGACATTTACGGTGGCCAGTTTCGAATTGCAGCCTCCCGTAGGTGCTCTTTAAGAGTGGTTTTGAATGTGGGTAGGGATTCACATTCCTTTACAGCTTTGGGTAGGGCGTTCCACATTGATGTGGCATAATTGCGAAACGTGTTTAGTACCTTGTTTGAGCCGAATCTGGGTTTAACATGATTTGTTGAGCTTCCTCTGGTGTTGTGGTCGTGGTATTCACTGACCTTGATTTGATTGATTGTATGTCATAAATGTCCTGATGAATTGAAAATGGGGGACCCCGATGTAAACAAAACAAAAGTATTTTTCTGGTCTGCATCCTCTTAGCATTGTACCCATTCTGCAATCTGTTAATATGTTTTCAATCAATCAATCAATAAGAAGGACAACCATAAGCATCCTTCCTCCAGAAATCAACCAATCCTGGGCACTCCCATACCATATGGAAAAAGGTACACAAGGCGTTTTTGTGTGCACAAAGCGCTTTTAGGTGATGGTATGGCTCTCTTTATGTAATATGCATGGAGTAAAGTATATCCTATGTATAAAATCAAAATGGATGACTTGGTGGTTGGGAATTCTGGAGGATAGCAAAATGTTTTGCTAGATTAATAGCCCATTTAGACTGCTGCTATTGAATGGTATATCCACACTGGCACACTATATCAATGGGTAGAGGCTTTGAAGAAGTCTTTGCTAACATGGCGTAAACCGTTGAGACCAGACCCCTGGGTCTGGTAAATATTGTGTGAAATGGATGGGTACCTAATTGACTATCCCAAGGTACGCCATTGCTGTGCACAATAGAAGCTAGAAGAAAGTGCCAGGTGAATTAAAGTATTTCTGAATGTCTTGGAATGAGCAGAGACCCTCTACCCCAGTGGTTCTCAAACTGTGGTACGCGTACCACTAGTGGTACTTGGTGGTACTGCTGGTGGTACTTGAAAACATTAACAAAAACAAAAACAAATTATACTTTTTTTTTTTTTTGCAGTCAGGCCACTGAACTTAGAAGCAGGCCAGGCCGCGTGTAGCCTTTTTACAACGCATCCGCGTTTCCGGCGCTCTGATTGGCCAGGTCATGTGACATGTGCGCCCAATAGCGTGTTTGCCCATTTCTGCGTCGAACAGCCTGCAAACTACCTGGCGTTCTATCGCCATGCTCTAAGACAAACTCTAACCTTAACCAACTTCGAAGAGTGCCTAAGCTTAACCAGTGTAGAAACTTGCCGTCCCACGATTGGTGCTCATGTCACATGACCTGGCCAATCAGAGCGCAAAACGGGAACCCGGAAACGCGGATGCGTTGTAAAAAGGCTTCAAGCGGCCAGGCCAGTGTTTCTGGTTGCGGCGGCGTGATAGTTAGATAACCTAAATGGGGAACAACCAGGAGATCACTGTGACAGAGTAATGCAGTGTAAACAGTCATACATCTTTAATTCAACTTCAGCCCTGATCATAACCATTTATTTTTTTAGATTTTTTTGTAATGTCAGATAAAAAATGAAATACTCCCACTTTTCTGAAAAGAGTTGGTGTTAAATCTGACATTACAAAAAATCCATCAAAATCTGTGTTGTTGCTAATCATTGACACATGCCTAGCCTGTAATAATCCCCACCAGAAAAATGTACTTTGCATTTGATATATTGAAAATATTTAACTTTTTGTGTGTTTTTTTTAACAATAATTTGTGATGCCGTCACACAAACACTGGCATTTAAAGGGTAAAAATTCAAAAATTCCTGCACCAGAATGCAGGAAATTAAGTTTTTGTAACAAAATAATTGTGTGTGTGTGTGTGTGTGTGTGTGTGTGTGTGTGTGTGTGTGTGTGTGTGTGTGTGTGTGTGTGTGTGTGTGTGTGTGTGTGTGTGTGTGTGTGTGTGTGTGTGTGTGTGTGTGTGTGCATGTGTGCGTGTTAATAATATGACACTGGACTTGCTATGATCGTAGCAGTAATTCTCAATAATTTACTATCCAAGTTGTCTGTGCCAGCTAACTTGCTGTCAGGTAGAGCCTGGAGTAACCTTTCAATATCACTAACCTCAACCTGTTGAAAATCAAATGTACACCCTTTATCTTTCATTATGATATTCTTAATTATGTCATTTGATTTTGTATTGTTTGAGATGTGCATTCCCTGCCTGAGCTGAGATATCTTACTTGCATAAAAATCATTAAAATGGTTGGCAATATCACATGGTTTGGTTAGGACAATTCCATATGACTCAACAAAAGGTGTACAGACATTGGATTTTCTACCCATAATTTGATTTAAAACATTCCATAGATTTTTACCATCATTTCTCACATCATATAACCATGGTTTAAAATATTCCCTTTTTCTCACCTTATTTAACTTTGTGACTTGATTACGTAAGGAACGGTACTTTTGTCTGTCATCTGCAGAACTGGAACACACTGATGCTTTTTTGGCTACAGTATGTCTCTCTCATTCATTAAAATTCATTAAAAGCTACTATCTATCCATGGGGCTGATTTGTTTCTGACATAAATAAGTCCAGTGCAACCTCTGGGTCATCCTCACAACATACCTCCTCCCAGTTTATACCCAACATTTCATTAATAAAACCTTCTACATTAAAACTCTTATATGACCGTGAGTGAAATTTCAGGGGAGCTCCCACAGACCGTAGTACAATATATACATACATGAAACACATATAACACTGTACATAACAGAATATTTTAAATAAAGTGCATGATGAGTGGTAACAGTGATTATCAAGTCCAGGTAAGTGCATGGTGCACGTGAGGGGACAGTCAATGAGCGTTTAACAGTCTGACTGCTTGGGGGAAAAAGCTGTTCTTAAATCTTTAACTCTTGGCATGTATGGACCGGTATCTCCTCCCTGAGGGAAGGAGCTGAAAGAGGTGATGTGCTGGGTGAGACTGGTCCTTGATGATACAATGATACACTTGGAGCGGTGGAGGCAGCGGGAGGTGAAGACGGAGGTGATGTTTGATAGAGGAGTCCCGACAATCCTGCCTGCCGCCTTCACCACCCTCTGTAGAGCCTCTTGCTCTGCCTTTGTGCAGCTGGATAACCACACAGACTTCACACAGACTGTCTGTACAATACTGCTGTAGGCCTATAATACTTATGTAAATAAGTAAGGCAATTGAAATATATCTGCAGTACAGCTCAATACACACAATTGTTAAGGGGATGCAGACCAGAGAAAGACTTCCGTCTTGTTTACATCAGGGTCCCCCATTTTCAATTCATCATAAATGTACAGTTCCCTCCCCCTTGTATATATTTACTGTATGTCACAAATGTAACAGTACTGCATGGTCTGCATCCCCTTAACAATTGTGTGTATTGAGCTGTACTGCATTCTGCAATCTGTTAATAAAGTTTTCAATCAATCAATCAATAAATCAATCAATCAATCAATCAATCAATCAATCAATCGGTCACTGTACCCATTCTGCAATCTGTTAATAAAGTTTTCAATCAATCAATCAATCAATCAATCAATCAATCAATCAATCGGTCAGGTCACGTGTACCCATTCTACAATCTGTTAATAAAGTTTTCAATCAATCAATCAGGGCCTGTGGTCACGTGTACCCATTCGGCAATCTGTTAATAAAGTTTTCAATCAATCAATCAATCAATCTGTTAATAAAGTTTTCAATCAATCAATCAATCAATCAATGAATCAATGAATCAATCAATCAATCAATCCCGCAGTGCAACGTGACCCAAATCATACGGCAATCTGTTAATAAAGTTTTCAATCAATCAATCAATCAATCCCGCAGTGCAACGTGCAACGTGACCCAAAATCACGTCACCATAAAGTTTTCAATCAATCAATCAATCAATCCCGCAGTGCAACGTGCAACGTGACCCAAAATCACGTCACCAAAATCAGCCAATGGAAGCGAGGGGTTGCTATGTGCGGTGCTTGTATGTGCGGGGCTTGTAAGCGCTGGTCTGAAGGTCTGCAGCTGGAAGCATCTCAACAAATCAGCAAGTGTAAGAACTCCCTTATTACACCACTGGGGGGCAGTATTGGACGCCTCCCAACTGGAGACCAGCGTTATCATGGGCGATTGAAGGTACAAATTTGGTGTCATTTTCCTGAGATTTTCTGCAAGACTGCAAACTGAGATGAGCTCAATAATGATGGAGCCAAATTCGTTTTTTGATTGTTTGATAGATATATTGGAATAGATTACATTATTGTAATTGTAACCTATGAGGGCCGTACAGAATGTTCCTCTATATAGGGTGCCAGGACACCAATAGTACCATTGGAAGGTTGGTAGTCCCGATCCACCTTCACCTTTTTCCCTCTGGAGGGTTGAAAGTTTGAGTCTGCCAGAGGGAGCATGGAGCTGAAAACGCTCATTTGTGGAAGAATATTAATTTTAATATATGAAAAAGAGAATGGAATTAGAGGGGATAAGTATTCCACCCTTGCCGATGTGTTTCTACCTCCATAAGCACTTTCTTATAATTACTTGATACAGTGCTTGTAACCGAGGGGTGGACTGAAACACCAAGATATTTAAGATTCTGGACCACTGGGATGTTAAATGGGGCAGCTAGCCATGCAGCAGAGGCACTCAGTGGCAATAATGCTGACTTTCCCCAGTTCATTTTATAGATAGATACTTTATTCATCCCCTTCGGGAAATTCAGGAATCTCACATAGCTCATACAGTCGTTCACAATTATGTCTGCATCATGAATTAAAAAGTAAGCACATGATAAAAATTCATGTACATCATATCTACCAATAATAATAAAAACGTGTTAAGATAAAAGCAGGTGTATAAGACAGGTGTATAAAAACAGTTGTATTAAAAAAAAAATAGGTGTATAAAAACATGTGTAGGGAACAGGAAACAAACAGCCACAGGTCAGCTGTTGTACAGTCTGATGCATAGGCGGCGCGTATATAAGGCTAGGGGGGGCTATGCCTACCCAGAATATTATGCTCGGAATCTTGAAATGTATATAATATATGCGCAGGCTGCTGGCTATTGTGTGTGTCTTGTGCTGCAGCCGGCTGGCCGAGGTGTCAACGACGAAGGTGTCAATCGGTGGCAGCGTTTAACATTCCAGGTACAGGCAGTAACCAATCACGCATAGGCTCAGGTTAAATAATGTAGCCAATCACATCATTCACATGATCATCCTGATCCCGCAGGCAGAGTAAAGCAAACATCTGTGTGTTCTGAATTTCAGCCCGCCGATTGCTTTGTAGCGAACACCAGCGCACTATTTTGAGTCAAATTTCAAAAAGCAAAATGGATATATACGGTATTTTTCCAAGGCATAAACAAAGTAATTTAGAAGCTGCACCGGGCTGGCCCTGGGCATAACTACCGATCACCTGAGGCTGTATGTTGTTTTATCTTGGCAAACAAGGGCTTGCTCTAAGAATTGATTGATTGATTGATTGATTGATTGAAAAGTTTATTAACAGATTGCAGAATGGGTACAGTACAGTACAGCTCAATACATACAATTGTTAAGAGGATGCAGACCTGAGAAAGACTTTCGTCTTGTTTCCATCAGGGTCCCCCATTTTCAATTCATCATATGACACACATGACATACAGATAGACAGTACTGCTACATCTATACATTTATGACATACCAGATTTTCAAATACAGTACTGTTTGTGATACTAAAAAAATCCAGAAGAAGAGTATATACATTTGACATAGAAACGGTGCATTGGGGGAGGTTGGGTAGGTGGGGTGGGGCTGTACATTGGAGGTGGGGGGGGGGGGGGGGGGGGGGGGGGGGGGGTTGGGTAGGGGGGGGGGACACTGTACATTGGAATACTGACATACATTTGACATGGAAACTGTACATTGGAGGAGGTTGGGTAGGTGGGGTGGGGTTGGGTGGGGCTGTACATTGGAATACTGACAAAGTCATGCTTGGTCTTTATTGTACAACTAGGTTAGGACATTTGTAGGGGCCAGTTTTGAATTGCAGTCTCCCGTAGGTGTTCTTTGAGAGTGTTTTTGAAGGTGGGTAGTGATTTACATTCCTTTACAGCTTTGGGTAGGGCGTTCCACATTGTTGTGGCATAATTGCGAAACGTGTTTAGTCCCTTGTTTGAGCTGAATCTGGGTTTTACATGATTTGTGGAGCTCCCTCTGGTGTTGTGATCGTGGTATTCACTGACCTTTGGGAAGTATTTTGACATGTACATGGGTACCTTGGTCGTGTAGTGTATCTTGTAGACCAGGCCCATTGCAAGTTGCTGTACTCTGTTGTCTACTCTAAGCCATCCTAGGTTGGCAAAGTGTGCAGGGGTGAGGTGGGTTCTAGGAGTCAGGTCAAGCAGTAGTCTGACTAGTTTGTTTTGAGATGTTTGTAATTTGGTTTTTAGTGCCTTTGAGGTGCTTTGGTACCATGAGGTGCAAGCATAGTCGTAGTACCCTTGAATGAGTGCTCCTGCCAGAGTCTTCAGGGTATTCTTGTTTACCAGGGAGGAGATCCGGTACAAGAAACGAGTTCGTTGATTGACTTTTTTTATTACATTGGATGCCATTTTGTCACAGGAAAGATTAGCCTCTAGGATGGAACCTAGGTAGGTAATTTCATCTTTCCTTGTGACAATATTGTCACCCACTGTAACTGAGAAGCCGTCTGTTTTGCTGAGTTTGTTATTTGAACCGAAGAGAATGGACTCTGTTTTGCCCATGTGTAATGATAGTTTGTTGTCGGCGAGCCATATGCAGATTTTGCCTAGTTCCGAGCTGAGGGTTTTTTCAACCTGTAACTTGTTCTTGATGATGACATGATGAGAGTCCGAGTTCATCAAATCGTGGAAACTTTTTAGAGCTACTGTATGTACATTGTTTTCAAAGCATGATGAGATCTAAATTACAAAAAACGTTCACTTCATTGCAACTTGTGATTCAAGTTGTGAACGGTCTTTCTCACCAAGATGAAACGTCGCATTTATCTGCATTAAGGTAAGACAATGGTTAATATATTATTGGATGCCTTCATTTGAACACTTAATTTGCACTATATATAAATGAGTGGGGCTCACTGTAGTATAGCCTAGTAGTGTGTGTGTGTATATGAAATCAGAACCTGGACAGTTTGCGTGCAACCAAAAATAAAAGGTCAAATTTTTCAAGCTGCGCGCGGGGACCGTTCCCTTTACAGCCTTCCCTGACCTAAAGCCCACGCGCCGCCTATGGTCTGATGGCTGTGGGGAGAAAGGACCTGATCAAACATATACAACATTTCCCCACACACATTAAAAGAGCTGAGCCTCCTAAAGAAGAACAGCCGGCTCTGTCCCTTCCTATAGAGCGCGTCCGTGTTTGCAGACCAGGCCAGCTTGTCGTCCAGGTGCACACCTACATACTTATGTGGCGGGTGGCGCTAATGAGAAAGGAGGAGGGGCCTCAATGAGCCAGGTTCCGTTATAGGGGGCCACCTGCAGGCGGAACGTGAGGTGAACTGTTTGTTCCGGCCGGTGCAGTGAGGCAGTGCACACCTCACTCCGTGATGCAGGAACGAGCATTATACACTACGGTAGGCAGTGGTAGCATCTATGGGTTATGGATAGCGGTTTTAATTGTGTGCTTTATATGTGTGACATGGAGTGTTTGTTCCAGATCACTTGCCTGGTTCCCAGCGGGATTGAAGGTAGTTGGTAGGATAGGACCACCGACGTAGCACACTTTGTTTTAGCATGTAATGTTGTCTAATAATTATGTGTGTTATTGTGTTAATACAACAATCAAGGTGCCCTTCTTTTTTCATAATCTTTTACAGTTACTGGTAAATCAAGGTAAATAGAGTGCAATATAGCATCTAATCAACACACTGCAAGTGGGGAGATAACAGTGGAGAGATTGAAATCTATCAGAATAGTAGTAGTAGATTATTTTATTCAGCCATCACACACAAAACAATAATAGTGCACAATCATTCCAGACGGTCAACAGTCTGATTTGGGCAGTGACTAAAAAGGTACAGGCTGATGCATAATGCTTAGATATACCTGTCCTATATTCTTATGAAATTAACTAAATAAGGATTATTCACATTTGTAATCCTCAAAAATAGCTACACAAACCATTTTCTTGAAAACCAAACGCGAATGACTTGTGTATATCAGCATTGTTCCACATGTTAACCAACCATAGAAATACATCTCCTTTGAATCCCTTTCTTAGCTTTAGTCATTCTTATACAGTATATTCTCTCATTAGACTAACTTCTAGTGAATGAAATAGTAAAGTTAAAATATTCCCCATTTTTTGTGAACCCCCTGAACCTCCTCAAGCATCCCTGGGCCACAGACCCAACATTATAATAATAATAATAATCTTTATTTGTATCGCACCTGAAGACAGAAACATCTGCACATTAAACATTTATTCATTCTATATACATGTCACATTAAAACCCCAGATATGCCTAATATATAGGATCGAGATCAAGGTAAATAGAGTGCAATATACCATCTATTTATGGTATACTATATTTAACTGTATATTTTACTGTAATGATCATGGGTTTAAATAAACAACATGCTTACAACACAATAAACATGGGTTTGGATTTTATTTAATGATAAGAGAGACACATGTAGAACTTTGAACTTAAAAGTTTATTAGATATCTGAGAGCCTCATTTATCAATACAAGTATGGTATGTGTGAAACGTTAATCAATTACTGTGCCACACTTTACTTTTTACATTTTTTAACAGAATGTATGTTGACATATGCCACAACAATGTGGAACGCCCTACCCAAAGCTGTAAAGGAATGTAAATCACTACCCACCTTCAAAAACACTCTCAAAGAACACCTACGGGAGACTGCAATTCAAAACTGGCCCCTACAAATGTCCTAACCCAGTTGTACAGTAAATTACCAAGTATGGCTTTGTCAGTATTCCAATGTACAGTGTACAGTGTGTGTCCCCCCCCACCTCCAATGTACAATGTACTGGGGTTCTGTGCCACAGTCGCATGTGGTTGAGCCACTAAGATAGCCCCATCTGCTTCGGGCTTCCCTGGAACGACCAACACCTGGAAAGGAGCTAAGCAGCTATGACCCACGTGGCGTGTGGCCGGGACTACACACAATATCGGACCTTAACAGGAAACCCAACAGCACAGCTAACATTGCTGCCTCCCTGCTTTTACGCCCGTTTTGAACGGTACCACCAACCTTCCAGGGGAAGCCCCCACCACTCATTAACCCCTCCCACAAGTCTGTACAATGAATGGTCCATGATATATGAAAGGGGCGGGGCTTATTGCAATGGACAATAATTAATTCATAAATATTTGTAATGCATGTATATCAATGACAAACAATAGGTTCACTATGGCATGTCTATATATTGTTAACAGGTGCCAGAGAGCTGATTACCAGCGAACCTGTGTAATATCACCCTCTTGTGGTGAAAAGCTGTAACTTCATACTGAATATGCATTTCAATGATGGAAAATAATTAACTTAAAATACTTGTCCAAAACTGCCCTATTGTGAAGTTAGCTGCAGGGGGGAATGGTAGTCCAACAAACAGTAAAGTAGCAACAGAGAATGAGACACTTGTTTTAAATTAAACCATTCTTTTTCTGCCTAGGTTATGTCTCTAAACTCTTACTGACAAAGAAATCACTTCCGGTTCCTTATATTACGGGGAGAGGGGGGGATGGACTAATAGGTTAAACCCAGAGATTTATCACAAATTAATAATATAGCCATACCATCGGTAATATGAACAAAAACTAAATCTTTATATTAAATCAAATTAGATTCGTGTAAATATTTCAATTCAATAATGTAAATGAGAATAAATAAATATAAAAACTTCTATGAACACAAAATCACTATTCTGGCTGCTACATTTCCAATCCCTAATTGTTACCGTGGAACAATTATCAATGAATGATAATATTGCTGCCATATTCTACAACATTGATACATATAATATATACAGTAATAACATTATGGAAGTCCATTTCTGTTTTTTAAATTGAAGTCCAGGTCCAATGTGATGTGTCCGTCTTTCAACATTGAACACTGAAGTCTTCCTGGGATCAGAGCTTCAAGCACGTGACCCACCAGTTCTGTGGTGAAACAGGCTCTGAGGTTTTGTCAGATGCTCTCTGGCGCCACCAGTTATTGAAGGAATACACTGTTGCTGTCACACCTCAGTCTTCTGACTGCTACCTGGAACTACTTATGAGCGAAGCCCACTAGAGCACGACATATCTGCAGTAGAGATGTCCGCTGTCACTCCAATACAATGGAGCTAAATGGCACCGGGTTTGTGCCAAAATAATACATTTGAAAATCTCAACATTAATGTCTATAGCTTTTTATTTCATTTAGCAACTATTTTCTGTAGAGTATTCTACTTTTAACTTAAGTAAAATATCATGTCCTAATGGCTACACAGCATTTTAAATTATAACACTCATAATGAAAGAGTCAAAACAAGCATATGAGATATATTTTATTGACTGAATCAAAAAAGGAGGTACAGAATCTTTGTGTTTGATATGAATGAAGATAAACAGAAATCAATCACAAAACAAAAATAAGTCCTAAGGATTCCTATTGGGTATACTACTTAGTATAAGTACATGGGTATAAGGTCCAGGGTTCGAATCCCGCTTGGGGACCAGGTTTCCATGGTGCCAGTTACCCAGGTGGGGTATCTCCCAGGCCTTTCTGTGTGGAGTTTGCATGTTCTCCCCGTGCTCGCAAGGGTTTCCCCCCCGATAAGATAAAACCCAATGGAAAAACATGCACAACAACAAGATCGCTAACGCTGTGGCGTCCTTGACGAAGACGGACAGGAGCACTTGGATTGGTCCCCTGGCGCGGCTCACGTTGTGCCTGTCTGCTCCCGGCTGCCCTTGGGGGGGAAGGACGACGGGATGGGTTAATCGCAGATACGAATTGCATGCATGCATCGCATGTGTGCCAATTGATGACCTCGGAGCAGGTCCTAAATTATTATTATAAATTATAAATTATTATAAATTATATTATATTGAGTATACTACTTATTATAAGTACATGGGGTTCCTGTTGAGTATACTACTTAGTATAAGTACATGGGGTTCCTATTGAGTATACTGCTTAATATAAGTACATGGGGTTCCTGTTGAGTATACTACTTAGTATGGGAAAATAATTTTTGGGCAGCACGGTGGTTAGTGGTTAACACTGTCGCCTCACAGCTAGAAGGTCCTGAGTTCGATTCCCGCTTGGGGACCAGGTTGCCAGGTACCCAGGTGGGGTATCTCCCGGGCCTTTCTGTATGGAGTTTGCATGTTGTCCCCGTGCTCGCAAGGGTTTCCCCTCCAGATAAGATAAACCCAAAGGAAAAACATGCAGAACAGATCGCTAACGCTGTCGCATCCCTGACGAACTTGGATTGGTCCCCGGGCGCGGCCCACGCCACAGCCCATGTCTGCTCCCGGCTGCACTTGGGGGGAAGGACGACGGGATGGGAAAAGTGCAGAGAGACATTTCATCAGTGCATGTGTGTGTGAGTGTTCCTGTGTGTCGCCCATCTCGCATGTGTGTGTGTTCTTCTAAAAAAGTACATGGGGTTTCTATTTAATATACTGAAAACTGTGTTTGGGGACCTGTTCCCTTTATTCTTTTCAAGTCTACTCTCAGCTTAAACGGAACAACTAAATGGTTTCTTTCCTGTATGAGTTCTAGTGTGTTTCTTCACATTTGATTTAACATTGAACCCTTTCCCACAAACTGAACAGCTAAATGGTTTCTCTCCAGTATGTGTTATCATGTGTTGATTCAGATTTGTTTGCTGACTGAACCCTTTCCCACAAACTGAACAGCTAAATGGTTTCTCTCCAGTGTGAGTTCTCATGTGTGTCTTCAGACTTGTTTGCAGACCGAAACCTTTCCCACAAACTGAACAGATAAATCGTTTCTCTCCAGTATGAGCCATCATGTGCGTCTTCAGATGTGCATTCATACTGAACCCTTTCCCACAAACTGAACAGCTAAATGGTTTCTCTCCAGTATGAGTTATCATGTGTCTTCAGACTTGTTTGCTGACTGAACCCTTTCCCACAAACTGAACAACTAAATGGTTTCTCTCCAGTATGAGTTATCATGTGTGTCTTCAGACTTGTTTGCTGACTGAACCCTTTCCCACAAACTGAACAACTAAATGGTTTCTCTCCAGTGTGAGTTCTCATGTGTGTCTTCAGATATCCCTTCCTATTGAACCCTTTCCCACAAACTGAACAGCTAAATGGTTTCTCTCCAGTATGAGTTATCATGTGTTTCTTCATATTTGTTTGCAGACCGTTATCATGTGTTTCTTCAGACCTTCTTTAAGCCTGAACCCTTTCCCACAAACTGAACAGCTAAATGGTTTCTCTCCAGTATGAGTTATCATGTGTTTCTTTAGATTTGTTTGCTGACTGAACCCTTTCTCACAAACTGAACAGCTAAATGGTTTCTCTCCAGTATGAGTTCTCATGTGTTTCTTCATATTTGATTTATCATTGAACCCTTTCCCACAAACTGAACAGCTAAATGGTTTCTCTCCAGTATGTGTTCTCATGTGTGTCTTCAGACTTGTTTGCTGACTGAAACCTTTCCCACAAACTGAACAACTAAATGGGTTCTCTCCAGTGTGAGTTATCATGTGTGTCTTCAGATGTTGCTTCCTACTAAACCCTTTCCCACAAACTGAACAACTAAATGGTTTCTCTCCAGTATGAGTTATCATGTGTTGCTTCATATTTGTGAACCCTTTCCCACAAACTGAACAACTAAATGGTTTCTCATCATCAGTCTCACCTCCAGAACTGTCATCATCACCGTCATCAGTCTCAGCTCCAGAACTGTCATCACTGTCATCAGTCTCAGTTAGAGAACAGTCTGAAGAGAGAGGCTGGCTATCTCTAGTTGGTTCTAAATCACCAGCTGGGTCTAAGTTACTGGCTAGTTCTGCTACTCCACAGTCCTCTCCTTCAGGTTCTGTTTTCATGTGTTCAGTTGAGGTGCTGGGTAAAGAGTATGCTTCTCTGTTTTTCTCCCTTTGGGTTTGAAGAGGCTGGAAGGGCAGAGCGTTCTCTTGACCATCTTCACATTTCACTGGGTCTACCGTGATCTTGGAGAGATCAGCTTCTTCCAGCCCTTGATCTAGTTCATCTTTAATCTGCTCTGGGTCCCGGTTTTGGCTGAGTTGTGAGGACAGAGTGTTCTCACCTTCATTTTCACATTTCATAGGTTGTAAGGTCATCTTGGAGCCATCAGCCTCCTCTAGATCTTGACACAGTTCCTCCTGTTCCTCTTTAATCTGGAGGGGCTCTGTGTCCTGGGGTTGGCTGAGCTGTGAGGACTGAGGTTTCTCTTCATCATGTTCACTCTTCACAGAGACAGGAAGCTCCTCTCCCTCCTGACTGATCCAGAGTTCCTCCTGTTCCTCTTTAATCTGGAGGGGCTCTGTGTCCTGGGTTTGGCTGAGCTGTGAGGACTGAGGTTTCTCTTCATCATGTTCACTCTTCACAGAGACAGGAAGCTCCTCTCCCTCCTCCTGTTCCTCTCTAATCTGTAGGCGCTCTGACTCCTCCTGGACCAGACTGGGGCTCCTCTCCTGGTGCTCAGGGGGAACCTCCTCTTCACAGACAAACAGCTGTAAGGCCATGGAGTCTAGAAAGAAGGGCATACAATCATTTAAATGTAATTTGTTGTAACCATTGCTTTTGAAAGTACCAAAGGGTCAGACCACTATTTCACACTACACTCTTAACAGGAAAGTAACAACACGCTGAACCAATATATAGGGATGCACAGATCCTATACCCAGGGGAGGAAATTAGGCCATTTTACTCGCCAAATGAGTATTCTTTATGTTTGGTGAGTGATTCATGAAGAGCACTCGCCACACTGGCGAGTAGTAAGCAAAACCAAAAGAATCATTCTGCAATCTGCTGATTCGCTTACTGGCAAGCCGAACTCAAACTCCCCCCTTATGATTCCTCCCATTTGCGCCTCATTATAATCCATAACCAATGAACATCATCATTGCGCTCTAAGCTCCTCCAATGAACACTCGTTTTCTAGAAGATGTCGCCCATCTAGGGGAAGTGGACAGACCACTGCGTGCGGCCCTACAGACTCCTGTCACCGGCAGAGGAAGGGGAACTATGTGAGAATGCTATTCATCGACTACAGCTCGGCATTCAATACCATAGTCCCCTCCAAACTCATAGCCAAGCTCAGGGACCTGGGCTTGAACTATGACCTCTGCCAGTGGGTCTTGGACTTCCTGACGGGCAGACCCCAGGTGGTGAGAGCAGGCAACTGCACCTCCTCATCCATCACCCTCAACATAGGGGCCCCCCAGGGCTGTGTTCTGAGTCCCCTCCTCTACTCCCTGTACACACACGACTGTGTGGCTCAGCGGAGTAACAACACAATCATCAAATTTGCTGACGACACAGTAGTGGTGGGCCTGATCTCTGCCAACGACGAGAGGGCCTACCTGGAAGAGGTCAAGGTCCTGGCGGGATGGTGCCAGGAAAACAGCCTCTCCCTGAACGTCAGCAAAACAAAAGGAGATGATTGTGGACTTCAGGAGGTCGGGGGTCAAGGACTACAGCCCCCTCAGCATCGACGGGGCACCGGTTGAGAGAGTGAACAGCTTTAAGTACCTCGGAGCCCACATATCTGAGGACTTGACATGGACCACACACATTGACAGTGTTGTGAAGAAGGCACGACAACGCCTCTACTTCCTCAGGCGCCTAAGGAAGTTCCAAGTCAGTCAGAAGATCCTTAAGAACTTCTACTCATGTACAATAGAGAGCATCCTGACTGGCAACATCACCTCCTGGTTTGGGAATAGCACTGCACAAGACCGAAGCAGACTACAAAGAGTGACACGTTCAGCCGAACGCACAATTGGAGGGGGGCTCCCCACCCTCCAGCACATTTACAACAAGCGGTGCAGGGGTAAGGCTAAGAGAATCATTAAGGACTCCAGCCACCCGAACAACTGCCTCTTTGAACTGCTGCGGTCAGGCAAGCGATACCGGAGTCTCAAGGCGAGCACAGAAAGACTCAGAAGAAGCTTCTATCCCCAGGCCCAGGGCTCTACGCTAACCTTTTTCACTAGGGGCACAGGTGCTCCTAAATGAAAAAAGTTAGGAGCACACAAAGAAATTTAGGAGCACCCAAACATATTTAGGAGCACAGTGAAAATATTTCAAGTAAAAGAGTTTTTTTTTTTTTTTTATAAATGTATATTTGTACTGTGCGTGCATGTGTGTAAATTAGCTCTTGTTACAACCCTGCATGTTTACATTTTGTATTTTGTACTTGATGTTCATTAACATGTGCTGTCCCTATCAAATAAACTATCAAATCAAACTACTGCTACAAAAGTAACAGTCACTTAACTTTAGCTTTTGCCCCTTTTATGCATACAATGCCTATGTTTTGGCTGTGTTGCTCTTCTAGAGAAATAATCCTTTCAGGGTTGCCTATTTAAATACTGTACACCTCCAGTACAGAAACATTGTTTATGAGTTTGCGTGTCAGGTAGACCATTGATTGACAGTCGAGTCTGCCAATTACGTCACACCGCTTGCACTCCGACCGTCCGGCGCTGCAGCTGGACCCTATTGCCCACCTCTGCTGTTCATAACGCTAGCCAAGTTAGCTGTACACACAGATACAGTGGGCCAGTGACTTTAGTGTAGGGGTGTAACAATGCATCGATCCTAAGGGGGAAATTCAACTGCATCGATTTGAAAATGTTAGAATCGATTATCGCAATTTGAATGTGTACACAGTGTTATGTTGTTATCATGACCGTTACAGTCAACACAGCGGCATACGCTACTGCATCAACGTTATGATTAACAAAGCAAGGCATTCGTTTTGTTGCATTAACGTTATATTACTATTGCTATCGCTAAATCTAGGTGTTCTAAAATATATTGCTATTGGTAAGACTAGAAGTTACATGTCTCGGGAAACTCGCATATCGCAATGGTGGCGTTTCAGGAAGTAAACAAGCCAAATGAGAGCTTCCGATTGGTCATTTGCTTTCTTTCTCATGAAACCAGTTACGTCACTCTACTGTGATTGGACCGTTGGCTTGAGTGCAATGTGGGACTTGTAATTTTTTAACGATCTCGCAGCGGAGGAAAAAAAAGACGAGAGAGGCTGTAATCTGTACTCGCACAGCGTGCGCGTAATTGATTTTTACGGCTCGCACACAAATATTTTTAGGGGCATATGCGAGCAATTTGGTCGCACTGTAGAGCCCTGAGGCCATCAGGCTGCTCAACGAACAATAAACACTACACAACATTAGTAAATTGCACATAGCACACACATCCACACGCACACACCCACTTTAAACAAACACACTGCAGCACCCACTCTCCACACTTTATATTTATTGATAAAGGATTTGCACTACAACTCGTACACCTTAATGTAAATTCTAACTAAATTGTACCTCATCCCATTTCTGCTTTGCACTATATAGTATTGTATATTAGTACACTGCATAGTATATTGTATATTATATGGTAACTCAGTTACGTCTATTCCGCATCGAACATTGTACATATGTCTATACTGAACACTGTGACCTCATTTTTTACTTCTAATTTACATGCTATACTATGTTATTTCATACTTATCTTGTCTTGCACAGTCTCTGGAGCGTAACAGTAAGAAGCATTTTGTATAAAAGTATTCTGTACTTCTGTATGACAACTATTAAAGAAACTTGAAACTATTGACTGTAGAACGGGAGCTCTCTCTCGCTCTCTCGCTATATGTTGACTGTATCATGCCCAGCCTCGGGCAGCGCTATTATTTAAGAATATGTTGACTGTATATAAAAAATAAAATAAAGAAAAATAAAAAAAAATTATATTATTATTATTATTATTATTTTTTTTTTTACCTTTAGGGGGGGTAAAATCTCGCACAGGGCCTCGCATTTCTCCCAGGTGGCCCTGCATAAATGCATATATAGATTATCAAATGCCGTTTGTTGCCGATCCACGCTATATTAAAAATTTCAACTGTTGTATGGTCCTAAACGTTATGACTAGAGATGTTCCGATACCATTTTTTCCTTTCCGATCCGATTCCGATACCTAAGCTTTGGGTATCGGCCGATACCGATACTTATCCGATACCAGTGCACAAAAAAAAAAAAAAAAAAAACGATATTATATAAATCTTTTATAAATATATATATATATATTTTTTTAACAAATACTGTTTTATATATACTGTTTTTTAGTAATAACTAGAAAGTAATGGTATTTATTCAACAACAGGTGATTGTATAGATTTGTATTAGTATCATTAATCAATGAGTATGGGGCTTCAGCACTGCAGATATACCCTACTCCAATGATCCACACGGACATTATACGTTGCTGCACTCGCTACCCACTGGCTCTGCAGATATACCCTACTCAGTCTGTCTACAAGGCTCCGTTTCAGTAGCAGTCGGATCTGTTGTGATTTTTGCACAATAAATATTCAACATTCTCTTTTGAGACTCCGCCTCAGACTCTTATCATTTGGCACTAAAAGCTAAACATTGTCACCGATATGGCTGTCCGCAACATGTCATTAATTGTGTACGCGAGGTGGTCTCAATGACGACTTCAACGTGAGCTAAGTTAGCATAGCATGAGCTGCCGGTATATGAAAAGACTGTAACGTTACTGGTGACATTGTGATTTAACGAATACTCCTTTGCCAACTTGCTGTACTTTGCTTGCAGGTCTGCAGCCATTATTGCTGGATTATATGAATAGCCCCAACTTTAGCCAAGGTAATGTTAAAGCTAGCTTTCGGTTAGCTGTTCAATGCTAATAACACCAGCCACCAAGCGAACCCATGAGCTCCCCGTCAACACCGCTCTGTCGGGACGATGACATTTAAGAAAGTATCTGCTGTTAAAATGACAAATGGCATTGACACTTTAATCGATTAAGCACCCGTTTGTTTTATAATGCTTACTCAACAGACCACAGTGTTGTTGATAAATTACGTCATATGGTATCGGAGCGCAGCATTAGAGGGTACTCGCCGATACCGATACCAGCATTTTAGCCAGTATCGGCGGCTTTTCCGATACTGGTATCGGAACAACTCTAGTTATGACTGATCATGCGCGGGTGAACGGAGGGGGGGGGGGGGTCATTTATAATTCCGTGATCATCGTTAAATGCTTTATGTAGTATGGGTGATATATAGATCAGAGCAGTTTGTATGGATAATAATAAACAAACAGGCTGAAAGTTACGTCAGCCTCCTCTTACCGTTGGGCGATGAGACTGGAGCAAAAAGATCCCAGTTATTTGATGGGGATCGAGTCGATCCATTTCCAGTATGTATAATACTAATACACGCCCAAATCCAGGGTTAGAAATTAACATTTTTTTTCAAGGGCTTTTTTTGCCCCCCTTAATTGATTTTCGGGGGCTTTTTTTTGTATTTCGGGGGCACTGAATTTTTATGATAAACGGTAGGGGTGGGACGGTTCACAAAATGGACGGTTTGGTTCATATCACGAATTTGGGGTCACGGTTTTCAGTTCGATATACGTTAATTTTTATTAAAAAAAAATTAACACTCAAATCTAAAAGTCAAGATAGACTGCGCTCACAAATTATAACACTGGGTGCTGAAATCCCGTCGAGTATAATAGAAAAAGAAAGCAATACGCTTGGACCAGCACTCACAGATTTTGGTATATTTAATGGCAGCCTGAAACAAACATGTTTCGGAACATAATCGTTCCGAAACATGTTTGTTTCAGGCTGCCATTAAATATACCAAAATCTGTGAGTGCTGGTCCAAGCGTATTGCTTTCTTTTTCTATAACACTCAAATCTAAACATGTTTCTCATTTATTAAAAATAAAATAAAAGGTTTACAGTGTTTACAGCCTTAAATAATGTTTGGCACACAAAGACCGAACTGACTGAAAAATATAGGGTACATTTGTCAAAGTATTAATTTAGTGCAAACAAACAATATGCTCAGCCAGCACTAGACTTTCCTTTCTTTATTTAATATAAACACACAAAAACAATGTCAACCATGTTTAAATTCCCTGCTTGTCAGTTCTTAATGGAAAGATTCGTTTTCTGCTTGAAATTATTATGTTTCTGTCTACATATATTTAGACTAACATTATTTAAATATTGAGTGCAACTGTGGTGGATTACGTAATTCGGTGAGTTGGAACTATCTATGGGTTGGCGCCGGGTCCCCACGGACATTTTAGCGTGTGGCACCGCCACCTTCAGCTCCGGTCACGTTAGGAGCAGTTCATAACGTCAACAAGCAGCGCGAAAGCGGCAATAGTCCCGGTTGGAGTTAGTAAAACACAGTTGTATGTTAGCCTTCTTGGATGTTGAATAAACGCCTATCATTGTCTTTAAACACCCCGCCTCTCAGACTCCCATTTCCTCCTCTGCTACAGTAGCTAGTAGCTACGGTGTTAGCTGTTGTTGTGAAGGGCTAGCTAGCTAACAGCTACAAACATTGTACAAACTGCTAACGCTATGGCAAGATGTGTGTAGGCCTATGTAATGTTAATGGCTATGTTTTTAAAGTCGTAATGAAGATTGATTTATATTGTGCGTGCCATTTTTACACAAACTGACTAGCACCTGGCTGCTGCTGCTGCTGCAGCCAGTGCAGAACACCGGCTCCGCCAAATGATTTTTTTTATTTGCGCGTCATCTGAACCGTATACGATACACAGACGCTCCATTACCGGATAAATATATATATATAATTAGTAAACTGTCGGGGGCATTAAGTGCCCCCCTTAACTGATTTTCGAGGGCATTTTATCCATTTTCAAGGGCATTATGCCCCAAGCCCCCGTTAATTTCGAACCCTGCCCAAATCATGTCGATTATTGAGTTATCCAGCGTTCCATATCCACGGTATGTGGCTAGAGTCCCGCGACGATATGCGAGTGGCCGGAGAGTTGCAGAGTTGTGCCGGCTCACACAGCATCAGACCAGGCTCCGTGAGGGAAATATGAATACCATGGCGAAAATATGAAATATGATCTCAATAACGTCGTACGCCGTGGATTGGCAGAATTCGCATGAACTTGAAACACGTCGTACAACGTGATTGGCGGGGAAAGTGTTAATGACGTCAGATACGGTGCCCGCCAGTTGGATGTATACAACTCAAAGTGTGGAAGTAAAGAACCTTCAGCTATATTGTCATCGTGTGGACATTCAATTCTTTCTGCTAGACACTAAAGGCCTCTACATGATACAGCAACTGCAACGCAACTGCAACACAACATCAGCACGACTTCAACGCAACATGTTGCAGAGGGTGTTGTAGAGTGTGTTGTGAGGATGTTGCGTACCTCTCCCCAAAATCTAATCTGAACAACCTTGCGTTGATGTTGCGTAGCAGTGATTGGTTGGTTAGCGAATGGGGGACGGGGCTGTCATAGAATAATATTGGTCCCGCAGGGAGGAATACCATCCTCGAGTTAATGTAATTTATACAAATGGAAGTATTGATTTCACCGTAACGAATCATTAAAAAAATATACCGTTAACTGGAATATGTTGTTTCTTTACACATATGTTGGATTATGTAATTGGTTTGTCATGACAAACTAATAAAGAAATCGCGAATTAGTGATATTTCATGATTTCCGGAGATCGCTTTCTATATTCTATAGTTTAGCTATGTGGAAATGGTTGGGCTCATTTGACAAAAGACGAGTTGCTGTACAATACGCCAAAAGCCGTTTGTTTATACATGCCGTCGTTCGTTCACAATTCCACGCTAAAAAAGGTAAACACAAGCCGAAATCGAAGCGGATTTCCTGGAAGCGGAGTTATGAAGGGTTTTCTGCGGGGAGCGCAAATCATATTTTCTCGTCCGAGACACACTATTCCAAGTGCATAATTTCACACACTGTACACACACCACATATTGTTGTTTATCATTCATGAAATGCAACAGATATTATATAGGGATATTGTTATCGATTACGTTGTATGCATATATTTATTTGTACAATTACTGTATATATATCGCCTCAATGTCACAACTTACTGCATACATATCTCATCATAGCGATACTATATATAGGCATATTCAACGTAATTAAAAAATATCGATATAAAAAGAAGCCATTTACCAAAATGTCCATATAACTTAAGCTTTACTGCATTTCATCTAATTTAAGCTAATCCTGATCAGAGGCAGAGCCAGAGAACAGCAGACAGTGTGGACTGGGGAAAGGGAAATGGGGGGAGGGGGGCACTCTCCCTTTCTCTGTGTGTGCGCATTTGGAAAGACGATGAAGTCAGGAGTATATTATAGTAAATTGAGGATTACTGAGGATGGACAGATAATGTTGATATTCAAATATAAAGAAGATAATAATAAATGAATTCATGATCATCATGCAACATAAAACAATTGTAGAAACGGTTTGGGAGAGGAAGGGGTTTATACATGCCCTGATGCCTCAGTGTATGGCAGTGTAAAAAGGTTGGTTGCCCTATAAATATATATATATGCGGTAATTAAAAAAAATATCCCTGAACCCTACCGTCATAGGCAACTACCGTCCTGTCTCTCTTCTCTCCTTCCTTTCTAAAACACTTGAACGTGCTGTATCCAACCAACTTACTGCTTATCTCTTACAGAATGACCTCCTAGACCCTAATCAGTCAGGCTTCAGGACTGGTCACTCCACAGAGACAGCCCTCATTGCGGTCACAGAGGCACTTCACTTAGCAAAAGCGAAAGGCCTCTCCTCTGTCCTGATTCTCCTAGATCTATCTGCAGCCTTCGACACAGTCAACCACCAGATCCTCCTCGCGGCCCTCGCAGGAATGGGAGTGGCTGGCTCTGCGCTGACATGGCTGTCATCATACCTCAATGACCGCTCCTACCAAGTGTCATGGAGAGGGACCCTGTCGGCCACCCGCCCCCTGCGGACGGGTGTCCCCCAGGGCTCGGGTTTTAGGACCCCATCTCTTCTCCCTCTACACTAAATCACTGGGTAACATTATCACGTCTCATGGCTTCTCCTACCATTGTTATGCCGATGATACTCAACTCTTCCTCTCCTTCCCTCCCTCAGATATCCACGTCTCTGAGCGGATCTTGGCCTGTCTGTCCGACATCTCCGCCTGGATGACGACCAACCACCTCAAACTGAACCTAAGCAAAACAGAATTGATCCACCTGCCGGCCAAATCCTCCCCCCTGACCGACCTTTCCATCACAGTCGAGAATGCAGCTGTGACCGCGTCCCCGACCGCCAAGAACCTTGGTGTTGTCCTCGACGACCAGTTGAACTTCTCTGCTCACATCGCACCTGCACTTGCATCGTCGCCATTCTTTTATGCCCACGTCGCGTGGCCAGTAGGGATGGGTACCGAATTCTGTACTTTTGAGGCACCGAACCGAAACACGTCGGTACTACCGAGTATCGAATCAAGTGAGAAACAGAAAAAAAAAATAAAAAAAAATATATATATATTTTCTTTTTTTAACTTTTTCTTTTCATGTCAACGTTCACACGCACAATATATGCTTACCTAGGATTTGACTTGATTCAACAACAAAGCAGTCGGAGCAATGACAAGCCGAAAACTGTCGAAATTGTAGTTATTTGAAGTTTGGATTTTTTTTTACGACTGGAGGTAAATAAAATTTCTTGAGACTAAAGTACCGAAAAAAGGTACCGTTGGGTACCGGTATCGATTCACAGGTACCGGTACCGGTTCAAATGTGAAAGGTACCCATCCCTAGTGGCCAGACCTAAATTAACGTTACATTAGCTGCTTATGCTAACTAAGCTAAGAGAGAGAGAAACGGAGAGAGGAGAGGGGAAGGAGGAGGAGGGGCGGGGGCATTCTGTCTGTGTGTGTGTGGGGACTGGGGGAGGGGCATTCTGTGTGTGTGTGTGTGTGTGCGCGTGCGTGTGCGTTTGAAAATACCAGATGAAGTCAGGAGTATTATTATATTGATATTATTTACTGAGGATGGACAGATAATGTTGATATGATCATCATGCAACATAAAACAATTGTAGGAACAGTTTGGGAGAGGAAGGGGTTTTAGCTTGCGTGTTGTGAGTTCCAAAACATTTGACTTAAAGCTCAATATATAAAAACGTGGCACTTTACAGTGAACAGGAGGTCTATTTGTATTAAAAACAATAGATTGTTTTTCATTTAAATGTCTGGAAGAGCTCAAATAAAAACGTCAATTGATATTTCCGTAGCCTTTTTTTAGTTGATCTAAATGTGACTGATTGTGTTAAATGGCCACATAATATCGTCTCATATCGATCGCAGGCACCTGAATCTAATAGAATCGTATCGTATCGTGGCAGACTTTGTGATATCGGCAAATATCGTATCGTTGGCCAAAGAATGGATATCGTATCGTATCGTGATGAAACTGGTGATTCCCACCCCTAATTCAAACCGAACCAAGCACGTCATGGTCGCAAAACAGTAAGCAAGGCTGACGTCATGCAGGAAGACTGTGTGGAGCATGCGGGAGAGAGCACAGCCGTGCTGAGGAATGTCCAGCGAAGGGACGTCAACGTAACAACTGCAACAAATTCAACCACTTTGCCAGGATGTGCAGGTCAGCACCACAGCGACGTCAGATCAAGCCACAGGCAAAGAGGATGCTGCTATATCTGACACTGGTGAGCAGCAACGTGATGATGATGATGAAATGTACATTGACATTATAACAAAACAGCATGCAAGCACAGACAAAGAACAAGAATTACAAATTGGAAAACAGAGGCACAAGCTCAAATTCAAAATTGACACAGGTGCTGCCCAGGCTAATGTAATACCAGCCAACACATTCCATGAGCTATTTGGAAATGTAGTATTAAGCCTGCAGGCATGTTAGCCTGCAGGCCCCTTTTACAGTAAGCACATGCCCACCATAGCCTGAGAGCTAGAAGACAGTCATGCTTGACTTTGATATAATTGATGCCAATGCTCCACCTGTGTTGGGCATGAGAGCATGTCTTCTAGACCTGAATTTGGTCAAAATAATCCATACAGTCAATGCACAGCCCAAACCACACATGAACATCATGGATGAATATGCAGATGTGTTTGAAGGCATTGGACTGTTTCCCGGTGAGTGTACCTTCACCTCAGACCTGACGTAACACCAGTGGTGTGCCCACCTCGCCGCATACCATACGCCCTACGCAGTCGGCTCAAAAGTGAGCTGGATGAAATGGAGAAAATGGACATAATCCAGAAGGTCACTGAGCCAACAGACTGGGTCAATGCACTGGTGGTTAGTAGAAAAGCCCAAAACAGGAAAGCTTAGGATTTGTCTAGATCCCTCATTTTTTGTCTAGAAGTCTCATATTATGAAATTTAATGATTTGGTTTACTATAAAAATATGCAAATAATGTACAGAGCTAAAGCAAAGTTACTCCCAAGTGGGGTGCAAAGGTTTTTTACAACACATGAAAGAAAATATGATTTGAGAGATATTTGTAAATTTACTGTTCAGAAAGCTAAGAAAGGGATTAAAAGGAGGTGTATTTCTATTATTGGGGTTAACTTGTGGAACAATGCGGATATACAGTTAAGAATGAGTAATTCGATTTTGGTTTTTAAGAAAAAGGTTTGTAAAGCAATTTTTGAAAAATACAAGGGTGAATAACACTGTTTTGTTTGCTTTTTTTCTTTTTTCTTTTAGAATACTGTTTTGGAATCTACATTTTTGTATTTTTTTATTAATGCTAAATTTTGAAAAATGTTTTTGGTAAGAATATAGGACAGGCACATATAAGCACTATGCTTCAGTCTGTACCTTTTTCAGTCACTGTAAATAATCAAATATTGATAAATGATGATGTATATTGTATTTTTTTTTTTGATGACTGAAAAAAAAAAACTACTACTACACTGGTGGTTAGTAGAAAAGCCCAAAACAGGAAAGCTTAGGATTTGTCTAGATCCCCGCCCCCTGAACAAAGCCATCCAGAGACCCTACTACCCGCTCCCTATTCTAGATGACATTACCCCAAAATTAGCGGGTGCACAGTATTTCAGTGTGCTAGACGCCAGGTCTGGGTACTGGACAATAAAACTCAGCCGAATCCGTTCTCACCACGTTCAACACCATCTATGGCAGATTATAGGTTCAATAGACTCCCATTCGGAATCATATCTGCACAAGATGAGTTTCAGAGACGAGTGGATGAGGCCTACGAGGGGCTCCCGGGCGGCGCCGCCATTGTCGATGACATCATTGTGTATGGCCGCACGAAAGAGGAGCATGATGCCAACCTGCGTGCCATGCTAGAGAGAACCAGACAGAGAGGAATATAGTGAGACTGTCTGCAAAGTTGATAGGTTTTTGTGCTTTGATTTTCAGCTATGCGTCATGCTTCTCCTTTAAAAGAAGGGGGATGTGGTATCCTGGAATAATGGTTTCACCCATATGTTGGTTTAGCCCAGATTCTGTGGCTGAAACCCTGATCCACTCATTTATCACCTCCCGGTTGGACTACTGTAACGGAGTCCTGTTCGGGGTACCCAGCAAAGCCCTGGACAGGCTCCAGTATGTTCAGAACTCAGCTGCCAGGGTTCTCACTCACACCAAGCCCTGGCAGCACATCACCCCCACCCTCATCCACCTCCAGTGGCTCCCAGTCAAGTTCCGCATCACTTTCAAACTCCTGCTCCATGCCCTCGCCCCCCGATACCTGTCTGATCTCCTCCACCAGCACACTCCATCCCAGAACCTACGATCCTCTGATCTAGGTCTCCTCTCCATCCCTCGCACCAGGTTACGGACTTTCGGGGACAGAGCCTTCAGCGTGGCGTCCCCTACCCTCTGGAACTCTCTCCCCCGCAAAATTCGCAACGCCCCAACCCTGGACACCTTCAAAACTGCTCTTAAAACACACCTCTTCACCAAGGCTTTTCCCCATCAGTTAGTTTAGATTAGGTCCATTATCCCTTACGCGTGTATCACTTCCGCAACGGATTTAGTCGGATTTCGGTTTCCGGGTTGGCCTGATTGGCCGCGACGGCCACGTGACACGCGTGGCACGCCCCCGCGGCAGCGGCAGAGGCGCCGCTACACGCTGCTGTGTTTCACTGCCGCTTTCCCACTTCAACGCAATAGCAATATTGTCGCGCCATCTTCTGAGTGCAGACGCGCTGCTGTTTAATCACTTTTCCCACTTCAATGACAGAGCTGCTGTTTAATGCTAACTTTTCCCACTTCAATGACAGAGCTGCTGTTTAATAATATTGTCGCGTAGATTTCAGTGTGTATCATTTAATCATTTATCATTTAACATTTGAAAGGCATACATTGTTGTCATACAGAAGTACAGAATACTTTTATCCAAAATGCTTCTTACTGTATGGTACAGTAACAGTCTCTGGAGCGCAACAGTAAGAAGCATTTGCACTGCAACTCGTACACCTTACTGTAAATTGTACCTCATCCCATTTCTGCTTTGCACTATAGCGTATTGTATATTAGTACATTGCATAGTATATTGTCTGGTACAGTAACAGTCTCTGGAGCGCAACAGTAAGAAGCATTTGCACTGCAACTCGTACACCTTACTGTAAATTGTACCTCATCCCATTTCTGCTTTGCACTATAGCGTATTGTATATTAGTACATTGTAGGGCTGGGCGATATGGAAAAAAATCATATCGCGATAACGATATGATAATTTTATTTTATTTCTCGATATCGATAATTATCGAATTGTTATAAGTATACAAAAAAAAAAAAAAAAAAAAAAACATTATTTTTTTTTAACAACAGATGTATGTTTATTTTGCAGCAATTCTTTGTCATTGCCGCCATCTTTAGTGTTACATCCCCTCACACTCCAGTTCTCAGGCTGCAGCTGGTTTAAAAGCTAAAGTAAACCGGCTTCTCTGCTGGCTGTGGCTCCAGAGGAGTTGAACAGTTCTGGCTCTGCTAGTTTATTTTCGATCTTTGGCGCTTTTTTGGTGGACAAACCACCGCACATGTGCACTGTGACTCGTGACTGGAGTCTAGTTCTGCTAGCACACATAGCCTACTGTGTACAGACGGTTTCAAAATGTATTTTAAATTAGAAAGCAAACAAAATAAATGGACGAGAAAAAGAAATCTGAATTTGGTCAGTATTGTCATTTGGACAAGCAAAGCCATTACTTTAAGTTGCAGGCAAGAAAGACAAGTCTGTCCACTGTCTCTGGTTTTAAAACTGCCCTGTTGCAGGTTAAAAAAAAAAAAAAAAAAAAAAAATGATTTTTCGATTTTTTTTTAATTTCGATATTCGATATCGATTATTAAAATATATCGCGATATTTATCGTTATCGTTATATCGCCCAGCCCTAGTACATTGCATAGTATATTGTATGGTAACTCAGTTACTTCTATTCTGCATCGAACATTGTACATATGTCTATACTGAACAGCGTGACCTCTATTTTTACTTCTATTTTACATGCTATACTATTTTATTTCATACTTATCTTGTCTAGCACAGTCTCTAACAGTAACAGTAAGAAGCATTTTGGATAAAAGTATTCTGTACTTCTGTATGACAACAATGTATGCCTTTCAAATGTTAAATGATAAATGATTAAATGATACACACTGAAATCTACGCTCTCTCATCCTGCTTTCCACAACGCGACATTATTATTAAACAGCAGCTCTGTCATTGAAGTGGGAAAAGTGAGCATTAAACAGCAGCTCTGTCATTGAAGTGGGAAAAGTGAGCATTAAACAGCAGCTCTGTCATTGAAGTGGGAAAAGTGATTAAACAGCAGCGCGTCTGCACTCAGAAGATGGCGCGACAATATTGCTATTGCGTTGAAGTGGGAAAGCGGCAGTGAAACACAGCAGCGTGTAGCGGCGCCTCAGCCACTGCCGCGGGGGCGTGCCACGCGTGTCACGTGGCCGTCGCGGCCAATCAGGCCAACCCGGAAACCGAAATCCGACTAAATCCGTTGCGGAAGTGATACACGCATCCCTTACCTGCCCTCATGCCCCTCCCCCCCCCCCCCCTACTTCCCTAGCCCTATTTTTTGTCCTGATTGTGAAGCGACCTTGGGTTCTATGAAAGGCGCTATAGAAATTTGATCTATTATTATTATTATTAATGACGTCAGATACGGTGCCCGCCAGTTGGATGTATGCAAGTTAACCCAAAGTGTGGAAGTAAAGAACCTTCAGCTATATTGTCATCGTGTGGACATTCAATTCTTTCTGCTAGACACTAAGAGTGACAGCCAGAACAGAAACATTACACTAGCTACTTCGCCATATAGTCCATTCTCAGTATACATGTGCAATCGAGGCTTCAAGTAGCCTATGCCTTTTTCATGTTTATACTACTTTTTAAAAACGGAGCTCACTTTTGCTGGTTGGTTGTCCCCAAAACTAAGATGGCGGCGGTCTCGTGACGTCAGAGTGTCTTGTTTGTGCATGTGTGTGTTAGAAAAAGAGTAGTTGAGCCTTGTGTGATCTAATCTCCTCCATACTCATGTGTATAAAGTGATACCAGCCTCCTTAGTCTCTCTGATCATGTTAGTACAGTAACTAGGCTGCACTAGTCTCTCTGATCATGTTAGTACAGTAACTAGGCTGCACTAGTCTCTCTGATCATGTTAGTACAGTAACTAGGCTGCACTAGTCTCTCTGATCATGTTAGTACAGTAACTAGGCTGCACTAGTCTCTTTGATCATGTTAGTACAGTAACTAGGCTGCACTAGTCTCTCTGATCATGTTAGTACAGTAACTAGACTGCACTAGTCTCTCTGATCATGTTAGTACAGTAACTAGGCTGCACAGCCGACAAACATGCTGCCTAAACAATATCCAGGTAAGATGGCGGACGGACGGTTATCCCATGATTTATGGCGTAATGTCGCATCTAATGTTTTATATATGGCAGCACCGCTGGTCTAACTGTTGGGTACATTATTTAAGGTTAGGCAATTGTGAAATACTGTAATCACAAACGGGAACATATACCTATTGATCAAAGAATAATGTCCAAAGGACCTTCTGATTAAACAAACCTGCTTTGTGTTTCTTCATCTCACGTTCACAACACTCTGAAGTTTACGGCCAGTCTCGACTCCTCCTTAGTTCAGATCTGTCTCCAGCAGCTGCCGTTCTTTACACGATCACTGCATCTAGATCTGTTCAGAGAGTAACGTTAGATATTAGCAGCATTAGCTCGTTATAGCCACAGACAACGAGGTGAAGCATGGAGTGTGGTGCCCCTGGTGTCTAGGACGAGACATTGCATGGCATTTCCGTATTTCCTGGTGACGTCAAGGAGGGCTGGACCAATCAGCTACGTACGCGTCACGCGGCACCCCACGCTCCGCCCCTTTGGAAAGAAACAGCCAATAGCTGCCTCGCACAGGGAAGGACAGTGGCCGCGACAGACCGCGCGCTGATTGGCGGAGAGGGGACGTCACTCCACATTGGGCCTAGCCCCTCCCCCCTGACCAGGCTCGGTTGAGACGTGCGGTTGGAGAGAGCATAGATATATATAGAACACTAGATAGCTTACCCGCGCTGCCGGCCAATGGAGAGCGACGTCACTGAACCGCCGCCATCTTACCCCAGTCAGCCTTGAGTGAGAGTGAGTGAGCTGCACAGACAAAAATACTCATAACTCGCTGAAATATTGACGGATTTACAAACGGTTTGGTTTATTACAAGCATTATTAACGTGGCTATGATTCAAGCGGTTTGTAAAAAAAACATCTTTAAAGAATATTTTTTTATAAGTATGCAGTATCATAACTACATCTTTGATGTTTATAGCAAACCAACCCGTTTGTAAATCCGTCAATATTTCAGCGAGTTATGAGTATTTTTGTCTGCTCACTCACTCTCACTCAAGGCTGACTGGGGCAAGATGGCGGCGGTTCAGTGACGCTGGTGACTCCGCCTTAAGCTATAGATATCTATGGGAGAGAGTGCGAGTCTGCGAGAGAGGGATGAATGATGAATGAATGAATGAATGAATGAATGAATGATGAATGAATGATGAATGAATGAATGAAAACTTTATTTAACAGATTGCAGAATGGGTACAATACAGCCAGTGGTGCAGTGGCAAATTGACAGTAGGTCAAACGCTCCACGCGCTTGAGAAGGACAACCATAAGCATCCTTCCTCCAGAAATCAACCAATCCTGGGCACTCCCATACCATATGGAAAAAGGTACACAAGGCATTTTTGTGTGCACAAAGCGCTTTTAGGTGATGGTATGGCTTTCTTTATGTAATATGCATGGAGTAAAGTATGTATAAAATCAAAATTGATGACTTGGTGGTTGGGAATTCTGGAGGATAGCAAAATGTTTTGCTAGATTAATAGCCCATTTAGACTGCTGCTATTGAATGGTATATCCACACTGGCACACTATATCAATGGGTAGAGGCTTTGAAGAAGTCTTTGCCAACATGGTGTAAACCGTTGAGACCACACCCCTGGGTCTGGTAAATATTGTGTGAAATGGATGGGTACCTAATTGACTATCCCAAGGTACACCATTGCTGTGCACAATAGAAGCTAGAAGAAAGTGCCAGGTGAATTAAAGTGTTTCTGAATGTCTTGGAATGAGCAGAGACCCTCTACCCCAGTGGTTCTCAAACTGTGGTACGCGTACCACTAGTGGTACTTGGTGGTACTGCTTGTGGTACTTGAAAACATAAAAAAAAAATATATATATATATATACTTTTTTTTTGCAGTCAGGCCACTGAACTTAGAAGCAGGCCAGGCTGCGTGTAGCCTTTTTACAACGCATCCGCGTTTCCGGCGCTCTGATTGGCCAGGTCATGTGACATGTGCACCCAATAGCGCGTTTGCCCATTTCCGCGTCGAACAGCCTGCAAACTACCTGGCGTTCTATCGCCATGCTCTAAGACAAACTCTAACCTTAACCAACTTCGAAGAGTGCCTAAGCTTAACCAGTGTAGAAACTTGCCGTCCCACGATTGGCGCTCATGTCACATGACCTGGCCAATCAGAGCGCAAAACGGGAACCCGGAAACGCGGATGCGTTGTAAAAAGGCTTCAAGCGGCCAGGCCAGTGTTTCTGGTTGCGGTGGCGTGATAGTTAGATAACCTAAATGGGGAACAACCAGGAGATCACTGTGACAGAGTAATGCAGTGTAAACAGTCATACATCTTTAATTCAACTTCAGCCCTGATCATAACCATTTATTTTTTTAGATTTTTTGTAATGTCAGATAAAAAATGAAATACTCCCACTTTTCTGAAAAGACATTACAAAAAATCCATCAAAATCTGTGTTGTTGCTAATCATTGACACATGCCTAGCCTGTAATAATCCCCACCAGAAAAATTTACTTTGCATTTGATATATTGAAAATATTTAACTTTTTGTGTGTTTTTTTTAACAATAATTTGTGATGCCGTCACACAAACACTGGCATTTAAAGGGTAAAAATTCACCAGAATGCAGGAAATTAAGTTTTTGTAACAAAATAATTGTGTGTGTGTGTGTGTGTGTGTGTGTGTGTGTGTGTGTGTGTGTGTGTGTGTGTGTGTGTGTGTGTGTGAGAGAGAGAGAATGAAGGACAATTGCTTGCTGAGAGAGAGAGAGAGAGAGAGAGAGAGAGAGAGAGAGAGAGAGAGAGAGAGAGATAATTAAGTACATTTGCTGAAATACAGTTCTTAATTTTCTCACTTGCTATGTGAGAATGTTAGTTATTATGTTCTCAATGCCCCTTGCATTGTATGAGTTGTGTGGAAGCGTTTGCTAGTTCT
The DNA here is from genome assembly GCF_963971535.1 of Notolepis coatsorum. Lineage (NCBI taxonomy): Eukaryota > Metazoa > Chordata > Actinopteri > Aulopiformes > Paralepididae > Notolepis > Notolepis coatsorum. Next base: position 18,699,755 of record NC_140173.1, on the reverse strand, counting down.
AGTGCAATCCCTTTGTACATTGTGGCTGTGTCTGACAAAAGTTAACAATAAATAATGGTATTAGGAATACATTTGCCTCCTGCGTGAACTGTGCATAGCTGAATAGACTGTATTTTAACACCGGTCATATGGTGGTACTTGGAGAGCCAGCTACGTTCTCAGGTGGTACTTGGTGTAAAACATTTTAGAACTACTACGCGGCTACGTGGCGTAGTGGGCAAGGCGCTCGCCACAAAATGCTGGAGACGCTGGGCTCGTCTTCTTTCAGTTTAGCTGGTCGTCCGTACTAATACACATTGGCCGTATTAGGGGGTGGGAAACTGATGGGTGGGGATCGGGCGTTGTGGACAGCGACTCCTACAGGTCGGTTGGTGCGCCTGCGCAGTAGAATCAGGAAGTGTCGGGGGCAGCGTGAGCCGCCCACGCGTTACTCCTCGCCACTGAGAGATCGAGCTGCGCAGGTGAAAAGATGCGACTGCTGTTACCTCAAGTACCGGAGGGGACTTGTGCTACTGTATGTATGACTTAGTCCACATTGCAGCCGGCTTGTGGGAGGCAAGAAACAGCGTCCGTGACAGGGGAGGGTTGAATTGGATGATACGAAATTGGGATGGGAGAAAATATAGAAAATGGGAGAAAAAGTGGATAAAAAAAAACATTTTAGAACTACTGCTCTACCCCAAACAAATCAGCAAGTGTAAGAACTCCCTTATTACACCACTGGGGGGCAGTATTGGACGCCTCCCAACTGGAGACCAGTGTTATCATGGGCGATTGAAGGTACAAATTTGGTGTCATTTTCCTGAGATTTTCTGCAAGACTGCAAACTGAGATTAGCTCAATAATGATGGAGCCAAATTCGTTTTTTGATTGTTTGATAGATATATTGGAATAGATTACATATTGTAATTGTAACCTATGAGGGCCGTACAGAATTTCCCTCTATATAGGGTGCCAGGACACCAATAGCACCATTGGAAGGTTGGTAGTCCCGATCCACCTTCACCTTTTTCCCTCTGGAGGGTTGAAAGTTTGAGTCTGCCAGAGGGAGCATGGAGCTGAAAACGCTAATTTGTAGGGATGCTCGATATTGGCTTTTTTACCGATACCGATATTCCGATATTGTCCAACTCTTAATTTCCGATACCGATACGATACCGATATCAACCGATACCGATATATGCAGGGTTTCCCCCCAAAAAAACGGAATAATTTCAGGTAACTAATCATTTCACTGGATGCATTCAAAAGGCTTTCTAAATGTAAGCATTATCTGTGCAAAATATGATAATTAAAAAAGTTAAAATTAACATACAAGTTGTTGAATTAAACCAACATGCATACTTTTGACAATAAATAAAATAAGAATTGGTTCTTACTTGCTTGCCTGGGTAAATAAAGGTTAAAAAAAAAAAAAAAAAAAAAACATTTTTTTTGTTACCGATACCGATATTTTCCGATATCACATTTTACTGCCGATATCGGCCGATAATATCGGTCGGCCGATAATATCGGACATCCCTACTAATTTGTGGAAGAATATTCATTTTAATATATGAAAAAGAGAATGGAATTAGAGGGGAGAAGTATTCCACCCTTGCCGATGTGTTTCTACCTCCATAAGCACTTTCTTATAATGACTTGATACAGTACTGTGCTTGTAACCGAGGGGTGGACTGAAACACCAAGATATTTAAGATTCTGGACCACTGGGATGTTAAATGGGGCAGCTAGCCATGCAGCAGAGGCATTCAGTGGCAATAATGCAGACTTTCCCCAGTTCATTTTATAGATAGATAGATAGATAGATAGATAGATAGATAGATAGATAGATAGATAGATAGATAGATAGATAGATAGATAGATAGATAGATAGATAGATAGATAGATAGATAGATAGATAGATAGATAGATAGATAGATAGATAGATAGATAGATAGATAGATAGATAGATAGATAGATAGATAGATAGATAGATAGATAGATAGATAGATAGATAGATAGATAGATAGATAGATAGATAGATAGATAGATAGATAGATAGATAGATAGATAGATAGATAGATAGATAGATAGATAGATAGATAGATAGATAGATAGATAGATAGATAGATAGATAGATAGATAGATAGATAGATAGATAGATAGATAGATAGATAGATAGATAGATAGATAGATAGATAGATAGATAGATAGATAGATAGATAGATAGATAGATAGATAGATAGATAGATAGATAGATAGATAGATAGATAGATAGATAGATAGATAGATAGATAGATAGATAGATAGATAGATAGATAGATAGATAGATAGATAGATAGATAGATAGATAGATAGATAGATAGATAGATAGATAGATAGATAGATAGATAGATAGATAGATAGATAGATAGATAGATAGATAGATAGATAGATAGATAGATAGATAGATAGATAGATAGATAGATAGATAGATAGATAGATAGATAGATAGATAGATAGATAGATAGATAGATAGATAGATAGATAGATAGATAGATAGATAGATAGATAGATAGATAGATAGATAGATAGATAGATAGATAGATAGATAGATAGATAGATAGATAGATAGATAGATAGATAGATAGATAGATAGATAGATAGATAGATAGATAGATAGATAGATAGATAGATAGATAGATAGATAGATAGATAGATAGATAGATAGATAGATAGATAGATAGATAGATAGATAGATAGATAGATAGATAGATAGATAGATAGATAGATAGATAGATAGATAGATAGATAGATAGATAGATAGATAGATAGATAGATAGATAGATAGATAGATAGATAGATAGATAGATAGATAGATAGATAGATAGATAGATAGATAGATAGATAGATAGATAGATAGATAGATAGATAGATAGATAGATAGATAGATAGATAGATAGATAGATAGATAGATAGATAGATAGATAGATAGATAGATAGATAGATAGATAGATAGATAGATAGATAGATAGATAGATAGATAGATAGATAGATAGATAGATAGATAGATAGATAGATAGATAGATAGATAGATAGATAGATAGATAGATAGATAGATAGATAGATAGATAGATAGATAGATAGATAGATAGATAGATAGATAGATAGATAGATAGATAGATAGATACTTTATTCATCCCCTTCAGGAAATGCAGGGATCTCACATAGCTCATACAGTCGTTCACAATTATGTCTGCATCATGAATTAAAAAGTAAGCACATGATAAAAATTCATGTACATCATATCTACCAATAATAATAAAAACGTGATAAGATAAAAGCAGGTGTATAAGACAGGTGTATAAAAACAGGTGTAGGGAACAGGAAACAAACAGCCACAGGTCAAAGGTCAGCTGTTGTACAGTCTGATGGCTGTGGGGAGAAAGGACCTGATCAAAGGCTGTGGGGAGAAAGGACCTGATCAAACATATACAACATTTCCCCACACACATTAAAAGAGCTGAGCCTCCTAAAGAAGAACAGCCGGCTCTGTCCCTTCCTATAGAGCGCGTCCGTGTTTGCAGACCAGGCCAGCTTGTCGTCCAGGTGCACACCTACATACTTATGTGGCGGGTGGCGGTAATGAGAAAGGAGGAGGAGGAGGGGCCTCAATGAGCCAGGTTCCGTTATAGGGGGCCACCTGCAGGCGGAACGTGAGGTGAACTGTTTGTTCCGGCCGGTGCAGTGAGGCAGTGCACACCTCACTCCGTGATGCAGGAACGAGCATTATACACTACGGTAGGCAGTGGTAGCATCTATGGGTTATGGATAGCGGTTTTAATTGTGTGCTTTTCAATATGTGTGACATGGAGTGTTTGTTCCAGATCACTTGCCTGGTTCCCAGCGGGATTGAAGGTAGTTGGTAGGATAGGACCACCGACGTAGCACACTTTGTTTTAGCATGTAATGTTGTCTAATAATTATGTGTGCTATTGTTTTAATACGACAATCAAGGTGCCATTCTTTTTTCATAATCTTTTACCGTTACTGGTAAATCAAGGTAAATAGAGTGCAATATAGCATCTAAACAACACACTGTAAGTGGGGAGATAACAGTGGAGAGATTGAAATCTATCAGAATAGTATAGTAGATTATTTTATTCAGCCATCACACACAAAACAATAATAGTGCACAATCATTCCAGACGGTCAACAGTCTGATTTGGGCAGTGACTAAAAAGGTACAGGCTGATGCATAATGCTTAGATATACCTGTCCTATATTCTTATGAAATTAACTAAATAAGGATTATTCACATTTGTAATCCTCAAAAATAGCTACACAAACCATTTTCTTGAAAACCAAACGCGAATGACTTGTGTATATCAGCATTGTTCCACATGTTAACCAACCATAGAAATACATCTCCTTTGAATCCCTTTCTTAGCTTTAGTCATTCTTATACAGTATATTCTCTCATTAGACTAACTTCTAGTGAATGAAATAGTGAAGTTAAAATATTCCCCATTTTTTGTGAACCCCCTGAACCTCCTCAAGCATCCCGGGGCCACAGACCCAACATTATAATAATAATAATAATCTTTATTTGTATCGCACCTGAAGACAGAAACATCTGCACATTAAACATTTATTCATTCTATATACATGTCACATTAAAACCCCAGATATGCCTAATAAGGTAAATAGTGCAATATACCATCTATTTATGGTATACTATATTTAACTGTATATTTTACTGTAATGATCATGGGTTTAAATAAACAACATGCTTACAACACAATAAACATGGGTTTGGATTTTATTTAATGATAAGAGAGACACATGTAGAACTTTGAACTCAAAAGTGTATTAGATATCTGAGAGCCTCATTTATCAATACAAGTATGGTATGTGTGAAACGTTGATCAATTACTGTGCCACACTTTACTTTTTACATTTTTTAACAGAATGTATGTTGACATAAAATGACCCAAAATGCTAGAACTGTTGTTGTTGTTGTTGTTGTTGTTTTTGTTGTTGTTGAGAACATTGACTAAATCCCTTTGCTCTCTATCCCCCTGGATATCAACGTTATTTTTGACATGTGGGTTCCAAGTCATTCTTGCCTTGATACAACACTCACTGTGCCGTTCCTTTTTCATCATCTTTAACCATTACTGAAAATGTGGTGCTAATTGGCTTCCAATGTATCTTAAAATGTGTCTTAAACACATAAACCCATAAAAGTCACCACATTTCACTAAAATGGACACATAAATGCATCTCAGTAGTGGTGACTTCCATCAGTTTATGTGGAGTTTATTTTATGTATGAGAAAATAAGTTGTTGATTTGTTCTTTTTGTTTACTGTATGTGTTGTTTGTTCCCTTGCATTCGCCCCTCCTCTTAATTCTCCCCAACGTTGTACTAATCAGAGACAATGCCCTTCGGCTGGGCGATGAGGTCACCCCCCCCCCCCCCCCCCCTTGACATGGAAGGAGGTGCTCCATGGTCTGGGGTTCTGTGCCACAGTCGCATGTGGTTGGGCCACTAAGATAGCCCCATCTGCTTGGGGCTTCCCTGGAACGGCCAACACCTGGAAAGGAGCTAAGCAGCTATGACCCACGTGGCGTGTGGCCGGGACTACACACAATATCGGACCTTAACAGGAAACCCAACAGCACAGCTAACATTGCTGCCTCCCTGCTTTTACGCCCGTTTTGAACGGTACCACCAACCTTCCAGGGGAAGCCCCCACCACTCATTAACCCCTCCCACAAGTCTGTACGATGAATGGTCCATGATATATGAAAGGGGCGGGGCTTATTACAATGGACAATAATTAATTCATAAATATTTGTAATGCATGTATATCAATGACAAACAATAGGTTCACTATGGCATGTCTATATATTGTTAACAGGTGCCAGAGAGCTGATTACCAGCGAACCTGTGTAATATCACCCTCTTGTGGTGAAAAGCTGTAACTTCATACTGAATATGCATTTCAATGATAGAAAATTAATTAACTTAAAATACTTGTCCAAAACTGCCCTATTGTGAGGTTAGCTGCAGGGGGGAATGGTAGTCCAACAAACAGTAAAGTAGCAACAGAGAATGAGACACTTGTTTTAAATTAAACCATTCTTTTTCTGCCTAGGTTATGTCTCTAAACTCTTACTGACAAAGAAATCACTTCCTGTTCCTTATATTACGGGGAGAGGTGGAGGGACTAATAGGTTAAACCCACAGAGATTTATCACAAATTAATAATATAGCCATACCATCGGTAATATGAACAAAAACTAAATCTTTATATTAAATCTAATTAGATTAGTGTAAATATTTCAATTCAATAATGTAAATGAGAATAAATAAATATAAAAACGTCCATGAACACAAAATCACTATTCTGGCTGCTACATTTCCAATCCCTAATTGTTACCGTGGAACAATTATCAATGAATGATAATATTGCTGCCATATTCTACAACATTGATACATATAATATATACAGTAATAACATTATGGAAGTCCATTTCTGTTTTTTAAATTGAAGTCCAGGTCCAATGTGATGTGTCCGTCTTTCAACATTGAACACTGAAGTCTTCCTGGGATCAGAGCTTCAAGCACGTGACCCACCAGTTCTGTGGTGAAAAAGGTCTGAGGTTTTGTCAGATGCTCTCTGGCGCCACCAGTTATTGAAGGAATACACTGTTGCTGTCACACCTCAGTCTTCTGACTGCTACCTGGAACTACTTATGAGCGAAGCCCACTAGAGCACGACATATCTGCAGTAGAGATGTCCGCTGTCACTCCAATACAATGGAGCTAAATGGCACCGGGTTTGTGCCAAAATAATACATTTGAAAATCTCAACATTAATGTCTATAGCTTTTTATTTCATTTAGCAACTATTTTCTGTAGAGTATTCTACTTTTAACTTAAGTAAAATATCATGTCCTAATGGCTACACAGCATTTTAAATTATAACACTCATAATGAAAGAGTCAAAACAAGCATATGAGATATATTTTATTGACTGAATCAAAAAAGGAGGTACAGAATCTTTGTGTTTGATATGAATGAAGATAAACAGAAATCAATCACAAAACAAAAATAAGTCCTAAGGATTCCTATTGGGTATACTACTTATTATAAGTACATGGGGTTCCTGTTGAGTATACTACTTAGTATAAGTACATGGGGTTCCTGTTGAGTATACTACTTAGTATAAGTACATGGGGTTCCTATTGAGTATACTGCTTAATATAAGTACATGGGGTTCCTGTTGAGTATACTACTTAGTATGGGAAAATAATTTTTGGGCAGCACGGTGGTTAGTGGTTAACACTGTCGCCTCACAGCTAGAAGGTCCTGGGTTCGATTCCCGCTTGGGGACCAGGTTGCCAGGTACCCAGGTGGGGTATCTCCCGGGCCTTTCTGTATGGAGTTTGCATGTTGTCCCCGTGCTCGCAAGGGTTTCCCCTCCAGATAAGATAAACCCAAAGGAAAAACATGCAGAACAGATCGCTAACGCTGTCGCATCCCTGACGAAGATGGACAGGAGCACTTGGATTGGTCCCCGGGCGCGGCCCACGCCACAGCCCATGTCTGCTCCCGGCTGCCCTTGGGGGGAAGGACGACGGGATGGGAAAAGTGCAGAGAGACATTTCATCAGTGCATGTGTGTGTGAGTGTTCCTGTGTGTCGCCCATCTCGCATGTGTGTGTGTTCTTCTAAAAAAGTACATGGGGTTTCTATTTAATATACTGAAAACTGTGTTTGGGGACCTGTTCCCTTTATTCTTTTCAAGTCTACTCTCAGCTTAAACGGAACAACTAAATGGTTTCTTTCCTGTATGAGTTCTAGTGTGTTTCTTCACATTTGATTTAACATTGAACCCTTTCCCACAAACTGAACAGCTAAATGGTTTCTCTCCAGTGTGAGTTCTCATGTGTGTCTTCAGACTTGTTTGCAGAACGAAACCTTTCCCACAAACTGAACAGATAAATCGTTTCTCTCCAGTATGAGCCATCATGTGCGTCTTCAGATGTGCATTCATACTGAACCCTTTCCCACAAACTGAACAGCTAAATGGTTTCTCTCCAGTATGAGTTATCATGTGTGTCTTCAGACTTGTTTGCTGACTGAACCCTTTCCCACAAACTGAACAACTAAATGGTTTCTCTCCAGTATGAGTTATCATGTGTGTCTTCAGACTTGTTTGCTGACTGAACCCTTTCCCACAAACTGAACAACTAAATGGTTTCTCTCCAGTGTGAGTTCTCATGTGTGTCTTCAGATATCCCTTCCTACTGAACCCTTTCCCACAAACTGAACAGCTAAATGGTTTCTCTCCAGTATGAGTTATCATGTGTTTCTTCATATTTGTTTGCAGACCGAAACCTTTCGCACAAACTGAACAGCTAAATCGTTTCTCTCCAGTATGAGTTATCATGTGTCTCTTCAGACCTTCTTTAAGCCTGAACCCTTTCCCACAAACTGAACAGCTAAATGGTTTCTCTCCAGTATGAGTTATCATGTGTTTCTTTAGATTTGTTTGCTGACTGAACCCTTTCTCACAAACTGAACAGCTAAATGGTTTCTCTCCAGTATGAGTTCTCATGTGTTTCTTCATATTTGATTTATCATTGAACCCTTTCCCACAAACTGAACAGCTAAATGGTTTCTCTCCAGTATGTGTTCTCATGTGTGTCTTCAGACTTGTTTGCTGACTGAACCCTTTCCCACAAACTGAACAACTAAATGGGTTCTCTCCAGTGTGAGTTATCATGTGTGTCTTCAGATGTTGCTTCCTACTAAACCCTTTCCCACAAACTGAACAACTAAATGGTTTCTCTCCAGTATGAGTTATCATGTGTTGCTTCATATTTGTGAACCATTTCCCACAAACTGAACAACTAAATGGTTTCTCATCATCAGTCTCACCTCCAGAACTGTCATCATCACCGTCATCAGTCTCAGCTCCAGAACTGTCATCACTGTCATCAGTCTCAGTTAGAGAACAGTCTGAAGAGAGAGGCTGGCTATCTCTAGTTGGTTCTAAATCACCAGCTGGATCTAAGTTACTGGCTAGTTCTGCTACTCCACAGTCCTCTCCTTCAGGTTCTGTTTTCATGTGTTCAGTTGAGGTGCTGGGTAAAGAGTATGCTTCTCTGTTTTTCTCCCTTTGGGTTTGAAGAGGCTGGAAGGGCAGAGCGTTCTCTTGACCATCTTCACATTTCACTGGGTCTACCGTGATCTTGGAGAGATCAGCTTCTTCCAGCCCTTGATCTAGTTCATCTTTAATCTGCTCTGGGTCCCGGTTTTGGCTGAGTTGTGAGGACAGAGTGTTCTCACCTTCATTTTCACATTTCATAGGTTGTAAGGTCATCTTGGAGCCATCAGCCTCCTCTAGATCTTGACACAGTTCCTCCTGTTCCTCTTTAATCTGGAGGGGCTCTGTGTCCTGGGGTTGGCTGAGCTGTGAGGACTGAGGTTTCTCTTCATCATGTTCACTCATCACAGAGACAGGAAGCTCCTCTCCCTCCTGACTGATCCAGAGTTCCTCCTGTTCCTCTTTAATCTGGAGGGGCTCTGTGTCCTGGGTTTGGCTGAGCTGTGAGGACTGAGGTTTCTCTTCATCATGTTCACTCTTCACAGAGACAGGAAGCTCCTCTCCCTCCTGACTGATCCAGAGTTCCTCCTGTTCCTCTTTAATCTGTAGGCGCTCTGGCTCCTCCTGGACCAGACTGGGGCTCCTCTCCTGCTGCTCAGGGGGAACCTCCTCTTCACAGACAAACAGCTGTAAGGCCATGGAGTCTAGAAAGAAGGGCATACAATCATTTAAATGTAATTTGTTGTAACCATTGCTTTTGAAAGTAACAAAGGGACAGGTCACTATTTCACACTACACTCTTAACAGGAAAGTAACAACACGCTGAACCAATATATAGGGATGCACAGATCCTATACCCAGGGGAGGAAATTAGGCCATTTTACTCGCCAAATGCAAGTATTCTTTATGTTTGGCGAGTGATTCATGAAGAGCACTCCTAAAAGTCTGTGCCGACCAACTGGCCCCGGTATTCACTGACATCTTCAACCTGTCCTTGGAACAGGCTGTCATCCCCACCTGTCTGAAGAAGTCCACCATCATCCCTGTACCCAAAAAATCTACGCCCGCTTGCCTCAACGACTACCGCCCTGTAGCCCTCACCTCCATAGCCATGAAGTGCTTTGAGAAGCTAGTGAAGGGCTACATCTGTTCCTCCCTCCCCATCAACCTGGACCCTCTGCAATTTGCATATCGCCCCAACAGGTCCACGGAGGACGCCATAGCCCATGTGCTGCACACAGCAGCATCACACCTGGACAAGAGGCAGGGGAACTATGTGAGAATTCTGTTCATCGACTACAGCTCAGCATTCAATACCATAGTCCCCTCCAAACTCATAGCCAAGCTCAGGGACCTGGGCTTGAACTATGACCTCTGCCAGTGGGTCTTGGACTTCCTGACGGGCAGACCCCAGGTGGTAAGAGCCGGCAACTGCACCTCCTCATCCATCACGCTCAACATAGGGGCCCCCCAGGGCTGTGTTCGGAGCCCCCTCTACTCCCTGTACACACATGACTGCGTAGCACAGCGGAACAACAACACCATCATCAAATTTGCTGATGACACAGTAGTGGTGGGCCTGATCTCTGCCAACGACGAAAGGGCCTACCTGGAAGAGGTAGAGAACCTGTCACAGTGGTGTCAGGAGAACTGCCTCTCCCTGAACGTCAGCAAAACAAAAGAGATGATTGTGGACTTCAGGAGGTCGGGGGTCAAGGACTACAGCCCCCTCAGCATCGACGGGGCACCGGTTGAGAGAGTGAACAGTTTCAAGTACCTCGGAGCCCACATATCCGAGGACTTGACATGGAGGGGGGGGGGGGGGGGTTGGCAACCCGTGTTACCAAGTAAACAAATCACGGAGATGGCCAGTTCGCCCGCAGCTCTGGTGCTAACGTTAAGCTCTCAGAATGGTAGCAGCTCGCCCGCAGCTCTAGTGCTAACGTTAAGCTCTCAGAATGGTAGCAGCTCGCCCGCAGCATCTAGTGCTAACGTTAAGCTCTCAGAATGGTAGCAGTTCGCCCGCAGCTCTAGTGCTAACGTTAAGCTCTCAGAATGGTAGCAGTTCGCTCGCAGCAATCTAGTGCTAACGTTAAGCTCTCAGAATGGTAGCAGCTCGCCCGCAGCTCTAGTGCTAACGTTAAGCTCTCAGAATGGTAGCAGTTCGCCCGCAGCAATCTAGTGCTAACGTTAAGCTCTCAGAATGGTAGCAGCTCGCCCGCAGCTCTAGTGCTAACATTAAGCTCTCAGAATGGTAGCAGCTTGCCCGCAGCATCTAGTGCTAACGTTAAGCTCTCAGAATGGTAGCAGTTCGCCCGCAGCTCTAGTGCTAACGTTAAGCTCTCAGAATGGTAGCAGTTCGCCCGCAGCAATCTAGTGCTAACGTTAAGCTCTCAGAATGGTAGCAGCTCGCCCGCAGCTCTAGTGCTAACGTTAAGCTCTCAGAATGGTAGCAGCTAGCCTGCAGCATCTAGTGCTAACGTTAAGCTCTCAGAATGGTAGCAGCTCGCCCGCAGCTCTAGTGCTAACGTTAAGCTCTCAGAATGGTAGCAGCTCGCCCGCAGCTCTAGTGCTAACGTTAAGCTCAGAATGGTAGCAGCTCGCCCGCAGCATCTAGTGCTAACGTTAAGCTCTCAGAATGGTAGCAGCTCGCCCGCAGCATCTAGTGCTAACGTTAAGCTCTCAGAATGGTAGCAGTTCACCCGCAGCATCTAGTGCTAACGTTAAGCTCTCAGAATGGTAGCAGTCCTCCCGCAGCATCTAGTGCTAACGCTAAGCTCTCAGAATGGTAGCAGTTCGCCCGCAGCATCCTACACACAACAACAACACACACTCTTGTTATCACAACGCTTTACGGTATTTTCACAGCACTGTCGCAACATTACCGTAAAGCGTGAACACTGTTGTGATCATACACAACACTACAGTTAGCTCTCAGAATAGCCAGTTAGCCCGCAGCACCAGGAACGGTAAGCGTGTCTCATTTAATTTCACTCACTGAAGCGGTGTTCCCCTCCTCCTCCTCCTCCTGTGTGTAGACAACCAGCTCTGCATGCCTCGCCCCACTAGTGAGGACTAGTCTCGCCCTCTGCTGGCGCGTGTGTGCACTACAACAAAACTCCGTTTAGACGGTATTGATTTTCAATACCGTCGGTATTTCGAAATACCCCGGTATACCGTAATACCGTCATACCGCCCAAGCCTAGTCTGATCCATTACCACGTTGTCATAAAGCATCCTCCTCCACTAACATCCCAGCAGCAGTGCATGGTGGAGAAGAAGAAGGACAATGTTCCTGCTGATTCTGCTTGATGAGATGTTGGACAAAGGGTTGGAGTTTTTATTATATAAGGCTATAAAATAACAAGTGTACATGTACACCTCCAATACTGTACATGTACACACAACTACATGTACACCTCCAATACTGTACATGTACACACAACTACATGTACACACGTACACCTCCAATACTGCACATGTACACACAACTACACGTACACCTCCAATACTGTACATGTACACACAACTACATGTACACCTCCAATACTGTACATGTAGCTACAAAAAGGCAAGGGAATCTAGAAAGTAAAACGGGAAAATTTCGAGGTAAGGAGACTACTCCTAATCCACCTCTTAGTACTCATGTGGATTCTGCTTTGTTGGTCAAATCAAGAAAGAAATGAGGACCCAAGTCTCTGAACATAAGAGCAACATTGGAAATCAGGATGAAAAGTCTCCTGTAGCCAAGCATCTCACTGCTGCAGGCCATGAGGTTTGTAGGCTGAGGTTCCAGAGCATTGAGGTAGTGAATCCCTTGAAAAGAGGGAAAGAGGGAACAGGGAAAGCCTGGTTTCAAACATCGGGTTAATTGAATCTGGCTAATGGGTCTTTTGATCGACTTAGTTGAACCAGGTAATAGGGCCCAGATCACACCAGGAGACATAAACAGATCACACCAGGAGACCTAAACAGATCACACCAGGAGACCTAAACAGATCACACCAGGAGACCTAAACAGATCACATAAGGAGACAAACAGATCACATCAGGAGACCTAAACAGATCACATCAGGAGACTTAAACAGATCACATCAGGAGACCTAAACAGATCACACCAGGAGAGTTAAACAGATCACACCAGGGCCCTATTCCCCGTACTTGGTTCAACTAAGTCGATCAAAAGTCCCATTATCCAGATTCAATTAACCCGATGTTTGAATCCAGGCTTTCGCTGTTCCTCGAACGCTGATTCACTGTCATTAATTCGAACCAGACTTGATACTCAGGATAATTGCGCGCGGCCGCCTCACCTGAAAAGGCATCATATGTCGATCGCAAAAATCCTGATTTTCTAACGGCATTGATTGAAAAATGTATTAACAGATTGCAGAATGGGTACAATACAGTATGGCTCAATAGCCTCGCCGACAAGTTAAATACATAATCTATAGGCTAATTTTAAGTCCCTCATTACCCCAATCAATCAGATTATATTTCTTTAAATGTGCCTGCTGGCAGTAGGCTTAATGGAATGAATAATCGAATGAGATCTTGCTAGCGAAAATAATTAGTTAAACTCTTTCCGAATAAGTAGACAAAAACAAGCCCAAAGAATATCTAATTGATACGAATTAATAGATACTTATGAGGATATCTGTACTGTATGTGCTTAGGTATCCTGTACTATATAAATACATGGTTCCCAAAGTTTTCAAGGTGCGACCCCCAAAATAACGTGTCAGAGAGGCTTGGAGGCTATACAGTTTCACTATTAATCAGGTTTTAATCTGTTTCGGACATCATCCATACATGCATTGAATTGATTAACCTTTGGTTTATACCAGTGACACCAGTCATGTTAATCACCTTCTTGTTCATCATCAGATTAACACTAACAGTTCTTGAACAGATAAATGCATTTTCTCAAATGCATTCATCAAACCGTCAAAGGCTTGCAATTGCTCATTCATTTTCTCAAGTCACGTCCACGTCATCAAATCCGTCAAACAGCGGATCTCCTCAAACATTTTAATCCCAGTTACAATATCACAATAACGTGTGAGTGACACAATTCAATAATCCACATATTCAGATTTGTCGTAATTCATATCCACAATCCACGCATGAAGACGCTTCAATTTATGCTTGAATTAAACACAATCCGGGCGCAAATACATCCACAGCCAAGAATATGAAACTAATCAGAGCCAAACGCCTGATAGGTTTCATTCATTAAAAACATCCCTGCGGGATTCACATTTGCAATGCTCCGACGTTATTAAAATAACCACATAGTGTGTATATCGCACCTCGCGAGCGCCGTATATGACGTGCATTATTTAGAACAAAGTAAATCCATAGACTGAATATGATTTCAGAATTTTAGGTATATTATTTTACATTTCAAAAGCCCCCTCTAGAAAACGAAGCACAAAAACATAATTCAGAATGGTATAATGCAGGGTTCAAAATTAAGGGGGGCTTGGGGCAAAATGCCCTCGAAAATTGACCAAATGCCATCGGAAATCAGTTAAGGGGGGCAAGAAAAGCACCCGACAGTTTACTAATTATATAAATAATTATATATATGCTCTAAAGTATCGATAGTATATGTGTACTTATGCACGCTAGAGAAGCGGGCTGAAAAATCGATTATCCATGCCGTGGTCAGCGCTAACGTTATGCACACACACGCTGTGATGGCGGAGAAAAAAACATCTGATTAAGCCAAGACTGGTAAAATAGAGTCCTTACCTACATCAGATGTTCTGCAAAAAGATGAATCCAATTCCTGATCGCCATTCCAAATATTGATTGTGTTTATTGATCCAACGTTATAGCACCAAAACACATAACCCACGCTGCTCTGAGTGTCCTCGGTCCATCTGTTATAACGATACTGCATGCCCGAGATGGGAAACCCCGGGACCGGAATTTTTTTCTGATGCACAGTCCCACCCAATCCAATCCAATGATGTGCAATACCATCCGGGAGACGATAGGCGGCAGTATTTGCCCTTTTCGAGCTCAGACCCATTCCCAATGATAACGTCAGGCTGGATGGATGAAAAATTTATGGATATTGCTAATAAAAGAAATAACGATTAAAACCCGAGTTTTCTCGGGTCTTGGCACTCAACGCATGGCGAGTTAACCCGACTAATCTCGTGGTTGGCACTGAATGGGTTAATGATAATCACCTGCTATTTGATTACAATCACTTCGTGACCAAGATGTCTGCGATTAATTACAATGAATAGGGTAGGGCTGGATGTAAGGCTGTCCTCGAAGCCTGTTTTTGGGATTCGAACTTCGTCAGGGTTTTTCGAACGAACGTTAGAACATTCGTTTTTAATTTTAAAAATAATTTTAAAAATTCAAATATTTTTTAAAATTTTTATATCCTCAAACTAAATCCTCAATTTTCAACTTTCCAGACCCAGACCCAGCCCAGGGAGAAGCCCCAGCCCAACTAAATCAATTAAATCAACTTTCTTTAACACATTGAGTGCCACGCCCCTTTGACCATTATGGGCTAGAGTGCCAGCACTGAAGTCAATGGGAGGTCGGGGAAATTTGCGAAGGCTTAAACTATATCTTAAATTATGGCTATGGGTCTAAAACACCCCTCGCTTATCAATGACTTGCTTGCAGTCAACATGTACAAATCGGATTGTTTTTTCACTGGTACATTTCCGTTTTATACCGTTTTGAATACGAGTATAGTTTGAGAGTTCTAGTAATTCCAGAGAAATTCGGCGATAATAGCTCTTTAGTGGAATACACAAAACACGTTGTAATTTTCCGGCTGATTTATGAATAGTTTTCAAATAAACGCTAGATTATCGATAGTATATGTGTACTTATGCACGTTAGAGAAGCGGGCTGAAAAATCGATTATCCATGACCTGGTCAGCGCTAACGTCATACACACACACACACACACACTAGGGGTGGGAATCACCAGAGGCCGCACGATACGATAGTATTGCGATACTATATATATTGAGATATGCTGAGTATTGCAATATTAATATTGCGATATATTGCGATGTATTACCTTTTTTCAACTGCAAAGTAAAAATTTGTCAACATGTTTTATCTAATAAAATAAAGTTCAGTCTGTTCATCTCACTTCAATCATTTGTATTGCAGAACATGGTATTTTCTCAAGCAGACAGATGTAAACACTGTAATCGGTGTTGCATGTACCTGACAAACTGAACTGTTTGTATTACAGTCATATTCCAACTTAACTGAATGCACATGTGTGTGTGTGGACTACTGTACTATTACAGGTATTGAAATTAACAATGCAACTTCCTTATACAATTTCTTTTTAATAAAAACAAACAAATATTTATGAATAATTAAATATCGATACTTGGCGTCCCTGTATCGATACAGTATCGCCACGCAAAGTATCGCGATACTACTACGTATCGATTTCCACCCCACCCCTAACAGACACGCTGGGATGGCTGAGAAAAAAACATCTGATTAACCCAATACTGGTAAAATAGAGTCCTTACCTCACATTAGGGGTGCACCGATGTATCGGTCGGGTATCGGTATCGGCCGATAAGTGCCTTGTTGACTGCAATCGGCCTATCGGCCGATAAGCTCGAATGTGCCAATGGCAGTAGCCGATAAGTTCAGTCGCATCCTGCACAACGCCGGCCCCAGTCCCCCACACACACACACAAGCTACTGCATCAAAGTTACTACTAAATATTCAACATTCTCTTTTGAGACTCCGCTTCAGACTCTTATCCTTTTATCATTTGGCACTAAAAGCTAAACATTGTCACCGATATAGCTGTCCGCAACATGTCATTAATTGTGTACGCGAGGTGGTCGCTCAGTGAGCTAGGTTAGCTAGCATTAACCTAACATGAGCTAGGTTAGCTAGCATTAGCTACCGGGAGGTGGAAGACTAACGTTACTGGTGAAAATGTGATTTACGTTGGAATACTCCTTTGCCAACTTGCTGTACTTTGCTTGCAGGTCTGCAGCCATTATTGCTGGATTATGAATAGCCCCAACTTTAGCCAAGGTAACGTTATGGCTAAACCTTTAACGTTAGTTAACGCTAGCTTTCGGTTAGCTGTTCAATGCTATTAATAACACAACCAAGCGAACCCATCACAGCTCCCCGTCAACACCCCTCTCTCGGGAAGATGGCATTTAAGAAAGTATCTGCTGTTAAAATGACACAAACATTCGTTTTGTGGCATTAACGTTATATAGTTAGTGTTACACGTTCAATAACATCAGCATATTATTTACCCGAAGATAGCAGTAAGCAAGGCATTACTCCGTTCATAGCTCAGTTCCATTCCGTTGCTCATTCCGTACCCAACTACCCATTCTGCAATCTGTTAATAAAGTTTTCAACCAGACAAATGTATAGAAAGGCTTTGTTTTATTATAACATTTGTTGCAGTAAAATCATTATGTCTCATTTGGTCATGCTGTGGAGCGCTGGTCGGCGGGCCGGGCAGCTAACGTATTAGCTACGTTAAGTTTGTTGTGCTCTCGCAAGCAGATCAATGGCGGCATGCCCAGAAGTAGAAAATGAATAAACGCTTGCCGATTGGTGGTAAGAACAGCAGGAGGTGGGTGCTAGCGGAGTGGCGTTAATTGGCCGAATCGACTGTCAATCAAAATGGTTCTATTGCATTGGCTGATAGCTCTGGTTGAGAGAATAGTACGCCAGACGATACTGGGAGAGGGATAGTGCTACATGGCATGGTGGAATTAATACCATAAACATATTTCTTGATGTTTCCTTTTTTTAAGTAAGTAAAGAGGCCTACAAATACAAACATACAAATATACAGTAGTTTCATTAAAAACAAAAAAACAAAATTAAAAAAAATTACAAATACTTATTTTTTGCCACAAGTATCGGTATCGGCCGATTGTGTTAGTTGAACAATCGGTATCGGTGGCCAATTTTCATATCGGTGCATCCCTACCTCACAAAAGATTAATCCAATTCCTGATCGCCATTCCAAATATTGATCGCGTTTATTGATCCAACGTTATAGCACCAAAACACAATCGACGCTGCTCCGAGCCTCGCCAGTGAATGTGATAACACGATACTGCTTGCCAGAGATGGGAAAACCCCGGACCGGACTTTTTTCCTGATGCACATTCCCACCCAATCCAATCCAATGATGTGTATTACCATCCGGGAGACGATAGGCGGCAGTATTTGCCCTTTTCGAGCTCAGACCCATTCACAATGATAACGTCAGGCTGGATGGATGAAAAATGAATGGATATCGCTAATAATTTTTTATTATTACAAATTCGAATATTTATTTAGAATTCGAATGCCAACATAACAAACGAAGGTTCGAACGTTTGGGCTCAGCCCTAGCTGGATGATAAGGCCAAAATATCATATCACAATATATTTCTTAGTTTTCATCAGCTCCTAGAAGTGTGTGGATAACTTTATGAGTGCATGGCAGCGCAATGTAGGGCCGTCTTAAATACTTCGAAGCTTCGAAGCTTCGTTCGATGGCACAAGCTTCAAACATTAAAAAAGAAAATCGAAGTTAAAAAAAATTTAAATTAAAAATACTTCTACGCACTTCAACCATTATCTGAAATAAAATAAAAAATAAATAAATAAAATAAATCTAACCCTAACTAACCTTACTGTCATGCACTTGTCCTAATAAACTAACCTACACTGTAACACGCAACACTTTGATGAATATTGTTACTCAGCTGATAGAGTTGTATCCTTCCTGATGACCTGTCGTACAGAACTTGTAAGTCGATTTGGATAAAAGCGTCAGCTAAATGACTAAATGTAAATGTGAATGTAAATGCCTTGTAGAATTCCACACATAAGAAAGAAAGATACTGGGATGAATAAACAAAATAGGAAATAAAATGTAGAAATGCATGCAATACATAAATAAATATGAATCTCCATATATGAAATAGAACATTTAGATAAGGTGCTACTGAGATGTTTTGGTGAGTTCTTTGTTTTTTTGTGGAAGTAGCCCTTCTTAAAAATGCATGAACATTCACTGATAATTGGTCTGTAGTGGAGTCTACAAGGTCTACATTGCCGGACCATGTAGAATCCGGACCTTGTAGACTGACATAATTCTGTGCATAGTTTAGTCTACACAGGCCATATTTCAAATAATCAAAATCTTACTTCATTCATTTTTTTTTTTTTTTTAATCTTTTTCCCCCTCCATTTTCCTCCGATTTTCTCTCATCCCAATGTTAGTCGTATGCCAATTCCCAATCCCTTCCTGGTCGCTGCGCACTTACCCCCCACAGTCAGATCATCTGGGAGAGTGGAGGCTATCACGTGTTTCCTCCGACACACGTCCAGCCAATCAACCGCTTCTTTTCACCTGGCAGCGCGGATCCTCCCTGAGAGGGCGTAGCGACGCGTGTGGAAGGATCACACTATCCCACTCAGGTCCTATCCGCGCTTAGCAGGCGCCCCGACCGAACTGTAGGAGTCGCTGTTTACAACGACCCGGACCCACCCCGCCAGCTTCTCCCACCCTCTAATACAGCCAATTGTATTAGTGTGAACGGCCAGCCAAGCTGGTGACAACCCCGGAGCTGTGACAGCTCCGGGGTTGGTGACGAACGCAATCTCCGCTATGCCACCTAACCGCCTTACTTCATTCATCTTAAACATTCTTGATTTGGGGGATTGGTAGTTCCCATGAAATCTGAAGTTGTTCAAACGACAACAGCGATCCACCTTGAATTAAATCACACAGCCGTGTTGGCTGCGTCACAGTCACGAAAGGGGCTACTTAATTCATTAATCCAATCCACTTTATTTATAGAGCACATTTAAAAACAACAAAGTTTACCAAAGTGCTGTACAAGTCCCACAACATAAGATTAACAAAAAAAATAATAATAAATTATAAAAAAAAAATAAAAAAATTAATTCGAAGCTTCGAATTAAAATCGAAGCTCTGCCCCGAAGCTTCGATTGCCAAAAAAAATTCGAAGGTCAGCCCTAGCGCAATGCTGAAAAAGCGCAAACATGCCCAGAGATTTCCACTAGGGCTGACCTTCACATTTTTTTTGGGAATTCGAAGCTTCTGGGCCGAGATTCGATTTTAATTTGAAGCTTCGAGATAAAAAAAATATTATAATTTTTATTTTGTATTATTATTTTTTTTATGTTGTGGTACTTGTACAGCACTTTGTTCAACTTTGTCAGTGCTGTAAAGTTTAAACCTTTTTAAATCTTTAAACAAACGAAACACTTTGCTTTCATGGAATATTTTAAGCCGTCATTTGAGGCTTTATAAAAGCAGCACAATGAACACAAATCTGTCAGTGCCGAGTCCGACCTCATCTTAAATAACAAACAGCATTGCTTGTTGTAGTTAACAAAGAGAGGCAGAGTTGATTTTGCAACAAAAAATTTAAAATAAAAATTTATAAAAATTGTCTTTTAATATATTCAAATTTTATTTTCATATTCGAATCCCATGCCCATCGAACGAAGGTTCGAAGCTTAGAAGTATTTAAGACAGCCCTAATTTCCACTATAATATAGTTTACATGAGAATAAAATACGGGCCACCCATTTTGAGATGTACAACATGTATGCAAACCCCAGTACTCACTCTTCTCATTCAGCCTTTGAGGGCTCTCCTCTTCTTCCATTGACACCCGAGGGCTGAGAGGGCACACAAGGTCAGGAGGAAGTCCACTGCTGGGGTCTAGATCCTGGGGTGGAGAGACCGCTGGCTTGGGTGTTGGAGTTATTGGCTGCGGTGGAGGGGCTGGAAACAGAGAGGTGACCACCTGCTGCCGGGGCTGTTTCACCTCAGTTTTCCGAGGTATGAGGACAATACTCTTCCTGAATGAATGAAAACTTTCAGGGCTGTACGCTAAGCTTTTTCACTAGGGGCACACAAAAATATTTTTTAGGGGCAAATTTTTAAATAACAATTTTACCATTATTTATATCGATTGTTTTTTATTTAAAAGAAAAAAGAAAAAAAATAATTTTATATAATTTCTTTTTAAATAAAATATATATATTATATAATCATACTTGTAGTTGTATTATCTGCGAGACATCGCCACCACGCAACAAGTCAAAATGCTCGCTATATGCAACCAGCTCCACTGTCTGTGTGTACTCGAGTAGCCTCCAGCTACGGCCAGGATTCTCCGGAGCTGCAGCTGGACCCTATACTGTAGCCTCCAGCTACGGCCAGGATTATCCGGCGCTACAGCTGGACCCTATTGACTATATTCAGCGTGCCCTCAGCTCGAATACGCATCGACTCATAAGACATTGATATCAGGAGCTATCTGTAGCTACTAGCTACTGCTATATAAGACAACTCCTCAGTGAACTATTTAGTTTAATGGGACGTTTCGTTTTGAAGTGAGCTAACGCGAGCTATCATGCACTACTAGACTTGCTGGAACATTTGTTGATATCAGGAGCTATCAGTAGCTAGCCTGCTGGCAGGCTCACCGAGGTCCCAGTGTCCCACTAGAGCAGGGGTGGGCAATTATTTTTCCCGGGGGGCCGAATGAGCAACTGAAAATATGTTCCAAACTCAATTATGCATAATATACATTTTATTTCTATATAAAAAGCAGTAAATGGCATTGTTTTGACCCCTGGTAAGAGTGTATGTTATTATTTGGCAATTAAAAGGTGAGGTTATAGCTTTCAAAAATATAATTTATTCAAATAGAATTTATTTCCAAAATGATAAACAAAATGTGAAACATTAATAACAATGGGATTTTTGAGTTTCATATACTATTGAAACAAGGATTTTCTTAGCTTTCTAAAGACATCACATCATCTTATAGCAAAAATAAACAAGACATGTCACTGAACTGTGTAAAGAGAAGTGTCCCAGTTTTGTAGCCTTTTTTACTTTACATGCCTATATTAAACATTTTATGTTTTCAGAACTGTGAAAAAAAAAGAAAAAAAAATATCAAGTGTCCCATTTCACTTGTTATATTTCCACATTTTAGTGTTCTTCAGTTCTTTTTTTTCATTCAGTGTGAGAAATCCAGTCTCTGTTGAGCTTTAACAAGTCCATCAAAGTCAGGTTGCATGTCTGAGGTGGAGATGCGAAGCACAGCTGCCAGATGTTCATCAGTGAGAGAGGATCTGTACCTGGACTTGGTAAACGGCATGACTGAGAATGTCTGTTCACATATGTAGGTGGATCCAAAGAGAACCAACATCTTCTGAGCATGTCTCCTAAGCGTATACTGTGCGTGTGAACGTTGACATGAAAAAAAAAGTAAAAAATAAAAATAAAAAAAAATATTAAAAAAATATATTTTTTTTTATTTTTTTTTTATTTTTTTTATTATCATGTAATCTTTCGCGGGCCGGTCAGAATCATCCCGCGGGCCGGATCCGGCCCGCGGGCCGTACAATGCCCAGGTCTGCACTAGAGACTAGTGTTTACAACAGCCACGGGTGCGGGAGGGCTGGAGGAGGAGGAGCAGCAGACGCCGCAGCTCTCTCCGTGTGTCTGAGTTCAGTTCAGTTCGGCTCACTATAGGAGGTCGAACGCGTCGAAAATATGAAGCAATACTAACTTTACTTTTCTTCATAGCTAAATCAGCCAGTCTATCAGAGTGAGTGCTCAGTCGATTGTTCCCGCTGATCATACCTGCTGAGTGCTCACTGCTCAGCTCGCGTGAGTGACGTCATCGCGTCATCACACGCCTTGGATAATTTAGGAGTGAAATGCGAATGCAAGGCTTGAAAGCACTACTCGCAAGCCCGCCCCCAGATAATATTTACCAATCGCAACGGCCAATTAAAGGGGCAATTCGCGATCATCTCGTCGCAGTGTACAGCCCTGACTTTATTTAACAGATTGCAGAATGGGTACAGTACAGTACAGCTCAATACATACAATTGTTAAGGGGATGCAGACCTGAGAAAGACTTTCGTCTTGTTTCCATCAGGGTCCCCCATTTTAAATTCATCGTAACATAATATATGACATACAGATAGACAGTACTGCTACATCTATACATTTATGACATGCCAGATTTGCAAATACAGTACCGTTTGTGATACGAAAAGAGTCCAGAAAAAAGAGTATATACATTTGACGTAGAAACTGTACATTGGAGGAGGTTGGGTAGGTGGGGGGGGGGGGTTAAACAGATCACACCAGGGCCCTATTCCCCGTACCTGGTTCAACTAAGTCGATCAAAAGTCCCATTATCCAGATTCAATTAACCCGATGTTTGAATCCAGGCTTTCCCTGTTCCTCGAACGCTGATTCACTGTCATTAATTCGAACCAGACTTGATACTCAGGATAATTGCGCGCGGCCGCCTCTCCTGAAAAGGCATCATATGTCGATCGCAGAAATCCTGATTTTCTAACAGATTGCAGAATGGGTACAATACAGTATGGCTCAATAGCCTCGCCGACAAGTTAAATACATAATCTATAGGCTAATTTTAAGTCCCTCATTACCCCAATCAATCAGATTATATTTCTTTAAATGTGCCTGCTGGCAGTAGGCTTAATGGAATGAATAATCGAATGAGATCTTGCTAGCGAAAATAATTAGTTAAACTCTTTCCGAATAAGTAGACAAAAACAAGCCCAAAGAATATCTAATTGATACGAATTAATAGATACTTATGAGGATATCTGTACTGTATGTGCTTAGGTATCCTGTACTATATAAATACATGGTTCCCAAAGTTTTCAAGGTGCGACCCCCAAAATAACGTGTCAGAGAGGCTTGGAGGCTATACAGTTTCACTATTAATCAGGTTTTAATCTGTTTCGGACATCATCCATACATGCATTGAATTGATTAACCTTTGGTTTATACCAGTGACACCAGTCATGTTAATCACCTTCTTGTTCATCATCAGATTAACACTAACAGTTCTTGAACAGATAAATGCATTTTCTCAAATGCATTCATCAAACCGTCAAAGGCTTGCAATTGCTCATTCATTTTCTCAAGTCACGTCCACGTCATCAAATCCGTCAAACAGCGGATCTCCTCAAACATTTTAATCCCAGTTACAATATCACAATAACGTGTGAGTGACACAATTCAATAATCCACATATTCAGATTTGTCGTAATTCATATCCACAATCCACGCATGAAGACGCTTCAATTTATGCTTGAATTAAACACAATCCGGGCGCAAATACATCCACAGCCAAGAATATGAAACTAATCAGAGCCAAACGCCTGATAGGTTTCATTCATTAAAAACATCCCTGCGGGATTCACATTTGCAATGCTCCGACGTTATTAAAATAACCACATAGTGTGTATATCGCACCTCGCGAGCGCCGTATATGACGTGCATTATTTAGAACAAAGTAAATCCATAGACTGAATATGATTTCAGAATTTTAGGTATATTATTTTACATTTCAAAAGCCCCCTCTAGAAAACGAAGCACAAAAACATAATTCAGAATGGTATAATGCAGGGTTCAAAATTAAGGGGGGCTTGGGGCAAAATGCCCTCGAAAATTGACCAAATGCCATCGGAAATCAGTTAAGGGGGGCAAGAAAAGCACCCGACAGTTTACTAATTATATAAATAATTATATATATGCTCTAAAGTATCGATAGTATATGTGTACTTATGCACGCTAGAGAAGCGGGCTGAAAAATCGATTATCCATGCCGTGGTCAGCGCTAACGTTATGCACACACACGCTGTGATGGCGGAGAAAAAAACATCTGATTAAGCCAAGACTGGTAAAATAGAGTCCTTACCTACATCAGATGTTCTGCAAAAAGATGAATCCAATTCCTGATCGCCATTCCAAATATTGATTGCGTTTATTGATCCAACGTTATAGCACCAAAACACATAACCCACGCTGCTCTGAGTGTCCTCGGTCCATCTGTTATAACGATACTGCATGCCCGAGATGGGAAACCCCGGGACCGAAATTTTTTTCTGATGCACAGTCCCACCCAATCCAATCCAATGATGTGCAATACCATCCGGGAGACGATAGGCGGCAGTATTTGCCCTTTTCGAGCTCAGACCCATTCCCAATGATAACGTCAGGCTGGATGGATGAAAAATTTATGGATATTGCTAATAAAAGAAATAACGATTAAAACCCGAGTTTTCTCGGGTCTTGGCACTCAACGCATGGCGAGTTAACCCGACTAATCTCGTGGTTGGCACTGAATGGGTTAATGATAATCACCTGCTATTTGATTACAATCACTTCGTGACCAAGATGTCTGCGATTAATTACAATGAATAGGGTAGGGCTGGATGTAAGGCTGTCCTCGAAGCCTGTTTTTGGGATTCGAACTTCGTCAGGGTTTTTCGAACGAACGTTAGAACATTCGTTTTTAATTTTAAAAATAATTTTAAAAATTCAAATATTTAAAAAAAAATTTATATCCTCAAACTAAATCCTCAATTTTCAACTTTCCAGACCCAGACCCAGCCCAGGGAGAAGCCCCAGCCCAACTAAATCAATTAAATCAACTTTCTTTAACACATTGAGTGCCACGCCCCTTTGACCATTATGGGCTAGAGTGCCAGCACTGAAGTCAATGGGAGGTCGGGGAAATTTGCGAAGGCTTAAACTATATCTTAAATTATGGCTATGGGTCTAAAACACCCCTCGCTTATCAATGACTTGCTTGCAGTCAACATGTACAAATCGGATTGTTTTTTCACTGGTACATTTCCGTTTTATACCGTTTTGAATACGAGTATAGTTTGAGAGTTCTAGTAATTCCAGAGAAATTCGGCGATAATAGCTCTTTAGTGGAATACACAAAACACGTTGTAATTTTCCGGCTGATTTATGAATAGTTTTCAAATAAACGCTAGATTATCGATAGTATATGTGTACTTATGCACGTTAGAGAAGCGGGCTGAAAAATCTATTATCCATGACCTGGTCAGCGCTAACGTCATACACACACACACACACACACTAGGGGTGGGAATCACCAGAGGCCGCACGATACGATAGTATTGCGATACTATATATATTGAGATATGCTGAGTATTGCAATATTAATATTGCGATATATTGCGATGTATTACCTTTTTTCAACTGCAAAGTAAAAATTTGTCAACATGTTTTATCTAATAAAATAAAGTTCAGTCTGTTCATCTCACTTCAATCATTTGTATTGCAGAACATGGTATTTTCTCAAGCAGACAGATGTAAACACTGTAATCTGTGTTGCATGTACCTGACAAACTGAACTGTTTGTATTACAGTCATATTCCAACTTAACTGAATGCACATGTGTGTGTGTGGACTACTGTACTATTACAGGTATTGAAATTAACAATGCAACTTCCTTATACAATTTTTTTTTAATAAAAACAAACAAATATTTATGAATAATTAAATATCGATACTTGGCGTCCCTGTATCGATACAGTATCGCCATGCAAAGTATCGCGATACTACTACGTATCGATTTCCACCCCACCCCTAACAGACACGCTGGGATGGCTGAGAAAAAAACATCTGATTAACCCAATACTGGTAAAATAGAGTCCTTACCTCACATTAGGGGTGCACCGATGTATCGGTCGGGTATCGGTATCGGCCGATAAGTGCCTTGTTGACTGCAATCGGCCTATCGGCCGATAAGCTCGAATGTGCCAATGGCAGTAGCCGATAAGTTCAGTCGCATCCTGCACAACGCCGGCCCCAGTCCCCCACACACACACACAAGCTACTGCATCAAAGTTACTACTAAATATTCAACATTCTCTTTTGAGACTCCGCTTCAGACTCTTATCCTTTTATCATTTGGCACTAAAAGCTAAACATTGTCACCGATATAGCTGTCCGCAACATGTCATTAATTGTGTACGCGAGGTGGTCGCTCAGTGAGCTAGGTTAGCTAGCATTAACCTAACATGAGCTAGGTTAGCTAGCATTAGCTACCGGGAGGTGGAAGACTAACGTTACTGGTGAAAATGTGATTTACGTTGGAATACTCCTTTGCCAACTTGCTGTACTTTGCTTGCAGGTCTGCAGCCATTATTGCTGGATTATGAATAGCCCCAACTTTAGCCAAGGTAACGTTATGGCTAAACCTTTAACGTTAGTTAACGCTAGCTTTCGGTTAGCTGTTCAATGCTATTAATAACACAACCAAGCGAACCCATCACAGCTCCCCGTCAACACCCCTCTCTCGGGAAGATGGCATTTAAGAAAGTATCTGCTGTTAAAATGACACAAACATTCGTTTTGTGGCATTAACGTTATATAGTTAGTGTTACACGTTCAATAACATCAGCATATTATTTACCCGAAGATAGCAGTAAGCAAGGCATTACTCCGTTCATAGCTCAGTTCCATTCCGTTGCTCATTCCGTACCCAACTACCCATTCTGCAATCTGTTAATAAAGTTTTCAACCAGACAAATGTATAGAAAGGCTTTGTTTTATTATAACATTTGTTGCAGTAAAATCATTATGTCTCATTTGGTCATGCTGTGGAGCGCTGGTCGGCGGGCCGGGCAGCTAACGTATTAGCTACGTTAAGTTTGTTGTGCTCTCGCAAGCAGATCAATGGCGGCATGCCCAGAAGTAGAAAATGAATAAACGCTTGCCGATTGGTGGTAAGAACAGCAGGAGGTGGGTGCTAGCGGAGTGGCGTAATTGGCCGAATCGACTGTCAATCAAAATGGTTCTATTGCATTGGCTGATAGCTCTGGTTGAGAGAATAGTACGCCAGACGATACTGGGAGAGGGATAGTGCTACATGGCATGGTGGAATTAATACCATAAACATATTTCTTGATGTTTCCTTTTTTTAAGTAAGTAAAGAGGCCTACAAATACAAACATACAAATATACAGTAGTTTCATTAAAAACAAAAAAACAAAATTAAAAAAAATTACAAATACTTATTTTTTGCCACAAGTATCGGTATCGGCCGATTGTGTTAGTTGAACAATCGGTATCGGTGGCCAATTTTCATATCGGTGCATCCCTACCTCACAAAAGATTAATCCAATTCCTGATCGCCATTCCAAATATTGATCGCGTTTATTGATCCAACGTTATAGCACCAAAACACAATCGACGCTGCTCCGAGCCTCGCCAGTGAATGTGATAACACGATACTGCTTGCCAGAGATGGGAAAACCCCGGACCGGACTTTTTTCCTGATGCACATTCCCACCCAATCCAATCCAATGATGTGTATTACCATCCGGGAGACGATAGGCGGCAGTATTTGCCCTTTTCGAGCTCAGACCCATTCACAATGATAACGTCAGGCTGGATGGATGAAAAATGAATGGATATCGCTAATAATTTTTTATTATTACAAATTCGAATATTTATTTAGAATTCGAATGCCAACATAACAAACGAAGGTTCGAACGTTTGGGCTCAGCCCTAGCTGGATGATAAGGCCAAAATATCATATCACAATATATTTCTTAGTTTTCATCAGCTCCTAGAAGTGTGTGGATAACTTTATGAGTGCATGGCAGCGCAATGTAGGGCCGTCTTAAATACTTCGAAGCTTCGAAGCTTCGTTCGATGGCACAAGCTTCAAACATTAAAAAAGAAAATCGAAGTTAAAAAAAAATTAAATTAAAAATACTTCTACGCACTTCTTCAACCATTATCTGAAATAAAATAAAAAATAAATAAATAAAATAAATCTAACCCTAACTAACCTTACTGTCATGCACTTGTCCTAATAAACTAACCTACACTGTAACACGCAACACTTTGATGAATATTGTTACTCAGCTGATAGAGTTGTATCCTTCCTGATGACCTGTCGTACAGAACTTGTAAGTCGATTTGGATAAAAGCGTCAGCTAAATGACTAAATGTAAATGTGAATGTAAATGCCTTGTAGAATTCCACACATAAGAAAGAAAGATACTGGGATGAATAAACAAAATAGGAAATAAAATGTAGAAATGCATGCAATACATAAATAAATATGAATCTCCATATATGAAATAGAACATTTAGATAAGGTGCTACTGAGATGTTTTGGTGAGTTCTTTGTTTTTTTGTGGAAGTAGCCCTTCTTAAAAATGCATGAACATTCACTGATAATTGGTCTGTAGTGGAGTCTACAAGGTCTACATTGCCGGACCATGTAGAATCCGGACCTTGTAGACTGACATAATTCTGTGCATAGTTTAGTCTACACAGGCCATATTTCAAATAATCAAAATCTTACTTCATTCATATTTTTTTTTTTTTTATTATCTTTTTCCCCCTCCATTTTCCTCCGATTTTCTCTCATCCCAATGTTAGTCGTATGCCAATTCCCAATCCCTTCCTGGTCGCTGCGCACTTACCCCCCACAGTCAGATCATCTGGGAGAGTGGAGGCTATCACGTGTTTCCTCCGACACACGTCCAGCCAATCAACCGCTTCTTTTCACCTGGCAGCGCGGATCCTCCCTGAGAGGGCGTAGCGACGCGTGTGGAAGGATCACACTATCCCACTCAGGTCCTATCCGCGCTTAGCAGGCGCCCCGACCGAACTGTAGGAGTCGCTGTTTACAACGACCCGGACCCACCCCGCCAGCTTCTCCCACCCTCTAATACAGCCAATTGTATTAGTGTGAACGGCCAGCCAAGCTGTGACAGCTCCGGGGTTGGTGACGAACGCAATCTCCGCTATGCCACCTAACCGCCTTACTTCATTCATCTTAAACATTCTTGATTTGGGGGATTGGTAGTTCCCATGAAATCTGAAGTTGTTCAAACGACAACAGCGATCCACCTTGAATTAAATCACACAGCCGTGTTGGCTGCGTCACAGTCACGAAAGGGGCTACTTAATTCATTAATCCAATCCACTTTATTTATAGAGCACATTTAAAAACAACAAAGTTTACCAAAGTGCTGTACAAGTCCCACAACATAAGATTACAAAAAAAATAATAATAAATTATAAAAAAAAAAAAAAAAAATTAATTCGAAGCTTCGAATTAAAATCGAAGCTCTGCCCCGAAGCTTCGATTGCCAAAAAAAATTCGAAGGTCAGCCCTAGCGCAATGCTGAAAAAGCGCAAACATGCCCAGAGATTTCCACTAGGGCTGACCTTCACATTTTTTTTGGGAATTCGAAGCTTCTGGGCCGAGATTCGATTTTAATTTGAAGCTTCGAGATAAAAAAAATATTATAATTTTTATTTTGTATTATTATTTTTTTTATGTTGTGGTACTTGTACAGCACTTTGTTCAACTTTGTCAGTGCTGTAAAGTTTAAACCTTTTTAAATCTTTAAACAAACGAAACACTTTGCTTTCATGGAATATTTTAAGCCGTCATTTGAGGCTTTATAAAAGCAGCACAATGAACACAAATCTGTCAGTGCCGAGTCCGACCTCATCTTAAATAACAAACAGCATTGCTTGTTGTAGTTAACAAAGAGAGGCAGAGTTGATTTTGCAACTAAAAATTTAAAATAAAAATTTATAAAAATTGTCTTTTAATATATTCAAATTTTATTTTCATATTCGAATCCCATGCCCATCGAACGAAGGTTCGAAGCTTAGAAGTATTTAAGACAGCCCTAATTTCCACTATAATATAGTTTACATGAGAATAAAATACGGGCCACCCATTTTGAGATGTACAACATGTATGCAAACCCCAGTACTCACTCTTCTCATTCAGCCTTTGAGGGCTCTCCTCTTCTTCCATTGACACCCGAGGGCTGAGAGGGCACACAAGGTCAGGAGGAAGTCCACTGCTGGGGTCTAGATCCTGGGGTGGAGAGACCGCTGGCTTGGGTGTTGGAGTTATTGGCTGCGGTGGAGGGGCTGGAAACAGAGAGGTGACCACCTGCTGCCGGGGCTGTTTCACCTCAGTTTTCCGAGGTATGAGGACAATACTCTTCCTGAATGAATGAAAACTTTCAGGGCTGTACGCTAAGCTTTTTCACTAGGGGCACACAAAAATATTTTTTAGGGGCACATTTTTAAATAACAATTTTACCATTATTTATATCGATTGTTTTTTATTTAAAAGAAAAAAGAAAAAAAATAATTTTATATAATTTCTTTTTAAATAAAATATATATATTATATAATCATACTTGTAGTTGTATTATCTGCGAGACATCGCCACCACGCAACAAGTCAAAATGCTCGCTATATGCAACCAGCTCCACTGTCTGTGTGTACTCGAGTAGCCTCCAGCTACGGCCAGGATTCTCCGGAGCTGCAGCTGGACCCTATACTGTAGCCTCCAGCTACGGCCAGGATTATCCGGCGCTACAGCTGGACCCTATTGACTATATTCAGCGTGCCCTCAGCTCGAATACGCATCGACTCATAAGACATTGATATCAGGAGCTATCTGTAGCTACTAGCTACTGCTATATAAGACAACTCCTCAGTGAACTATTTAGTTTAATGGGACGTTTCGTTTTGAAGTGAGCTAACGCGAGCTATCATGCACTACTAGACTTGCTGGAACATTTGTTGATATCAGGAGCTATCAGTAGCTAGCCTGCTGGCAGGCTCACCGAGGTCCCAGTGTCCCACTAGAGACTAGTGTTTACAACAGCCACGGGTGCGGGAGGGCTGGAGGAGGAAGAGCAGCAGACGCCGCAGCTCTCTCCGTGTGTCTGAGTTCAGTTCAGTTCGGCTCACTATAGGAGGTCGAACGCGTCGAAAATATGAAGCAATACTAACTTTACTTTTCTTCATAGCTAAATCAGACAGTCAGCCAGTCTATCAGAGTGAGTGCTCAGTCGATTGTTCCCGCTGATCATACCTGCTGAGTGCTCACTGCTCAGCTCGCGTGAGTGACGTCATCGCGTCATCACACGCCTTGGATAATTTAGGAGTGAAATGCGAATGCAAGGCTTGAAAGCACTACTCGCAAGCCCGCCCCCAGATAATATTTACCAATCGCAACGGCCAATTAAAGGGGCAATTCGCGATCATCTCGTCGCAGTGTACAGCCCTGACTTTATTTAACAGATTGCAGAATGGGTACAGTACAGTACAGCTCAATACATACATATACATGCCCGTCTCCGCCCCTCCCTATCACTCTCCGCTGCTGAAACACTGGTTCATGCATTTATATCATCACGACTAGATTACTGCAACAGCATCCTCTACGGCTCACCAAACACTATCCTCAATAAACTCCAATATGTCCAAAACTCTGCTGCCCGCATGCTCACCTCCACCCGTCGCTCTGATCACATCACCCCTGTCCTCCACGACCTCCACTGGCTTCCAATCAAATACAGGATACATTTTAAAATACTACTCATCACATTCAAAGCCCTCAACAACCTTGCCCCTCCCTACCTGTCCGACCTCCTCCACCGTCACACGCCCACCCGTCGCCTTAGGTCTGCAGATGCCAACCTCCTAACACCTCCCACGACCAGGCTCCGGACCTGGGGCGACAGGGCCTTCGCTGCTGCTGCCCCCTCCCTCTGGAATGCCCTCCCCAGCCATATCCGTGATGCAAACACCCTGACATCTTTTAAATCAGCCCTCAAAACTCACCTTTTCAATCTTGCTTTTGACCTCTAATTCTGTCGGTGTTATTTTATTTTATTTTTGTCATGTATTATTTTTGTTCTGTTTTTTGTTTTGCCATAGTTTGTCTCTCCTGCCCATGTAAAGCGTCTTTGAGCACCTGGAAAAGCGCTATATAAAATAGATGTATTATTATTATTATTATACAATTGTTAAGGGGATGCAGACCTGAGAAAGACTTTCGTCTTGTTTCCATCAGGGTCCCCCATTTTCAATTCATCGTAACATAATATATGACATACAGATAGACAGCTGTACACTGCGACGTGGAACGCCCTACCCAAAGCTGTAAAGGAATGTGGATCACTACCCACTTTCAAAACCTCTCTCAAGGGACACCTACGGGAGACTGCAATTCAACACTGGCCCCTGTAAATATCCTAACCCAATCATTCCAACCCCCTCCAATGTACAGTCATTTACCTAGTATGGTTTTGTCAATAGTTCAATGTACAATTGTGTTTGTTTGTACAGTGTCTCCTCCCCCCCCCCCTCAATGTACAGTGTTACTTGTTTATACAGTGTGCCCCCCGCCCCCCCCCCCCCCCCCAACCACCTCCAATGTAAATTACCCAGTATGGTTGTCAATATCCCAATGTACCCAACCCCCCCCACCCAACCTCCAATGTACAGTTTCTACGTCAAATGTATATACTCCCTTTTCTTGACTCCTTCTGTATCACAAACAGTACTGTATTTGCAAATCTGGTATGTCATAAATGTATAGATGTAGCAGTACTGACTATCTGTATGTCATGTATGTCATATATGTCTATATGAATTGAAAATGGGGGACCCTGATGGAAACAAGACAAACGTCTTTCTCAGGTCTGCATCCCCTTAACAATTGTATGTATTGAGCCGTACTGTATTGTACCCATTCTGCAATCTGTTAAATAAAGTTTTCATTCATTCATTCATACTGCTACATCTATACATTTATGACATACCAGATTTGCAAATACAGTACCGTTTGTGATACGAAAAGAGTCCAGAAAAAAGAGTATATACATTTGACGTAGAAACTGTACATTGGAGGAGGTTGGGTAGGTGGGGGGGGGGGGGGACTGTACATTGGAGGTGGTTGGGTGGGTGGGGGGGGGGGGGGGGGGGGGAGGTTGGGTAGGAGTGTGTGTGGGGGGGGTGGGGTTGTCGGTAGGAGGGGTGGGTGGTAGGGTGACCAGATGCAAAAAGTCCAAAAGCAGGACAACAGTAAGATTTTGGTGGGACAAAGTGGGACCGATAGATAATGTAAATTTTTTTATTAGAATAACATGGTCTTCACCGAGACCAATGGTTTTTTTTGCTTCAAAAAGAGGGACATCCTCTCAATATGTGGGACGTTCGGTCAAATGGTGGGACAGTACAACCAAAAGGGGGATACCTGGTCACCCTAGTGGGTGGGGGACACTGTACAAGCAAAACTGTACATTGGAATATTGACAAGACCATACTTGGTGATTTACTGTACATTGGAGGGGGTTGTGTTAGGACATTTACAGGGGCCAGTTTCGAATTGCAGTCTCCCGTAGGTGTTTTGAGAGTGAGTAGTGATTCACATTCCTTTACAGCTTTGGGTAGGGTGTTCCACATTGATGTGGCATAATTGCGAAACGTGTTTAGTCCCTTGTTTGAGCCCCTTGGTTGTCCCCAAAACTAAGATGGCGGCGGTCTCGTGACGTCAGAGTGTCTTGTTTGTGCATGTGTGTGTTAGAAAAAGAGTAGTTGAGCCTTGTGTGATCTAATCTCCTCCATACTCATGTGTATAAAGTGATGCCAGCCTCCTTAGTCTCTCTGATCATGTTAGTACAGTAACTAGGCTGCACTAGTCTCTCTGATCATGTTAGTACAGTAACTAGGCTGCACTAGTCTCTCTGATCATGTTAGTACAGTAACTAGGCTGCACTAGTCTCTCTGATCATGTTAGTACAGTAACTAGGCTGCACTAGTCTCTCTGATCATGTTAGTACAGTAACTAGGCTGCACAGCCGACAAACATGTTGCTGCCTAAACAATATCCAGGTAAGATGGCGGACGGTTATCCCATGATTTATGGCGTAATGTCGCATCTAATGTTTTATATATGGCAGCACCGCTGGTCTAACTGTTGGGTACATTATTTAAGGTTAGGCAATTGTGAAATACTGTAATCTCAAACGGGAACATATACCTATTGATCAAAGAATAATGTCCAAAGGACCTTCTGATTAAACAAACCTGCTTTGTGTTTCTTCATCTCACTTTCACAACACTCCGAAGTTTACGGCCAGTCTCGACTCCTCCTTAGTTCAGATGTGTCTCCAGCAGCTGCAGTTAGTCCGTTCTTTACACGATCACTGCATCTAGATCTGTTCAGAGAGTTAACGTTAGAGATTAGCAGCATTAGCTCGTTATAGCCACAGACAACGAGGTGAAGCCATGGAGTGTGGTGCCCCTGGTGGCTAGGACGAGACATTGCATGGCATTTCCGTATTTCCTGGTGACGTCAGGGAGGGCTGGACCAATCAGCTACTCTGCGTCACGCGGCACCACACGCCCCGCCCCTTTTGAAATAAACAGCCAATATCTGCCTCGCACGGGGAAAGGCTGTGGCTCCGACAAACCGCGCGCTGATTGGCGGAGAGGGAACGTCACTCCACATTGGGCCTAGCCCCTCCCCCTGACCAGGCTCGGTTGAGATGTGCGGTTGGAGAGAGTGCGAGAGATTGATTGATTGATTGAAAAGTTTATTAACAGATTGCAGAATGGGTACAGTTACAGTACAGTACATCTCAATACATACAATTGTTAAGGGGATGCAGACCAGAGAAAGACTTTCGTCTTGTTTACATCAGGGTCCCCCATTTTCAATTCATCATAACATATATGACATACATGACATACAGATAGACAGTACTGCTACATCTATACATTTATGACATATCAGATTTGCAAATACAGTACTGTTTGTGATACAAAAGTGTCCAGAAAAGGAGTGTATATACATTTGGCGTAGAAACTATACATTGGAGGAGGTTGGTGGGGTGGGGTTGGGTGAGGGCTGTACATTGGAGGTGGGGGGGGGGGGGGTTGGGTAGGGGACACACACACATTTTACACTGTACATTGGAATATTGACAAAGCCTTACTTGGTCATTTACTGTACAACTAGGTTAGGACATTTGTAGGGGCCAGTTTCGAATTGCAGTCTCACGTAGGTGTTTTTTGAGAGTGTTTTTGAAGGTGGGTAGTGATTCACATTCCTTTACAGCTTTAGGCAGGGCGTTCCACATTGATGTGGCATAATTGCGAAACGTGTTTAGTCCCTTGTTTGAGCCGAATCTGGGTTTTACATGATTTGTGGAGCTCCCTCTGGTGTTGTGATCGTGGTATTCACTGACCTTTGGGAAGTATTTTGACATGTACATGGGTACCTTGGTCGCGTAGTGTATCTTGTAGACCAGGCCCATTGCAAGTTGCTGTACTCTGTCGTCTACTCTAAGCCATCCTAGGTTGTCAAAGTGGGCAGGGGTGAGGTGGGTTCTAGGAGTCAGGTCAAGTAGTAGTCTGACTAGCTTGTTTTGAGATGTTTGTAATTTGTTTTTTAGTGCCTTTGAGGTGCTTTGGTACCATGAGGTGCAAGCATAGTCGTAGTACCCTTGAATGAGTGCTCCTGCTAGAGTCTTCAGGGTATTCTTGTTTACCAGAGAGGAGATCCGGTACAAGAATCGCGTTCGTTGGTTGACTTTTTTTATTACATTGGATGCCATTTTGTCACAGGAAAGATTAGCCTCTAGGATGGAACCCAGGTAGGTAATTTCATCTTTCCTTGTGATAATATTGTCACCCACTGTAACCGAGAAGCCGTCGGTCTTGCTGAGTTTGTTATTTGAACCGAAGAGAATGGACTCTGTTTTGCCCATGTGTAATGATAGTTTGTTGTCGGCGAGCCATATGCAGATTTTGCCTAGTTCCGAGCTGAGGGCTTTTTCAACCTGTAACTTGTTCTTGTCAGAGACCAGCAGGGCTGAGTCGTCCGCAAACAGGAACAAGTTGCAGTCACAAGCTGACGACATGTAATTTGCATAAATTAGGAATAGTAGCGGTCCTAGTATGCTTCCTTGTGGAACACCACAGCTCACTGTGAGGGGGGGGGATAGGGTACCGTTTACTTCCACCATCTGTTCCCTCCCCTCCAGGTAGGATTGTATCCAGCTCACTGATAAACTATCAAAACCAATTGCTTTTAGCTTGTCAATCAGAATGGTGTGATTGACAGTGTCGAAGGCCTTTTGTAGGTCCAGCATGACCATGCCGCAGTATTTGCCCGCGTCCACCTCTTGTTTGATGTGGTCGTTCAAGTAGAGAAGGCATGTGTCAGTGGAGTGGGATGTTCTGAAGCCAGATTGGAATTCGTAGATTAGATTTTTTTCCGCGAGGTACTTTTCGATCTGTCCGTATACTATTTTTTCCATGACTTTCGAGATGGATGTAAGGATAGAAACAGGGCGGTAGTTACCCGGGTCTAATTTGCTGCCCTTTTTGTGCAGGGGTGTTACTCTCGCAATTTTGAAGTCCTTGGGGACGTGTCCCTGTTTTATGGAGAGGTTTATTATGTGTGTGATGACTGGGGTGATGGCTGCTGCTGAGTCTCTGAGGAATTTGGAGGGGATGTTGTCATGGCCAGTGGCCTTGTTTGGTTGGAGGGCGCTCAGTTTTTTGAGTACCTCATCTGTAGTTACTATTTCCAGTTTGAAGTCGTCTTTGTGGACGCCTAGGTTCATGTAGTATGCTACTATGTGTTCTACCCCATACTGCCCTGAGTGGGAGGGTAGTTTGTTTACCAGTGTTGTGGCTATGTTTGTGAAGAAAGTGTTTAAGTAATTGGCTACATCCAGCTTGTCTGTGATGAGCGTGTTGTCCGTCTTTATGTTTATGTTTGAGAACCTGGTTTTGAGTTTTTTACTGCAGCCTAGTTGATTGTTGAGTAATTTCCAAAGTTCACGTGGTTTATTTTTGTTTTCCTCGGTTTTGTCATTGATGAAATTTTTTTTAGCAGTTTTGATCATGGAGTTTACGTCATTTCTTAGTCTGTTTCTTTCTAGTTTGAGTTCAGTCACGTGGTCTTGGAGTTCACTGCTCGTGCTTTTGGTAAGCTTTGACTGACTTTTACGAAACTCAGAGCATTTTTTGTCTCTGGCTTTCATAGCGGTCAGTATTTCAGTGTGCATCCATGGCTCAGCGCGATTTTTTACCCTGGTGGTTCTTAGGGGGGCCATTTTGTTTAGTATTGATGAAAATTTGGTTTTGAAGCCAAGCCAAGTTTCTTCAACCAGTGTACCATTGAGTTCATCTGACCAGTCCAGACTCTCCAGTTCAAGGTTAAAGGCCTCGCTAGAGTAGGTTTTGAGGTCTCTAGATGTGACTGAGAGGGATGAACGAATGAAGGAATGGATGATGAATGAATTAATGAATGAATGGATGAATGAATGAATGATGAATGAATGAATGAAAACTTTATTTAACAGATTGCAGAATGGGTACAATACAGTACGGCTAGTGGTACTTGGTGGTACTGCTGGTGGTACTTGAAAACATAAAAAGAAAAATGATACTTTTTTTTTTTTTTGCAGTCAGGCCACTGAACTTAGAAGCAGGCCAGGCTGCGTGTACAATACACACAATTGTTAAGGGGATGCAGACCAGAGAAAGACGTTTGTCTTGTTTACATCAGGGTCCCCCATTTTCAATTGATAGTGACATTTATCAATGACATACACAACATACATGACATTTAAGGCATAGGGAAATACATGACATACAGGTATTTAGTACCGTTACATTTGTGACATACAATATGCAAATATACAGTACTGTTACCCATAGATCCTGACAGAGTATATACATATGATGGGGAGGGGACTGTACATTAGGAGGGGGTGGGTGGGTGGGAGAGAAATATACATACGGTGGGGAGAGAATATATACATACGGTGGGGAGGAGACTGTACATTAGGAGGGGGTGGGTGGGAGAGAAATATACATACGGTGGGGAGAGAATATATACATACGGTGGGGAGGAGACTGTACATTAGGAGGGGGTGGGTGGGTGGGAGGAACCTCCTCAAGCATCCCGGGGCCACAGACCCAACATTATAATAATAATAATAATC
Source organism: Notolepis coatsorum (assembly GCF_963971535.1). Classification (NCBI taxonomy): domain Eukaryota; kingdom Metazoa; phylum Chordata; class Actinopteri; order Aulopiformes; family Paralepididae; genus Notolepis; species Notolepis coatsorum. Next base: position 18,660,952 of record NC_140173.1, on the reverse strand, counting down.
TTTATTTGTATCGCACCTGAAGACAGAAACATCTGCACATTAAACATTTATTCATTCTATATACATGTCACATTAAAACCCCAGATATGCCTAATATATAGGATCAAGATCAAGGTAAATAGAGTGCAATATACCATCTATTTATGGTATACTATATTTAACTGTATATTTTAAATAAACAACATACTTACAACAAAATAAACATGGGTCTGGATTTTATTTAATGATAAGAGAGACACATGTAGAACTTTGAACTTAAAAGTTTATTAGATATCTGAGAGCCTCATTTATCAATACAAGTATGGTATGTGTGAAACGTTGATCAATTACTGTGCCACACTTTACTTTTTACATTTTTTAACAGAATGTATGTTGACATAAAATTACCCAAAATGCTAGAACTGTTGTTGTTGTTGTTGTTGTTGAGAACATTATGACTAAATCCCTTTGCTCTCTATCCCCCTGGATATCAACGTTATTTTTGACATGTGGGTTCCAAGTCATTCTTGCCTTGATACAACACTCACTGTGCCGTTCCTTTTTCATCATCTTTAACCATTACTGAAAATGTGGTGCTAATTGGCTTCCAATGTATCTTAAAATGTGTCTTAAACACATAAACCCATAAAAGTCACCACATTTCACTAAAATGGACACATAAATGCATCTCAGTAGTGGTGACTTCCATCAGTTTATGTGGAGTTTATTTTATGTATGAGAAAATAAGTTGTTGATGTGTTCTTTTTGTTTACTGTGTGTGTGTGTTGTTTGTTCCCTTGCATTCGCCCCTCCTCTTAATTCTCCCCAACGTTGTACTAATCAGAGACAATGCCCTTCGGCTGGGCGATGAGGTCACCCCCCCCCCCCCTTGACATGGAAGGAGGTGCTCCATGGTCTGGGGTTCTGTGCCACAGTCGCATGTGGTTGGGCCACTAAGATAGCCCCATCTGCTTGGGGCTTCCCTGGAACGGCCAACACCTGGAAAGGAGCTAAGCAGCTATGACCCACGTGGCGTGTGGCCGGGACTACACACAATATCGGACCTTAACAGGAAACCCAACAGCACAGCTAACATTGCTGCCTCCCTGCTTTTACGCCCGTTTTGAACGGTACCACCAACCTTCCAGGGGAAGCCCCCACCACTCATTAACCCCTCCCACAAGTCTGTACGATGAATGGTCCATGATATATGAAAGGGGTGGGGCTTATTACAATGGACAATAATTAATTCATAAATATTTGTAATGCATGTATATCAATGACAAACAATAGGTTCACTATGGCATGTCTATATATTGTTAACAGGTGCCAGAGAGCTGATTACCAGCGAACCTGTGTAATATCACCCTCTTGTGGTGAAAAGCTGTAACTTCATACTGAATATGCATTTCAATGATAAAAAAATTAATTAACTTAAAATACTTGTCCAAAACTGCCCTATTGTGAGGTTAGCTGCAGGGGGGAATGGTAGTCCAACAAACAGTAAAGTAGCAACAGAGAATGAGACACTTGTTTTAAATTAAACCATTCTTTTTCTGCCTAGGTTATGTCTCTAAACTCTTACTGACAAAGAAATCACTTCCTGTTCCTTATATTACGGGGAGAGGTGGAGGGACTAATAGGTTAAACCCACAGAGATTTATCACAAATTAATAATATAGCCATACCATCGGTAATATGAACAAAAACGAAATCTTTATATTAAATCAAATTAGATTAGTGTAAATATTTCAATTCAATAATGTAAATGAGAATAAATAAATATAAAAACGTCCATGAACACAAAATCACTATTCTGGCTGCTACATTTCCAATCCCTAATTGTTACCGTGGAACAATTATCAATGAATGATAATATTGCTGCCATATTCTACAACATTGATACATTTAATATATACAGTAATAACATTATGGAAGTCCATTTCTGTTTTTTAAATTGAAGTCCAGGTCCAATGTGATGTGTCCGTCTTTCAACATTGAACACTGAAGTCTTCCTGGGATCAGAGCTTCAAGCACGTGACCCACCAGTTCTGTGGTGAAACAGGCTCTGAGGTTTTGTCAGATGCTCTCTGGCACCACCAGTTATTGAAGGAATACACTGTTGCTGTCACACCTCAGTCTTCTGACTGCTACCTTGAACTACTTATGAGCGAAGCCCACTAGGGCACGACATATCTGCAGTAGAGATGTCCGCTGTCACTCCAATACAATGGAGCTAAATGGCACCGGGTTTGTGCCAAAATAATACATTTGAAAATCTCAACATTAATGTCTATAGCTTTTTATTTCATTTAGCAACTATTTTCTGTAGAGTATTCTACTTTTAACTTAAGTAAAATATCATGTCCTAATGGCTACACAGCATTTTAAATTATAACACTCATAATGAAAGAGTAAAAACAAGCATATGAGATATATTTTATTGACTGAATCAAAAAAGGAGGTACAGAATCTTAGTGTTTGATATGAATGAAGATAAACGGAAATCAATCACAAAACAAAAATAAGTCCTAAGGATTCCTATTGGGTATACTACTTAGTATAAGTACATGGGGTTCCTGTTGAGTATACTACTTAGTATAAGTACATGGGGAATAGCACTGCACAAGACCGAAGCAGACTACAAAGAGTGACACGTTCAGCCGAACGCACAATTGGAGGGGGGCTCCCCACCCTCCAGAACATTTACAACAAGCGGTGCAGGGGCAAGGCTAAGAGAATCATTAAAGACTCCAGTCACCCGAACAACTGCCTCTTTGAACTGCTGCGGTCAGGCAAGCGATACCGGAGTCTCAAGGCGAGCACAGAGAGACTCAGAAGAAGCTTCTATCCCCAGGCCATCAGGCTGCTAAACGAACAATGAACACTACACAACAACAACCATCAAACGCACATAGCACACACATCCACACGCACACACTCACTTTAAACAAACACACTGTAGCACCCACTCCACACACTTTATAGCACACACTCACTTTAAACAAACACACTGTAGCACCCACTCCCCACACTTTATATTTATTGATGAAGGATTGCACTACAACTCGTACACCTTACTGTAAATTGTACCTAAATTGTACCTCATCCCATTTCTGCTCTGCACTATATAGTACTGTACATTAGTACACTGCATAGTATTGTATATTATATGGTAACTCAGTTACGTCTATTCTGCATCGAACATTGTACATATGTCTATACTGAACACTGTGACCTCATTTTCTACTTCTAAATTACATGCTATACTATGTTATTTGATACTATCTTGTCTAGCACAGTCTCTGGAGCGTAACAGTAAGAAGCATTTTGTATGAAAGTATTCTGTACTTCTGTATGACAACTATAAAAGAAACTTGAAACTTGAAACTTGGGGTTCCTGTTGAGTATACTACTTAGTATAAGTACATGGGTTTCCTGTTGAGTATACTACTTAGTATGGGAAAATAATTTTTGGGCAGCATGGTTAGTGGTTAACACTTGTTTGTTTGTTTGTTTGTTTGTTTATTTACACATATAAAAACAATTACATATATAATACAATATAATCCACAAGGGATGTGTAGGAGAATTGCCTAAAAACCCTCTAGGGGCTTGCATGTGGCATTCACTAGGAAGCAAAATTACATTATATCAAGATAAAATATAAAATCCCCCCCCAACAAACAAACACACACAAGCAGGTCTACATAGACACCGAAGCAGGCACCCATGCCATAAGATTTCTGGTATAGAGAAAACAACTAATGACAGGAAGAATATATAATAAAACGAAAGTACAATAACAAAATACAACAAGCCATCAGACCACAGTTTGTAAATGAAGTCCATGTGGGAAATATTGGTGCTCTAGGTCAGATGAGATTTCAGTGCTCTTTTGAATTTCAGAAAAGTAAATTCCAAAATATGTGGAGGCAAAGAGTTCCACAACTTTGACCCTCGGTAGAGCAAACAAAACTGAGATTGGGAAGTGCGGAAAAGGGGTGGTCTAAGCAAACAGGAACTACGTGTGGGGTAATTATGAATTTGGTGATTGTGGGCAAACATGTCATGAAAAAACACTGTCGCCTCACAGCTAGAAGGTCCTGGGTTTAATTCCCGCTTGGTGACCAGGTTGCCAGGTACCCAGGTGGGGTATCTCCCGGGCCTTTCTGTATGGAGTTTGCATGTTGTCCCTGTGCTTGCAAGGGTTTCCCCTCCAGATAAGATAAACCCAAAGGAAAAAACATGCAGAACAGATCGCTAACGCTGTCGCGTCCCTGACGAAGATGGACAGGAGCACTTGGATTGGTCCCCGGGCGCGGCCCACGCCACAGCCCATGTCTGCTCCCGGCTGCCCTTGGGGGGAAGGATGACGGAATGGGAAAAGTGCAGAGACATTTCATCAGTGCATGTGTGTGTGAGTGTTCCTGTGTCTCGCATGTGTGTGTTCTTCTTCTAAAAAAGTACATGGGGTTTCTATTTAATATACTGAAAACTGTGTTTGGGGACCTGTTCTCTTTATTCTTTTCAAGTGAGCTGTGGTGTTCCACAAGGAAGCATACTAGGACCGCTACTATTCATAATTTATGCAAATGACATGTCGTCAGCTTGTGACTGCAACTTGTTCCTGTTTGCGGACGACTCAGTCCTGCTGGTCTCTGACAAGAACAAGTTACAGGTTGAAAAAGCCCTCAGCTCAGAACTAGGCAAAATCTGCATATGGCTCGCCGACAACAAACTATCATTACACATGGGCAAAACAGAGTCCATTCTCTTCGGTTCAAATAACAAACTCAGCAAAACCGACGGCTTCTCGGTTACAGTGGGTGACAATATTGTCACAAGGAAAGATGAAATTACCTACCTGGGTTCCATCCTAGAGGCTAATCTTTCCTGTGACAAAATGGCATCCAATGTAATAAAAAAAGTCAACCAACGAACTCGATTCTTGTACCGGATCTCCTCTCTGGTAAACAAGAATACCCTGAAGACTCTAACAGGAGCACTCATTCGTAGTACTCAAGGGTACTACGACTATGCTTGCACCGCATGGTACCAAAGCACCTCAAAGGCACTAAAAAACAAATTACAAACATCTCAAAACAAGCTAGTCAGACTACTGCTTGACCTGACTCCTAGAACCCACCTCACCCCTGCCCACTTTGACAACCTAGGATGGCTTAGAGTAGACGACAGAGTACAGCAACTTGCAATGGGCCTGGTCTACAAGATACACTACGCGACCAAGGTACCCATGTACATGTCAAAATACTTCCCAAAGGTCAGTGAATACCACGATCACAACACCAGAGGGAGCTCCACAAATCATGTTAAACCCAGATTCTGCTCAAACAAGGGACTAAACACATTTCGCAATTATGCCACATCAATGTGGAACGCCCTACCCAAAGCTGTAAAGGAATGTGAATCACTACCCACTTTCAAAAACACTCAAAAAACACCTACAGGAGACTGCAATTCGAAACTGGCCCCTACAAATGTCCTAACCCAGTTGCACAGTAAATTACCAAGTATGGCTTTGTCAGTATTCCAATGTACAGTGTGTCCCCCCCTACCCAACCCCCCCCCCCCTCCAATGTACAGCCCCCACCCACCCACCCAACCCCACCCACCCAACCTCCTCCAATGTACAGTTTCTACGTCAAATGTATATACACTCTTTTTCTGGACACTTTTGTATCACAAACAGTACTGTATTTGCAAATCTGATATGTCATAAATGTATAGATGTAGCAGTACTGTCTATCTGTATGTCATGTATGTCATATATGTTATTATGATGAATTGAAAATGGGGGACCCTGATGTAGGGCTGCAACGATTAGTCGACATAATCGACGATGTCGATTATGAAAAATCGTCGACGAGATATTGTTGCGTCGATTAGGCATTAAAAAAATAAAAAATAAAAAATATTATAATTTTTTTTTTGCACTACCTATCTTTGTGAAAGTGGCTTCTCAGCTCTGGTCCAGCCAGCTGAAGACTTCTTAGCTTAACATAACAGACCGACAGTAAGTTTGGGGGAACTAATGGGATAACTGGGGATGTTGTTTGGTCCTGACAAGAGTCTCAAAGCAACTCTGAGGTCATGCTCAATGTCCAATCTGTTCCTCTGCTCTGTCTTCAGCTGGACCAGAGCTGAGAAGCCAATTTCACAAAGATAGGTAGTTAAAAAAAATATATATATATTTTTTTGTTTTGTTTTGTTTATATAATTGGTTTTCGATTAGTCGACTAATCGAAAAAATTATCGACAGATTAGTCGACTACCAAAATAGTCATTAGTTGCAGCCCTACCCTGATGTAAACAAGACGAAAGTCTTTCTCTGGTCTGCATCCCCTTAACAATTGTATGTATTGAGCTGTACTGTACTGTACCCATTCTGTTAATAAACTTTTCAATCAATCAATCAAGTCTACTCTCAGCTTAAACGGAACAACTAAATGGTTTCTTTCCTGTATGAGTTCTAGTGTGTTTCTTCATATTTGATTTAACATTGAACCCTTTCCCACAAACTGAACAGCTAAATGGTTTCTCTCCAGTATGAGTTATCATGTGTCTATTCAGATTTTTTTGCTGACTGAACCCTTTCCCACAAACTGAACAGCTAAATGGTTTCTCTCCAGTGTGAGTTCTCATGTGTGTCTTCAGACTTGTTTGCAGACCGAAACATTTCCCACAAACTGAACAGCTAAATCGTTTCTCTCCAGTATGAGTTATCATGTGTGTCTTCAGATCTGCCTTCATACTGAACCCTTTCCCACAAACTGAACAGCTAAATGGTTTCTCTCCAGTATGAGTCATCATGTGTGTCTTCAGACTTGTTTGCTGACTGAACCCTTTCCCACAAACTAAACAACTAAATGGTTTCTCTCCAGTGTGAGTTCTCATGTGTGTCTTCAGATATGCCTTCATACTGAACCCTTTCCCACAAACTGAACAGCTAAATGGTTTCTCTCCAGTATGAGTTATCATGTGTTTCTTCATATTTGTTTGCAGACGAAAACCTTTCGCACAAACTGAACAGCTCAATCGTTTCTCTCCAGTATGAGTTATCATGTGTCTCTTCAGAATGTCTTTAAGCCCGAACCCTTTCCCACAAACTGAACAGCTAAATGGTTTCTCTCCAGTATGAGTTATCATGTGTTTCTTCATATTTGATTTAACATTGAACCCTTTCCCACAAACTGAACAGCTAAATGGTTTCTCTCCAGTATGAATTGTCATGTGTGTCTTCAGACTTTGTTGCTGACTGAACCCTTTCTCACAAACTGAACAACTAAATGGTTTATCTCCAGTATGTGTTCTCATGTGTTTCTTCAGACCTTCTTTAAGACTGAACCCTTTCTCACAAACTGAACAACTAAATGGTTTATCTCCAGTATGTGTTCTCATGTGTTTCTTCAGACCTTCTTTAAGCCTGAACCCTTTCCCGCAAACTGAACAGCTAAATGGTTTCTCTCCAGTATGTGTTCTCATGTGTCTGTTTAGACTTGTTTGCTGACTGAACCCTTTCTCACAAACTGAACAACTAAATGGTTTCTCTCCAGAATGAGTTATCATGTGTTTCTTCATATTTGATTTAACATTGAACCCTTTCCCACAAACTGAACAGCTAAATGGTTTCTCTCCAGTATGAATTGTCATTTGTGTCTTCAGACTTTGTTGCTGACTGAACCCTTTCTCACAAACTGAACAACTAAATGGTTTATCTCCAGTATGTGTTCTCATGTATTTCTTCAGACCTTCTTTAAGCCTGAACCCTTTCCCACAAACTGAACAGCTAAATGGTTTCTCTCCAGTATGAGTTCTCATGTGTTTCTTCATATTTGATTTATCATTGAACCCTTTCCCGCAAACTGAACAGCTAAATGGTTTCTCTCCAGTATGTGTTCTCATGTGTCTGTTTAGACTTGTTTGCTGACTGAACCCTTTCTCACAAACTGAACAACTAAATGGTTTCTCTCCAGTATGAGTTATCATGTGTTTCTTCATATTTGATTTAACATTGAACCCTTTCCCACAAACTGAACAGCTAAATGGTTTCTCTCCAGTATGAATTGTCATTTGTGTCTTCAGACTTTGTTGCTGACTGAACCCTTTCTCACAAACTGAACAACTAAATGGTTTATCTCCAGTATGTGTTCTCATGTGTTTCTTCAGACCTTCTTTAAGACTGAACCCTTTCTCACAAACTGAACAACTAAATGGTTTATCTCCAGTATGTGTTCTCATGTGTTTCTTCAGACCTTCTTTAAGCCTGAACCCTTTCCCACAAACTGAACAGCTAAATGGTTTCTCTCCAGTATGAGTTCTCATGTGTTTCTTCATATTTGATTTATCATTGAACCCTTTCCCACAAACTGAACAGCTAAATGGTTTCTCATCATCAGTCTCAGCTCCAGAACTGTCATCATCACCGTCATCGGTCTCAGCTCCAGAACTGTCATCACTGTCATCAGTCTCAGTTAGAAAACAGTCTGAAGAGAGAGGCTGGCTATCTCTAGTTGGTTCTAAATCACCAGCTGGATCTAAGTTACTGGCTAGTTCTGATACTCCACAGTCCTCTCCTTCAGGTTCTGTTTTCATGTGTTCAGTTGAGGTGCTGGGTAAAGAGTATGCTTCTCTGTTTTTCTCCCTTTGGGTTTGAAGAGGCTGGAAGGGCAGAGCGTTCTCTTGACCATCTTCACATTTCACTGGGTCTACTGTGATCTTGGAGAGATCAGCTTCTTCCAGCCCTTGATCTAGTTCATCTTTAATCTGCTCTGGGTCCTGGTTTTGGCTGAGTTGTGAGGACAGAGTGTTCTCACCTTCATTTTCACATTTCATAGGTTGTAAGGTCATCTTGGAGCCATCAGCCTCCTCTAGATCTTGACACAGTTCCTCCTGTTCCTCTTTAATCTGGAGGGGCTCTGTGTCCTGGGGTTGGCTGAGCTGTGAGGACTGAGGTTTCTCTTCATCATGTTCACTCTTCACAGAGACAGGAAGCTCCTCTCCCTCCTGACTGATCCAGAGTTCCTCCTGTTCCTCTTTAATCTGTAGGCGCTCTGGCTCCTCCTGGACCAGACTGGGGCTCCTCTCCTGCTGCTCCGGGGGAACCTCCTCTTCACAGACAAACAGCTGTAAGGCCATGGAGTCTAGAAAGAAGGGCATACAATCATTTAAATGTAATTTGTTGTAACCATTGCTTTTGAAAGTAACAAAGGGACAGGTCACTATTTCACACTACACTCTTAACAGGAAAGTAACAACACGCTGAACCAATATATAGGGATGCACAGATCCTATACCCAGGGGAGGAAATTAGGCCATTTTACTCGCCAAATGCAAGTATTCTTTATGTTTGGCGAGTGATTCATGAAGAGCACTCCTAAAAGTCTGTGCCGACCAACTGGCCCCGGTATTCACTGACATCTTCAACCTGTCCTTGGAACAGGCTGTCATCCCACCTGTCTGAAGAAGTCCACCATCATCCCTGTACCCAAAAAATCTACGCCCGCTTGCCTCAACGACTACCGCCCTGTAGCCCTCACCTCCATAGCCATGAAGTGCTTTGAGAAGCTAGTGAAGGGCTACATCTGTTCCTCCCTCCCCATCAACCTGGACCCTCTGCAATTTGCATATCGCCCCAACAGGTCCACGGAGGACGCCATAGCCCATGTGCTGCACACAGCAGCATCACACCTGGACAAGAGGCAGGGGAACTATGTGAGAATGCTGTTCATCGACTACAGCTCAGCATTCAATACCATAGTCCCCTCCAAACTCATAGCCAAGCTCAGGGACCTGGGCTTGAACTATGACCTCTGCCAGTGGGTCTTGGACTTCCTGACGGGCAGACCCCAGGTGGTAAGAGCCGGCAACTGCACCTCCTCATCCATCACGCTCAACATAGGGGCCCCCCAGGGCTGTGTTCTGAGCCCCCTCCTCTACTCCCTGTACACACATGACTGCGTAGCACAGCGGAACAACAACACCATCATCAAATTTGCTGATGACACAGTAGTGGTGGGCCTGATCTCTGCCAACGACGAAAGGGCCTACCTGGAAGAGGTAGAGAACCTGTCACAGTGGTGTCAGGAGAACTGCCTCTCCCTGAACGTCAGCAAAACAAAAGAGATGATTGTGGACTTCAGGAGGTCGGGGGTCAAGGACTACAGCCCCCTCAGCATCGACGGGGCACCGGTTGAGAGAGTGAACAGTTTCAAGTACCTCGGAGCCCACATATCCGAGGACTTGACATGGACCACACACATTGACAGTGTTGTGAAGAAGGCACGACAACGCCTCTACTTCCTCAGGCGCCTAAGGAAGTTCCAAGTCAGTCAGAAGATCCTTAGGAACTTCTACTCATGTACAATAGAGAGCATCCTGACCGGCAACATCACCTCCTGGTTTGGGAATAGCACTGCACAAGACCGTAGCAGACTACAAAGAGTGACACGTTCAGCCGAACGCACAATTGGAGGGGGGCTTCCCACCCTCCAGAACATTTACAACAAGCGGTGCAAGGGGAAGGCTAAGAGAATTATTAAGGACTCGAGCCACCCGAACAACTGCCTCTTTGAACTGCTGCGGTCAGGCAAGCGATACCGGAGTCTTAAGGCGAGCACAGAAAGACTCAGAAGAAGCTTCTATCCCCAGGCCATCAGGCTGCTAAACAAACAATAATCACTATGCAACAACCATCAAATGCACACAGCACACACACCCACACGCACACACTCACTCAAACAAACAACACACTGCAGCACCCACTCTCCACACTTTAGATCACACACACACTTACACTTTATATTTATTGATAAAGGATTTGCACTACAACTCGTACACCTACTGTGAATTGTACCTAAATTGCACCTCATCCCATTTCTCCATTTCTGCCTTGCACTATATAGTATTGTATATTAGTACACTGCACAGTATTGTATATTGTATGGTAACTACGGCTATTCTGCATCGAACATTGTACATATGTCTAAACTGAACACTGTGACCTCATTTTTTTTTCTTCTAATTTTACTATGTTATTTTATTTCATACTTATCTTGTCTTGCACAGTCTCTGGAGCGCAACAGTAAGAAGCATTTTGTATAAAAGTATTCTGTACTTCTGTATGACAACTATTAAAGAAACTTGAAACTTGAAACTTGAACACACTGGCAAGTAGTAAGCAAAACCAAAAAAATCATTCTGCAATCTGCTGATTCGCTTACTGGCAAGCCGAACTCTAACTCCCCCCTTATGATTCCTCCCATTTGCGCCTCATAATAATCCATAACCAATGAACATCATCATTGCGCTCTAAGCTCCTCCAATGAACACTCGTTTTCTAGAAGATGTCGCCCATCTAGGGGAAGTGGACAGACCACTGCGTGCGGCCCTACAGACTCCTGTCACTGGCTTGACAACGTAGACAAAAACACATCAGTGGATGAAAATAATTGCATGTAGAGTTGTCGCTTGGTATGGTATGGTATTTATTTTAGACAACAAAACATATACAGATCATTACATCACATATTTGCTTTTGTCAAGGAGAGGAACGAAAAGCCAATGACTTATTTACATCGTTGTCCTTGGAAGTCAAGGATGCTTGAAAACAACACATACAACTCATTACAGAAAATCATTCACAATTATTACATTTGCATAGCAATAATGGCACAACCCTTAATTAATACAAACATGTGAATTTGTTGAAACATGTTAATTTAGCCGTGAGTCTGTGTGTCTCTGATGCACCCCGAGGGGAGGGGTTGGTGGGGTGGGAGGGAGGACGGAGAGAGGTTCCGGCTTAGACTAATTACAGTTGCCATCAGCTAGTACCGGAGGGGGAGGTTATGACTACAGTTGCCGTCATAGGGGTGGGAGTTTTGGCTTTGGTGATGGGTGATGAGACAGCCTTGGGTTCCTCCCCTCCAGCGCGCGCACATCGCCAGGCGTACACGCGGGAGGGGGGGTTTGGGTAGGGATTGTGGGTGGGGGGCCTGCCATCCATCTTATCTACTCCAGACAGTTTCGTTCTGTTCTTGGTACGGTGTTGGGTAGGAACGCCGCATCCCTGATCTTATCTTGACTGACTCCCCAGCGTGGCCTTGCGCATAGACCTCGGGCATTCTTCATTCTTCAGCAGACCCGAGAGTGTGGGGGGGGGGGGGGGGCTTTCGGATATCAGTGCGGTCTGACATGGGGGCGAACAACAGCACGCGACACGTCTCCTTCGAGTCGGATGAGAATGACAAGTCAACAAGCATTAGCCGGCTAGCTACCTAGCATGTAACAAGCTACCATAACGCACATTCAACATAGTGGACTACTATACTGAGCGGCTTTGCTTAAATGCAGCCGAGTGACATTTTATTATTACCGAATTATTACCGGGTTTCCCCCCATATCACCACTCGCCCATATGCCCTTCACAACGGTGATGTTGTCATACTTGTCATTCAGAATACACCTGCTGAACCCCTAGCGTTGACATGAGATTCGATTCCAATGTATTGTCATCATACAGCACAAGTACAGTACAACCAGAATACGTTTGGCATCCAACCAGAGTGCAAATGTAACAAGTCAAGTTCAAGTTGTTTTATTTAGCTATTACATTACAGTGAAATGCTTGGTTCTTTCACTGCCCAGCCCAGTCCAGCCCAACCCAGTCCAACCTAGACCAGCCCAACTTTCCCTGCCCAGTTCAGCTCAACCCAGTCCAGCATAGTTCGCTCTTTCATGGTAATATTTGATATCCTAATATTTTGAAGAGTAGAGACGGTGTGATTAATATATGTTTTATGCTAATATTGTGAAGAGTAGAAACACTTAATGTTTTATGGTAATAAATATTTTAAAGAGTAGAGACACGGTGTGATTACTACTATGATTGAAAATCTATTTAGACGAAGACATACAAAGAAGTAATTATCGCAATTAGCGATTTATTTATGGCTGGTAAAAAATCTGTTTGGCTGGTAAAAAAAAATCATATACTTGCCAGTTGGCTGGTAAGCCAAAAAGTTAGATTCCTCCCCTGCCGCTATACCCAATACCACTACCAGGCTGATACTAGCTACATGTGATGTGATCAGTATCGACTACAGGTAGTCTGATCTAGGCTTGGACGGTATGACTTTTTTCATACCGTTATACCTTAATTACCTAATACCCCGGTATATGGTATATGACGGTATGACTTTCATTATCATCAGCGCGGGGGGGGGGGGGGGGGGGGGGTGGCAACCCGTGTTACCAAGTAAACAAATCACGGAGATGGCCAGTTCGCCCGCAGCTCTAGTGCTAACGTTAAGCTCTCAGAATGGTAGCAGCTCGCCTGCAGCTCTAGTGCTAACGTTAAGCTCTCAGAATGGTAGCAGCTCGCCCGCAGCATCTAGTGCTAACGTTAAGCTCTCAGAATGGTAGCAGTTCGCCCGCAGCTCTAGTGCTAACGTTAAGCTCTCAGAATGGTAGCAGTTCGCTCGCAGCAATCTAGTGCTAACGTTAAGCTCTCAGAATGGTAGCAGCTCGCCCGCAGCTCTAGTGCTAACGTTAAGCTCTCAGAATGGTAGCAGTTCGCCCGCAGCAATCTAGTGCTAACGTTAAGCTCTCAGAATGGTAGCAGCTCGCCCGCAGCTCTAGTGCTAACGTTAAGCTCTCAGAATGGTAGCAGCTTGCCCGCAGCATCTAGTGCTAACGTTAAGCTCTCAGAATGGTAGCAGTTCGCCCGCAGCTCTAGTGCTAACGTTAAGCTCTCAGAATGGTAGCAGTTCGCCCGCAGCAATCTAGTGCTAACGTTAAGCTCTCAGAATGGTAGCAGCTCGCCCGCAGCTCTAGTGCTAACGTTAAGCCCTCAGAATGGTAGCAGCTAGCCTGCAGCATCTAGTGCTAACGTTAAGCTCTCAGAATGGTAGCAGCTCGCCCGCAGCTCTAGTGCTAACGTTAAGCTCTCAGAATGGTAGCAGCTCGCCCGCAGCTCTAGTGCTAACGTTAAGCTCAGAATGGTAGCAGCTCGCCCGCAGCATCTAGTGCTAACGTTAAGCTCTCAGAATGGTAGCAGCTCGCCCGCAGCATCTAGTGCTAACGTTAAGCTCTCAGAATGGTAGCAGTTCACCCGCAGCATCTAGTGCTAACGTTAAGCTCTCAGAATGGTAGCAGTCCTCCCGCAGCATCTAGTGCTAACGCTAAGCTCTCAGAATGGTAGCAGTTCGCCCGCAGCATCCTACACACAACAACAACACACACTCTTGTTATCACAACGCTTTACGGTATTTTCACAGCACTGTCGCAACATTACCGTAAAGCGTGAACACCGTTGTGATCATACACAACACTACAGTTAGCTCTCAGAATAGCCAGGAACGGTAAGCGTGTCTCATTTAATTTCACTCACTGAAGCGGTGTTCCCCTCCTCCTCCTCCTCCTCCTCCTCCTGTGTGTAGACAACCAGCTCTGCATGCCTCGCCCCACTAGTGAGGACTAGTCTCGCCCTCTGCTGGCGCGTGTGTGCACTACAACAAAACTCCGTTTAGACGGTATTGATTTTCAATACCGTCGGTATTTCGAAATACCCCGGTATACCGTAATACCGTCATACCGCCCAAGCCTAGTCTGATCCATTACCACGTTGTCATAAAGCATCCTCCTCCACTAACATCCCAGCAGCAGTGCATGGTGGAGAAGAAGAAGGACAATGTTCCTGCTGATTCTGCTTGATGAGATGTTGGACAAAGGGTTGGAGTTTTTATTATATAAGGCTATAAAATAACAAGTGTACATGTACACCTCCAATACTGTACATGTACACACAACTACATGTACACCTCCAATACTGTACATGTACACACAACTACACGTACACACGTACACCTCCAATACTGCACATGTACACACAACTACACGTACACCTCCAATACTGTACATGTACACACAACTACATGTACACCTCCAATACTGTACATGTAGCTACAAAAAGGCAAGGGAATCTAGAAAGTAAAACGGGAAAATTTCGAGGTAAGGAGACTACTCCTAATCCACCTCTTAGTACTCATGTGGATTCTGCTTTGTTGGTCAAATCAAGAAAGAAATGAGGACCCAAGTCTCTGAACATAAGAGCAACATTGGAAATCAGGATGAAAAGTCTCCTGTAGCCAAGCATCTCACTGCTGCAGGCCATGAGGTTTGTAGGCTGAGGTTCCAGAGCATTGAGGTAGTGAATCCCTTGAAAAGAGGGAAAGAGGGAACAGGGAAAGCCTGGTTTCAAACATCGGGTTAATTGAATCTGGCTAATGGGTCTTTTGATCGACTTAGTTGAACCAGGTAATAGGGCCCAGATCACACCAGGAGACATAAACAGATCACACCAGGAGACATAAACAGATCACACCAGGAGACCTAAACAGATCACACCAGGAGACCTAAACAGATCACACCAGGAGACCTAAACAGATCACACCAGGAGACCTAAACAGATCACATAAGGAGACAAACAGATCACATCAGGAGACCTAAACAGATCACATCAGGAGACTTAAACAGATCACATCAGGAGACCTAAACAGATCACACCAGGAGAGTTAAACAGATCACACCAGGGCCCTATTCCCCGTACCTGGTTCAACTAAGTCGATCAAAAGTCCCATTATCCAGATTCAATTAACCCGATATTTGAATCCAGGCTTTCCCTGTTCCTCGAACGCTGATTCACTGTCATTAATTCGAACCAGACTTGATACTCAGGATAATTGCGCGCGGCCGCCTCACCTGAAAAGGCATCATATGTCGATCGCAGAAATCCTGATTTTCTAACGGCATTGATTGAAAAATGTATTAACAGATTGCAGAATGGGTACAATACAGTATGGCTCAATAGCCTCGCCGACAAGTTAAATACATAATCTATAGGCTAATTTTAAGTCCCTCATTACCCCAATCAATCAGATTATATTTCTTTAAATGTGCCTGCTGGCAGTAGGCTTAATGGAATGAATAATCGAATGAGATCTTGCTAGCGAAAATAATTAGTTAAACTCTTTCCGAATAAGTAGACAAAAACAAGCCCAAAGAATATCTAATTGATACGAATTAATAGATACTTATGAGGATATCTGTACTGTATGTGCTTAGGTATCATGTACTATATAAATACATGGTTCCCAAAGTTTTCAAGGTGCGACCCCCAAAATAACGTGTCAGAGAGGCTTGGAGGCTATACAGTTTCACTATTAATCAGGTTTTAATCTGTTTCGGACATCATCCATACATGCATTGAATTGATTAACCTTTGGTTTATACCAGTGACACCAGTCATGTTAATCACCTTCTTGTTCATCATCAGATTAACACTAACAGTTCTTGAACAGATAAATGCATTTTCTCAAATGCATTCATCAAACTGTCAAAGGCTTGCAATTGCTCATTCATTTTCTCAAGTCACGTCCACGTCATCAAATCCGTCAAACAGCGGATCTCCTCAAACATTTTAATCCCAGTTACAATATCACAATAACGTGTGAGTGACACAATTCAATAATCCACATATTCAGATTTGTCGTAATTCATATCCACAATCCACGCATGAAGACGCTTCAATTTATGCTTGAATTAAACACAATCCGGGCGCAAATACATCCACAGCCAAGAATATGAAACTAATCAGAGCCAAACGCCTGATAGGTTTCATTCATTAAAAACATCCCTGCGGGATTCATATTTGCAATGCTCCGACGTTATTCAAATAACCACATAGTGTGTATATCGCACCTCGCGAGCGCCGTATATGACGTGTGTTGTGAAGGGCCAGATTAAACCGAATATATATATTTATTTATATATATATATTTAATTGTATTTGTATATTCTCTAATATTCCCTGATATCCCTTGTATATTCCTTGTACAATATGCATTGAATATCCATTCTAGCCTACTGAACATCCCATAATAGTCTCCATTCTACTATTGGTCGAGACCTTGGTGCCAGGCTGCCATACCCCTCAGACCCAGTTCAAACGTACCGCTCCACATGTACGAACAAGTCCTAGTTCCGCGTAGGAATCTGGCTACCGCACCACTAATGGGACTATTTGTTCATAGTGCGTATATATACTGCGCTACTAAAGTAGGACTTTCTTTTCAGTCCAGTTTCTTACCCTCCAATAGCCCGCAGCAATCTAGTGCTAACGTTAAGCTCTCAGAATGGTAGCAGCTCGCCCGCAGCTCTAGTGCTAACGTTAAGCCCTCAGAATGGTAGCAGCTAGCCTGCAGCATCTAGTGCTAACGTTAAGCTCTCAGAATGGTAGCAGCTCGCCCGCAGCTCTAGTGCTAACGTTAAGCTCTCAGAATGGTAGCAGCTCGCCCGCAGCTCTAGTGCTAACGTTAAGCTCAGAATGGTAGCAGCTCGCCCGCAGCATCTAGTGCTAACGTTAAGCTCTCAGAATGGTAGCAGCTCGCCCGCAGCATCTAGTGCTAACGTTAAGCTCTCAGAATGGTAGCAGTTCACCCGCAGCATCTAGTGCTAACGTTAAGCTCTCAGAATGGTAGCAGTCCTCCCGCAGCATCTAGTGCTAACGCTAAGCTCTCAGAATGGTAGCAGTTCGCCCGCAGCATCCTACACACAACAACAACACACACTCTTGTTATCACAACGCTTTACGGTATTTTCACAGCACTGTCGCAACATTACCGTAAAGCGTGAACACCGTTGTGATCATACACAACACTACAGTTAGGGCCAGATTAAACCGAATATATATATTTATTTATATATATATATTAAATTGTATTTGTATATTCTCTAATATTCCCTGATATCCCTTGTATATTCCTTGTACAATATGCATTGAATATCCATTCTAGCCTACTGAACATCCCATAATAGTCTCCATTCTACTATTGGTCGAGACCTTGGTGCCAGGCTGCCATACCCCTCAGACCCAGTTCAAACGTACCGCTCCACATGTACGAACAAGTCCTAGTTCCGCGTAGGAATCTGGCTACCGCACCACTAATGGGACTATTTGTTCATAGTGCGTATATATACTGCGCTACTAAAGTAGGACTTTCTTTTCAGTCCAGTTTCTTACCCTCCAATAGTCACAGACGTAAAGCCTCCCCGCGACGCCACGTGTGGGAGTAAGGCCAAGTTCGCCTACCATCGGTATTGAGACATCGTGTATATTAATATTTGAATAGTC
This sequence comes from Notolepis coatsorum, assembly GCF_963971535.1. Classification (NCBI taxonomy): domain Eukaryota; kingdom Metazoa; phylum Chordata; class Actinopteri; order Aulopiformes; family Paralepididae; genus Notolepis; species Notolepis coatsorum. Next base: position 18,642,759 of record NC_140173.1, on the reverse strand, counting down.
ATATTTGGCACTATATCGTCGAGTTGGACGTAGTCTATTAAGCTAATAATAGTCTGTTAATATATAGTGCTTCGTGCGGTGAGAATACTACCGTGGTCAGTACCCCATCGTTTCGGGCAGAGAACTGGCTGCTTACCCAGGGTGGTTGACCCCATGTGAAGCTGCACCCGAGGAGCCCCAGAGCCGACGAGCGAGTGGACCTGTATACCGGATTATTCTACCGACGACAGCCCGCCTTCCCAGGCACGGATTATGCTTTGTATACTTTGATTATTCCATGGATAAAGACCCCCGACACTGCCGTGTGTTGGAACCCCCCCCCCTGGAGAGGACGCAAGGTGAGGAGACGCTCTGCAAGACGAGGTCGCTTCACGTCTCTCCCCCGTGGACCGGAGAGAGCCGGCCCACAAAGAGTCCACCTGCTTTCATCTGTGGTCCAAGGATCGCCGGCGCATTGAACGGCACTACAGTGGGTTCACCTGGGATACCCTTGGCCGGACGAGGCAGCCGGATTCTACCCCCCCCCCCCCCTCCTACTCCTGTCGGCTTACAAGCGACCGGATTAACCCCCTCTAGTGTATCTAGTATATAATCATTAAAGTATCATTGCTGTTATTCCTTAACTATTCCAGGTCGTATATTTACCACCTGCGCCTTCAGAGATTGGACATTCTCTATTGATATACCGACGAATACTCTTTGCCATAAAAGTGCATACTATTTCAATTCATAAATGTAATTAAGTGATTAAGTGCTTGTTCTACACACCATCGCTGTGTAGAAATAAAGACCTGTTTCGACTTCGTACATTTGTGTTGGATCCGTTTCATCTACGTGAGAGTGTTTATGATAATATATTTATGCCGTGTACTGGGTGGCCGAATATTAAGTACAAAGGTAGTGGTAGTAAGTATCATATCTAGTAATACAGTCAGGGAATTGTACCCCTCAGTTACAATTGGTCCTTCGAGCCGGAGGGTAATTAGTGTAATATTAATATAGTGTTATTAATATTGAAATGGCCTATGATGAACACTCCACGAAACGATCCTCCTAACCAACGCCCGCAGCGCGAACGACGGCTCCCTCAGTACTTAGAGGCTTACGCTGTCAGTCAACAACCTAGTCTTCTACTAACAGTAAACGCGGTAAAACTAGAAAGTAAAAGTATGTCTAACCCCAACGCCCAGACTACCCCGACCATAGAGGCCCCTACGGGCTCTAATGTAACTGACCAAGTTCACGGTGGGGACCAGTGGGAACCAGACATGACTTCACACCCCGCCAGTACTGAAGAAGTAGTCCCCGATGAGTCCCGGGAGGAATACAACGCTACCGAGAGAGAACTCGGCACGGAAGAAGACGGGGAGAGCACCGTGGAGATAGAACTCCAAGGCTCCGCAAGGAGTACCCCGAGGGAAGGCTCCCCTATACAACCGCCTTCTCCCAGCGAGGCAGAGAGGACCCTACAGCAGGCCTTCCTCATCAGCCTGAACGCCGCTGCTGAACGCGACCGACTGCAGATCCAGCAGCGAAGCGAACACGAGCAGATACGTCTAGAAATAAGACGCATTCAGATGGAAGAGAATGTGGCCAGAGAACGAGCCGGTGCTCAACGGGACGCAGCGCGCGACAGACAGCAGTCGCAACTAATAGAACAGCTGATCAGACGGACAACACCCTCTCCCTCCGCCAGAGGCTCCAGGAACTCGTCTAGACACACCTCCAGGGCGGCATCCCCTAGCCGAGTAAACAACCCTGAACTTGACCAACAGACGAGGTCTATACCCCCCACAGACCACCTCCCCCCACCGGTCCAAGCGAGACCTAGCAACCGGGAAGGAGCAGCATATCCTGTGGAGAGGCTAAACCAGAGACTACAAGCACTGGATGACCTAACTGAAGACGAAGAGGAAGAGGAGGAGAACCACGCCCGAAGACAGCACAGTACTCTACCGGACCAGGAGGCCCGGTACAGCCCAGGCTATACTCCCGCGGAGCTGCGCTACAGACCCCCGACTCTATACCCGGGTGAGCACGACCCGCACCGAGGAACAGCACCTGGACAAGCGGGCCATGGTACACTGCCGGTACCAGCCCATACCAAGGAGCGGGAGGAGACTCGCCTAGGAGGCCTCTCCCCCAACGCTCGCCGATGTATCCACAGTCAGCGTCATACATTGGCACGCCTATGGTACCCGACTTCACCCAAGAGAACCGGGCCCAGTATACAGAACTCCGCATGTGTCTGGAGACCATGTTGGTGGATGTATTGGATGAACGCCACAAATACGCCATCCTACTGAAGCACTTAAAGGTACCCCGCGCACATAATATAGCGCTCGCCTACGCGACTTCCACCACCCCATACACAGCAGCGCTGGTAGCATTGGACCAGAGGTATGGGCGCATATGGGATTACGTGATCCAGGAGATCCGACACATCGACCGCTTACCCCCAGCAATAGACAATCGAGCACTGGACGACCTGTCCATCAGAGTGCAGTCCCTGGTAGGGATGTTGGGAGCACAAAGAGAGAAGGGGAGGCATGAACTTTACGCCAACTCAAATGTGGAAAGGATCCTGGAGAAGCTGCCGCCCGCTCGTCAGGAGCGCTTTAGGCGGCAGAGGGACCACAGAGACCCGAATGGCCCCGAACCGAACCTCCTCGATCTAGCAGACTTCCTGGCGAGAGAAGTCAGCAGCCTACGGCTAGATACATTCGGACGGAGCACCCCTGGCTCCAGAGAAGGAACCAGACGACTAAATGATGGAAGAAGATCGGTGACTGTGATGCACCAATCGGAGTCAGTACCGAGCAGCAGGAGCCACAGTACCCCCTCCAGAACGGAGAAGTGGAAGATAGTGTGCCCCTACTGTGAGAAAGAACACTGGCTAGCGCAATGTGACTCCTTCCCCAAGCTGAACGCGGAGGAAGCAGGTCAATGGATAAAGTCCAACAAGCGCTGTTTTCGCTGTGCGCGCTCACACATGGCAGCCGAATGCCGCTTAAAGAAAAGGTGCACCAAGTGCGATGGAGCCCATCTGGACATACTTCACGACAGTAACAGACGGCGCCCTTCACCTGCACCATCCAGCCGCAAAGCGAGCGTCATGTACATCGATCCCGCCAGCAGCAGTGGAGCCCGAGTACTCCTAAAAGTAGTGCGTGTGACACTAAGCTACCAGAATAAAGTCCTGGACACTTACGCCGTCCTCGATGACGGGTCAGAGAAGACCCTGCTGCTCGCCTCCGCTGCGGCCCAGCTAGGGCTGCGGGGAAGCGAAACCCAAATGACAATTCGGACAATAAGACGAGATTTGAAGACGATAAAGGGCGAGAATGTCTCATTCTCTATCGCAGCAAGCGGCCAGCCTGAGCGACGGTACCAGATTGCAGACGCTTTCACTAGTCAAGAAATAGGACTGTCGCGGTACACATACCCCGTCGCCAAGCTGATGGAGAAATATGCACATCTGCGCAAGTTACCGATCCCGCTCATAGACAATGCTATGCCGACCCTGTTGATAGGCTCCGACCATGCAGACCTCATTGTCCCGATAGACCGGGTTCATACCGGACCCCGAGGCTGTCCTGCAGCAGTCGAGACCCGTTTGGGATGGACTCTCCAAGGCCCGCTCGCCAAATCTCTCAACCGAAGTACAGCCACTAGATGTCTCCACTCCCGAGTCACAGAGGGAGAAACCGCACTCCTGCAACACGTAGAGCGGCTATGGACCTTGGAACAAATGCCCTTTAAGAACGGAAAGAAAGACATTCGCTCTAAAGATGACATTTACGCAATTCACCTCCTCGAGACAGGGACCAAGAGAGTCCCGGTCAACGGCGTGTTGAGATACGCCACGCCACTCCTGCGGCGAGAAGGAATGCCTACTTTCCACGCCAAGACAGATGCCACAGAACGGTACCTGCTGAACACGGAGCGGCGCTTAGCCAAGAACCCCGCCCAAGAGAGTGTATACCGCGCTGAGATTGAGAAGCTCATCACAGCGGGACACGTCACAAAGATGGACATTAAAGAGGCTGACCAGACCACTGAATCGTGGTACGTGCCCCACCACAAGGTCCATCACAACGGTAAAGACCGCATAGTATTTAACTGCAGCTACCAGATCGGATCCCAAAATCTGAATAAAGAGTTACTGCCCGGTCCCACACTCGGCCCCTCCCTACTCGGCGTTCTACTCCGCTTCCGCCAGGAAAAGGTGGCCATCAGCGGGGACATTAAAGGAATGTTCCTGCAGGTGAGATTAGTAGAGGCGGACAAGCCCCTGTTACGGTTCCTATGGAGAGAGAAGCCAGGAGATGAGCACCCAGCCATCTACCAATGGGAAGTCCTCCCCTTCGGAACGACGTGCAGCCCCTGCTGTGCGACATTTGCACTACAGAAACATGTAGCAGAGGACCCAGCAGCGGACGAAGAGGTCCGACACAGCGTAAAGAACAGCTTCTACGTAGACAACTGTCTACAAAGCCTTTCAACCCAGGAAGAAGCCGAGGCTCTCCTGATTAAACTCCGCGCCTCATTGATCAAAGGCGGCTTTGATCTCAGGCAGTGGGCCAGCAGCGATCCGCAAGTACTGCGCAGCCTCTCCTCCGAGGACAAGGCAGCCAGCAGCGAGACCTGGATGGCTACAATCCCGGGAGAAGCCCAGGAGATGACCCTGGGATTGGTGTGGCGATTCAAAACAGATTCGCTTCACTACAGACACAAGCCCCTGACTACGGAGCAGGGAAGGCCGGCGGCGGCGCCGACCACCAGACGGAGTGTGTACACAACACTCGCCCGACAATATGACCCGCTAGGATGTATTCTACCGTACACCACCAGGGCAAAAATGATTGTACGAGCATTGTGGGACAAGGACCAGGGCTGGGACGACCCCATTCCCGCACACCTTGCATTCACCTGGAGAGAGTGGGAGATGGAGCTCCACTCACTCCCAGGCGTTAATATGCGCCGAAGCTACTTCCCACCCACGGTGAGGCCAGAGACATGTAAAATGGACTTACACGTCTTCAGTGACGCCTCAGAGGTCGCATACGGATCAGTAGCCTACTTGCGGGCCCAAGACCAGGGGGGAGAGATCTACACAGCATTTGTCCTCGCCCGCTCGAGAATAGCCCCACGCAAGCAACAATCTATCCCACGTCTAGAGCTCTGCGCAGCCCTAGCCGGAGCGCACCTAGCCACGCTCATCCAACGTGAGCTCACCATACCGGTGTCTAGAACAATCCTGTGGTCAGATTCCATGACGGTACTCGCCTGGATCAAATCGGACTCATGCAAGTACAAAGTCTTCGTGGGAGTCAGAGTCACGAGATTCAAGACTTAACCGAAGAGTTAACCGGAGAAACAGAGTGGCGCTACGTTGATACAAAACAGAACCCAGCTGACGTCATCACCCGGGGGATGCCCCTGGATGACCTCACCCGTCGCAATGTCTACAGTGACGGCCCCGCATTCCTAAGACTCCCGGTAGGACAGTGGCCCATGCCTATCCCGAGGGAAGCAAGTCCAGAGGAGGTGGAAAATAAGAAGTCTGTGTTCTGTGGATTGAGCACCGTAGCCTCCACCGACCCTAACATAGACGATTGCACGTCCATAGAGAGTGCACAACAAAGAACATTCCTGCGGTACCACCCGGAGTGCAAGTCCCCCGCTGATATGTCAGCAGCTAACTACGAGGAAGCAGAATTGCTTCTACTGCAGCGAGCCCAGAGAGACTCGTTCCCCGATGAATTGGCCTGTCTACAGGGAGGAAAGCCCGTCCCATCCGACAGCAGATTAATTCACCTGGCCCCCGAGAGCGACGCTCATACCCTCCTCAGAGTGGGTGGTCGCCTACGCAGAGCCCCCAATCTACCGGATGACATTAAATACCCGATCGTATTGAACAGCCGACACAAGGTCACAGAGCTGATTATAAAGAAATACGATGAGGATGTACATCACGCAGGAGCAGAAAGAGTCTTCGCGGAAATCAGACGTCGTTACTGGATCCTACAAGGAAGAGAGGCGGTACGACGCTTCCAGCGAACATGTCTAGACTGCCGCAAGTGGCGCGCGCAGCCCAGCATACCAAGGATGGCTGACCTTCCTCCATGTTGCCTCCGAATCGGTGACAAGCCATTCCACTCAACGGGTATGGACTGCTTTGGCCCGCTGCACATAAAGAAAGGAAGAGGAACCGAGAAGCGGTGGGGTATTGTATTCAAATGCATGACCACCAGAGCGATACACATCGAGCTTCTCCCGACCATGAGCACAGACTCATTCCTTATGGCCTTCCGAAGATTCACATCACGGAAAGGAAGACCGTCTACCCTATTGTCCGATCATGGGACAAACTTCAAAGGCGGCGAAAGAGAGCTGAGAGAGAGCTTCCAAGCTATGGGCCCAGAACTTAAGACCCACCTCGCTCCAGCACAGGTTGATTTCCAATTCAACCCCCCAAACGCACCCCACTTCGGTGGCACTTGGGAACGAGAAGTGCGCTCCATAAAGACAGCCCTGTACGCAGTACTTGGGGCCCAGACTGTGGCGGAAGAAGTCCTAATGACAGTCCTCACGGAGATTGAGGGAGTACTTAACTCGAAGCCCCTCGGATATGTCTCCAGTGATGTGGCGGATATCGACCCAGTTACCCCCAACACACTCCTGATGGGGCGGCTAGATCCTGCATTACCCCAGACAATGTACCGGCCTGAAGAAGCGAACGGCCGACGAATGTGGAGGTACAGCCAAGTATTAGCCGACAAGTTTTGGAACAGTTTCCTACTGCACTACCTACCGTCTCTACAGACCCGCCAGAAGTGGGTAAAGGAGAGAGACAATTTGACAGAAGGAACAGTCGTCATGATTATTGATCAATCACTGCCCAGAGCTATGTGGCCGGCCGGCCGCGTAAGCAAAGTGATCACCGGTGCCGACGGCAAGGTCCGAGCAGCTGAAGTGCTCGTCCAGGGTCGCACTTACACCCGTCCCGTGGCAAGGCTCATAGAACTGCCTCGACTCCCAGACACAATCGATGATGACCATGACCCTACAACCCTATGACTTTGTGAAGTTGACTGACCCCTACAGCAAACCCTTATGTGTAAATAGACAACGCGATTAATCTGTCTCTGTTTAACTGATTAGGTCTGGGACCTATTCAGGGGGTGGCTGTTGTGAAGGGCCAGATTAAACCGAATATATATATTTATTTATATATATATATTTAATTGTATTTGTATATTCTCTAATATTCCCTGATATCCCTTGTATATTCCTTGTACAATATGCATTGAATATCCATTCTAGCCTACTGAACATCCCATAATAGTCTCCATTCTACTATTGGTCGAGACCTTGGTGCCAGGCTGCCATACCCCTCAGACCCAGTTCAAACGTACCGCTCCACATGTACGAACAAGTCCTAGTTCCGCGTAGGAATCTGGCTACCGCACCACTAATGGGACTATTTGTTCATAGTGCATATATATACTGCGCTACTAAAGTAGGACTTTCTTTTCAGTCCAGTTTCTTACCCTCCAATAGAGTCACAGACGTAAAGCCTCCCCGCGACGCCACGTGTGGGAGTAAGGCCAAGTTCGCCTACCATCGGTATTGAGACATCGTGTATATTAATATTTGAATAGTCATATTTGGCACTATATCGTCGAGTTGGACGTAGTCTATTAAGCTAATAATAGTCTGTTAATATATAGTGCTTCGTGCGGTGAGAATACTACCGTGGTCAGTACCCCATCGTTTCGGGCAGAGAACTGGCTGCTTACCCAGGGTGGTTGACCCCATGTGAAGCTGCACCCGAGGAGCCCCAGAGCCGACGAGCGAGTGGACCTGTATACCGGATTATTCTACCGACGACAGCCCGCCTTCCCAGGCACGGATTATGCTTTGTATACTTTGATTATTCCATGGATAAAGACCCCCGACACTGCCGTGTGTTGGAACCCCCCCCCCTGGAGAGGACGCAAGGTGAGGAGACGCTCTGCAAGACGAGGTCGCTTCACATCTCTCCCCCGTGGACCGGAGAGAGCCGGCCCACAAAGAGTCCACCTGCTTTCATCTGTGGTCCAAGGATCGCCGGCGCATTGAACGGCACTACAGTGGGTTCACCTGGGATACCCTTGGCCGGACGAGGCAACCGGATTCAACCCCCCCCCCCCTCCTACTCCTGTCGGCTTACAAGCGACCGGATTAACCCCCTCTAGTGTATCTAGTATATAATCATTAAAGTATCATTGCTGTTATTCCTTAACTATTCCAGGTCGTATATTTACCACCTGCGCCTTCAGAGATTGGACATTCTCTATTGATATACCGACGAATACTCTTTGCCATAAAAGTGCATACTATTTCAATTCATAAATGTAATTAAGTGATTAAGTGCTTGTTCTACACACCATCGCTGTGTAGAAATAAAGACCTGTTTCGACTTCGTACATTTGTGTTGGATCCGTTTCATCTACGTGAGAGTGTTTATGATAATATATTTATGCCGTGTACTGGGTGGCCGAATATTAAGTACAAAGGTAGTGGTAGTAAGTATCATATCTAGTAATACAGTCAGGGAATTGTACCCCTCAGTTACAACGTGCATTATTTAGAACAAAGTAAATCCATAGACTGAATATGATTTCAGAATTTTAGGTATATTATTTTACATTTCAAAAGCCCCCTCTAGAAAACGAAGCACAAAAACATAATTCAGAATGGTATAATGCAGGGTTCAAAATTAAGGGGGGCTTGGGGCAAAATGCCCTCGAAAATTGACCAAATGCCATCGGAAATCAGTTAAGGGGGGCAAGAAAAGCACCCGACAGTTTACTAATTATATAAATAATTATATATATGCTCTAAAGTATCGATAGTATATGTGTACTTATGCACGCTAGAGAAGCGGGCTGAAAAGTCGATTATCCATGCCGTGGTCAGCGCTAACGTTATGCACACACACGCTGTGATGGCGGAGAAAAAAACATCTGATTAAGCCAAGACTGGTAAAATAGAGTCCTTACCTACATCAGATGTTCTGCAAAAAGATGAATCCAATTCCTGATCGCCATTCCAAATATTGATTGTGTTTATTGATCCAACGTTATAGCACCAAAACACATAACCCACGCTGCTCTGAGTGTCCTCGGTCCATCTGTTATAACGATACTGCATGCCCGAGATGGGAAACCCCGGGACCGGATTTTTTTTCTGATGCACAGTCCCACCCAATCCAATCCAATGATGTGCAATACCATCCGGGAGACGATAGGCGGCAGTATTTGCCCTTTTCGAGCTCAGACCCATTCCCAATGATAACGTCAGGCTGGATGGATGAAAAATGAATGGATATTGCTAATAAAAGAAATAACGATTAAAACCTGAGTTTTCTCGGGTCTTGGCACTCAACGCATGGCGAGTTAACCCGACTAATCTCGTGGTTGGCACTGAATGGGTTAATGATAATCACCTGCTATTTGATTACAATCACTTCGTGACCAAGATGTCTGCGATTAATTACAATGAATAGGGTAGGGCTGGATGTAAGGCTGTCCTCGAAGCCTGTTTTTGGGATTCGAACTTCGTCAGGGTTTTTCGAACGAACGTTAGAACATTCGTTTTTAATTTTAAAAATAATTTTTAAAATTCAAATATTTTTTAAAATTTTTATATCCTCAAACTAAATCCTCAATTTTCAACTTTCCAGACCCAGACCCAGCCCAGGGAGAAGCCCCAGCCCAACTAAATCAATTAAATCAACTTTCTTTAACACATTGAGTGCCACGCCCCTTTGACCATATATGGGCTAGAGTGCCAGCACTGAAGTCAATGGGAGGTCGGGGAAATTTGCGAAGGCTTAAACTATATCTAAATTATGGCTATGGGTCTAAAACACCCCTCGCTTATCAATGACTTGCTTGCAGTCAACATGTACAAATCGGATTGTTTTTTCACTGGTACATTTCCGTTTTATACCGTTTTGAATACGAGTATAGTTTGAGAGTTCTAGTAATTCCAGAGAAATTCGGCGATAATAGCTCTTTAGTGGAATACACAAAACACGTTGTAATTTTCCGGCTGATTTATGAATAGTTTTCAAATAAACGCTAGATTATCGATAGTATATGTGTACTTATGCACGTTAGAGAAGCGGGCTGAAAAATCTATTATCCATGACCTGGTCAGCGCTAACGTCATACACACACACACTAGGGGTGGGAATCACCAGAGGCCGCACGATACGATAGTATTGCGATACTATATATATTGAGATATGCTGAGTATTGCAATATTAATATTGCGATATATTGCGATGTATTACCTTTTTTCAACTGCAAAGTAAAAAATTTTCAACATGTTTTATCTAATAAAATAAAGTTCAGTCTGTTCATCTCACTTCAATCATTTGTATTGCAGAACATGGTATTTTCTCAAGCAGACAGATGTAAACACTGTAATCTGTGTTGCATGTACCTGACAAACTGAACTGTTTGTATTACAGTCATATTCCAACTTAACTGAATGCACATGTGTGTGTGTGGACTACTGTACTATTACAGGTATTGAAATTAACAATGCAACTTCCTTATACAATTTTTTTTTAATAAAAACAAACAAATATTTATGAATAATTAAATATCGATACTTGGCGTCCCTGTATCGATACAGTATCGCCACGCAAAGTATCGCGATACTACTACATATCGATTTCCCCCCCACCCCTAACAGACACGCTGGGATGGCTGAGAAAAAAACATCTGATTAACCCAATACTGGTAAAATAGAGTCCTTACCTCACATTAGGGGTGCACCGATGTATCGGTCGGGTATCGGTATCGGCCGATAAGTGCCTTGTTGACTGCAATCGGCCTATCGGCCGATAAGCTCGAATGTGCCAATGGCAGTAGCCGATAAGTTCAGTCGCATCCTGCACAACGCCGGCCCCAGTCCCCCACACACACACACAAGCTACTGCATCAAAGTTACTACTAAATATTCAACATTCTCTTTTGAGACTCCGCTTCAGACTCTTATCCTCTTATCATTTGGCACTAAAAGCTAAACATTGTCACCGATATAGCTGTCCGCAACATGTCATTAATTGTGTACGCGAGGTGGTCGCTCAGTGAGCTAGGTTAGCTAGCATTAACCTAACATGAGCTATGTTAGCTAGCATTAGCTACCGGGAGGTGGAAGACTAACGTTACTGGTGAAAATGTGATTTACGTTGGAATACTCCTTTGCCAACTTGCTGTACTTTGCTTGCAGGTCTGCAGCCATTATTGCTGGATTATGAATAGCCCCAACTTTAGCCAAGGTAACGTTATGGCTAAACCTTTAACGTTAGTTAACGCTAGCTTTCGGTTAGCTGTTCAATGCTATTAATAACACAACCAAGCGAACCCATCACAGCTCCCCGTCAACACCCCTCTCTCGGGAAGATGGCATTTAAGAAAGTATCTGCTGTTAAAATGACACAAACATTCGTTTTGTGGCATTAACGTTATATAGTTAGTGTTACACGTTCAATAACATCAGCATATTATTTACCCGAAGATAGCAGTAAGCAAGGCATTACTCCGTTCATAGCTCAGTTCCATTCCGTTGCTCATTCCGTACCCAACTACCCATTCTGCAATCTGTTAATAAAGTTTTCAACCAGACAAATGTATAGAAAGGCTTTGTTTTATTATAACATTTGTTGCAGTAAAATCATTATGTCTCATTTGGTCATGCTGTGGAGCGCTGGTCGGCGGGCCGGGCAGCTAACGTATTAGCTACGTTAAGTTTGTTGTGCTCTCGCAAGCAGATCAATGGCGGCATGCCCAGAAGTAGAAAATGAATAAACGCTTGCCGATTGGTGGTAAGAACAGCAGGAGGTGGGTGCTAGCGGAGTGGCGTAATTGGCCGAATCGACTGTCAATCAAAATGGTTCTATTGCATTGGCTGATAGCTCTGGTTGAGAGAATAGTACGCCAGACGATACTGGGAGAGGGATAGTGCTACATGGCATGGTGGAATTAATACCATAAACATATTTCTTGATGTTTCCTTTTTTTAAGTAAGTAAAGAGGCCTACAAATACAAACATACAAATATACAGTAGTTTCATTAAAAACAAAAAAACAAAATTAAAAAAAATTACAAATACTTATTTTTTGCCACAAGTATCGGTATCGGCCGATTGTGTTAGTTGAACAATCGGTATCGGTGGCCAATTTTCATATCGGTGCATCCCTACCTCACATCAGATGTTCTGCAAAAAGATTAATCCAATTCCTGATCGCCATTCCAAATATTGATCGCGTTTATTGATCCAACGTTATAGCACCAAAACACAATCGACGCTGCTCCGAGCCTCGCCAGTGAATGTGATAACACGATACTGCTTGCCAGAGATGGGAAAACCCCGGACCGGACTTTTTTCCTGATGCACATTCCCACCCAATCCAATCCAATGATGTGTATTACCATCCGGGAGACGATAGGCGGCAGTATTTGCCCTTTTCGAGCTCAGACCCATTCACAATGATAACGTCAGGCTGGATGGATGAAAAATGAATGGATATCGCTAATAATTTTTTATTATTACAAATTCGAATATTTATTTAGAATTCGAATGCCAACGTAACAAACGAAGGTTCGAACGTTTGGGCTCAGCCCTAGCTGGATGATAAGGCCAAAATATCATATCACAATATATTTCTTAGTTTTCATCAGCTCCTAGAAGTGTGTGGATAACTTTATGAGTGCATGGCAGCGCAATGTAGGGCCGTCTTAAATACTTCGAAGCTTCGAAGCTTCGTTCGATGGCACAAGCTTCGAACATTAAAAAAGAAAATCGAAGTTAAAAAAAATTTAAATTAAAAATACTTCTACGCACTTCTTCAACCATTATCTGAAATAAAATAAAAAATAAATAAATAAAATAAATCTAACCCTAACTAACCTTACTGTCATGCACTTGTCCTAATAAACTAACCTACACTGTAACACGCAACACTTTGATGAATATTGTTACTCAGCTGATAGAGTTGTATCCTTCCTGATGACCTGTCGTACAGAACTTGTAAGTCGATTTGGATAAAAGCGTCAGCTAAATGACTAAATGTAAATGTGAATGTAAATGCCTTGTAGAATTCCACACATAAGAAAGAAAGATACTGGGATGAATAAACAAAATAGGAAATAAAATGTAGAAATGCATGCAATACATAAATAAATATGAATCTCCATATATGAAATAGAACATTTAGATAAGGTGCTACTGAGATGTTTTGGTGAGTTCTTTGTTTTTTTGTGGAAGTAGCCCTTCTTAAAAATGCATGAACATTCACTGATAATTGGTCTGTAGTGGAGTCTACAAGGTCTACATTGCCGGACCATGTAGAATCCGGACCTTGTAGACTGACATAATTCTGTGCATAGTTTAGTCTACACAGGCCATATTTCAAATAATCAAAATCTTACTTCATTCATATTTTTTTTATCTTTTTCCCCCTCCATTTTCCTCCGATTTTCTCTCATCCCAATGTTAGTCGTATGCCAATTCCCAATCCCTTCCTGGTCGCTGCGCACTTACCCCCCACAGTCAGATCATCTGGGAGAGTGGAGGCTATCACGTGTTTCCTCCGACACACGTCCAGCCAATCAACCGCTTCTTTTCACCTGGCAGCGCGGATCCTCCCTGAGAGGGCGTAGCGACGCGTGTGGAAGGATCACACTATCCCACTCAGGTCCTATCCGCGCTTAGCAGGCGCCCCGACCGAACTGTAGGAGTCGCTGTTTACAACGACCCGGACCCACCCCGCCAGCTTCTCCCACCCTCTAATACAGCCAATTGTATTAGTGTGAACGGCCAGCCAAGCTGGTGACAACCCCGGAGCTGTGACAGCTCCGGGGTTGGTGACGAACGCAATCTCCGCTACGCCACCTAACCGCCTTACTTCATTCATCTTAAAGATTCTTGATTTGGGGGATTGGTAGTTCCCATGAAATCTGAAGTTGTTCAAACGACAACAGCGATCCACGTTGAATTAAATCACACAGCCGTGTTTTGCTGCGTCACAGTCACGAAAGGGGCTACTTAATTCATTAATCCAATCCACTTTATTTATAGAGCACATTTAAAAACAACAAAGTTTACCAAAGTGCTGTACAAGTCCCACAACATAAGATTACAAAAAAAATAAGAATAAATTATAAAAAAAAAAAAAAAAATTAATTCGAAGCTTCGAATTAAAATCGAAGCTCGGCCCCGAAGCTTCGATTGCCAAAAAAAATTCGAAGGTCAGCCCTAGCGCAATGCTGAAAAAGCGCAAACATGCCCAGAGATTTCCACTAGGGCTGACCTTCAATTTTCTTTTTGGAATTCGAAGCTTCTGGGCCGAGATTCGATTTTAATTTGAAGCTTCGAGATAAAAAAAATATTATAATTTTTATTTTGTATTATTATTTTTTTTATGTTGTGGTACTTGTACAGCACTTTGTTCAACTTTGTCAGTGCTGTAAAGTTTAAACCTTTTTAAATCTTTAAACAAACGAAACACTTTGCTTTCATGGAATATTTTAAAGGATAACTCCACTATTTTGGGAAATTAGCTTATTTAACATCTTCCCTGGAGTTAGACAAGAAGATGCATACCTTTTTTGTCTCTGCGTGCATTTTAGCTTTGGGAATAGATGCTCCGTTAGCATAGCTTAGCTTCATCACTGGAAGTGGGGGAGGACAGTAGCCTTACAGTGCCTTACAGTGTATTGCAAGGTCTGACATTGACCAAACTTGATATGCATGACCTTGGTGGGCTCTAGGTCAACTCCTGAAAAGGGGGTCAATGTCAGACTTTGCAATCAAAAGTTAGGGGGCTAATAACCCTTGCCATAATTTCAGTGCGCCCCTAACTTTTGATTGCAAGGTCTGACATTGACCCCCTTTTCAGGAGTTGACCTAGAGCCCACCAAGGTCATGCATATCAAGTTTGGTCAATGTCAGACCTTGCAATACACTGTAAGGCACTGTAAGGCTACTGTCCTCCCCCACTTCCAGTGATGAAGCTAAGCTATGCTAACGGAGCATCTATTCCCAAAGCTAAAATGCACGCACAGAGACAAAAAAGGTATGCATCTTCTTGTCTAACTCCAGGGAAGATGTTAAATAAGCTAATTTCCCAAAATAGTGGAGTTATCCTTTAAGCCGTCATTTGAGGCTTTATAAAAGCAGCACAATGAACACAAATCTGTCAGTGCCGAGTCCGACCTCATCTTAAATAACAAACAGCATTGCTTGTTGTAGTTAACAAAGAGAGGCAGAGTTGATTTTGCAACTAAAAATTTAAAATAAAAATTTATAAAAATTGTCTTTTAATATATTCAAATTTTATTTTCATATTCGAATCCCATGCCCATCGAACGAAGGTTCGAAGCTTAGAAGTATTTAAGACAGCCCTAATTTCCACTATAATATAGTTTACATGAGAATAAAATACGGGCCACCCATTTTGAGATGTACAACATGTATGCAAACCCCAGTACTCACTCTTCTCATTCAGCCTTTGAGGGCTCTCCTCTTCTTCCATTGACACCCGAGGGCTGAGAGGGCACACAAGGTCAGGAGGAAGTCCACTGCTGGGGTCTAGATCCTGGGGTGGAGAGACCGCTGGCTTGGGTGTTGGAGTTATTGGCTGCGGTGGAGGGGCTGGAAACAGAGAGGTGACCACCTGCTGCCGGGGCTGTTTCACCTCAGTTTTCCGAGGTATGAGGACAATACTCTTCCTGAATGAATGAATGAAAACTTTCAGGGCTGTACGCTAAGCTTTTTCACTAGGGGCACACAAAAATATTTTTTAGGGGCACATTTTTAAATAACAATTTTACCATTATTTATATCGATTGTTTTTTATTTAAAAAAAAAAATAAAAAAAATAATTGTATATAATTTCTTTTTAAATAAAATATATATATTATATAATCATACTTGTAGTTGTATTATCTGCGAGACATCGCCACCACGCAACAAGTCAAAATACTCGCTATATGCAACCAGCTCCACTGTCTGTGTGTACTCGAGTAGCCTCCAGCTACGGCCAGGATTCTCCGGAGCTGCAGCTGGACCCTATACTGTAGCCTCCAGCTACGGCCAGGATTATCCGGCGCTACAGCTGGACCCTATTGACTATATTCAGCGTGCCCTCAGCTCGAATACGCATCGACTCATAAGACATTGATATCAGGAGCTATCTGTAGCTACTAGCTACTGCTATATAAGACAACTCCTCAGTGAACTATTTAGTTTAATGGGACGTTTCGTTTTGAAGTGAGCTAACGCGAGCTATCATGCACTACTAGACTTGCTGGAACATTTGTTGATATCAGGAGCTATCAGTAGCTAGCCTGCTGGCAGGCTCACCGAGGTCCCAGTGTCCCACTAGAGACTAGTGTTTACAACAGCCACGGGTGCGGGAGGGCTGGAGGAGGAGGAGCAGCAGACGCCGCAGCTCTCTCCGTGTGTCTGAGTTCAGTTCAGTTCGGCTCACTATAGGAGGTCGAACGCGTTGAAAATATGAAGCAATACTAACTTTACTTTTCTTCATAGCTAAATCAGCCAGTCAGCCAGTCTATCAGAGTGAGTGCTCAGTCGATTGTTCCCGCTGATCATACCTGCTGAGTGCTCACTGCTCAGCTCGCGTGAGTGACGTCATCGCGTCATCACACGCCTTGGATAATTTAGGAGTGAAATGCGAATGCAAGGCTTGAAAGCACTACTCGCAAGCCCGCCCCCAGATAATATTTACCAATCGCAACGGCCAATTAAAGGGGCAATTCGCGATCATCTCGTCGCAGTGTACAGCCCTGACTTTATTTAACAGATTGCAGAATGGGTACAGTACAGTACAGCTCAATACATACAATTGTTAAGGGGATGCAGACCAGAGAAAGACTTTCGTCTTGTTTACATCAGGGTCCCCCATTTTCAATTCATCGTAACATAATATATGACATACAGATAGACAGTACTGCTACATCTATACATTTATGACATACCAGATTTGCAAATACAGTACTGTTTGTGATACGAAAAGAGTCCAGAAAAAAGAGTATATACATTTGACGTAGAAACTGTACATTGGAGGAGGTTGGGTAGGTGGGGGGGTGGGGGGGACTGTACATTGGAGGTGGTTGGGTGGGTGGGGGGGGGGGGGGGGGAGGTTGGGTAGGAGTGGGGGGGGGTCGGTAGGAGGGGTGGGTGGTAGGGTGACCAGATACAAAAAGTCCAAAAGCAGGACAACAGTAAGATTTTGGTTGGACAAAGTGGGACAGATAGATAATGTAAATTTTTTTATTAGAATAACATGGTCTTCACCAAGACCAATGGTTTTTTTTGCTTCAAAAAGAGGGACATCCTCTCAATATGTGGGACGTTCGGTCAAATGGTGGGACAGTACAACCAAAAGGGGGACACCTGGTCACCCTAGTGGGTGGGGGACACTGTACAAGCAAAACTGTACATTGGAATATTGACAAGACCATACTTGGTGATTTACTGTACATTGGAGGGGGTTGTGTTAGGACATTTACAGGGGCCAGTTTCGAATTGCAGTCTCCCATAGGTGTTTTGAGAGTGGGTAGTGATTCACATTCCTTTACAGCTTTGGGTAGGGTGTTCCACATTGATGTGGCATAATTGCGAAACGTGTTTAGTCCCTTGTTTGAGCCCCTTGGTTGTCCCCAAAACTAAGATGGCGGCGGTCTCGTGACGTCAGAGTGTCTTGTTTGTGCATGTGTGTGTGTGTGTGTTAGAAAAAGAGTAGTTGAGCCTTGTGTGATCTAATCTCCTCCATACTCATGTGTAACTGAGGGGTTACAAAACCCTGACTGTATTAAAGATTGTGATAGATTAAATCACTGCTAGTTATGTACTTTAATTACTGGCCAGACAGTACATCAAATATAGATATACAAAACTTTATTTAAACACGTTTCGCAATTATGCCACAACAATGTGGAACGCCCTACCCAAAGCTGTAAAGGAATGTGAATCACTACCCACCTTCAAAAACACTCTCAAAGAACACCTACGGGAGACTGCAATTCAAAACTGGCCCCTACAAATGTCCTAACCCAGTTGTACAATAAAGACCAAGCATGGCTTTGTCAGTATTCCAAAGTACAGCCCCACCCAACCCCACCCCACCTACCCAACCTCCTCCAATGTACAGTTTCTATGTCAAATGTATGTCAGTATTCCAATGTACAGTGTTCCCCCCCCCTACCCAACCCCCCCCCCCCCCCCCCCCACCTCCAATGTACAGCCCCACCCCACCTACCCAACCTCCCCCAATGCAGTTTCTATGTCAAATGTATATACACTCTTCTTCTGGATTTTTTTAGTATCACAAACAGTACTGTATTTGAAAATATGGTATGTCATAAATGTATAGATGTAGCAGTACTGTCTATCTGTATGTCATGTGTGTCATATGATGAATTGAAAATGGGGGACCCTGATGGAAACAAGACGAAAGTCTTTCTCAGGTCTGCATCCTCTTAACAATTGTATGTATTGAGCTGTACTGTACTGTACCCATTCTGCAATCTGTTAATAAACTTTTCAATCAATCAATTCAATCAATCAACAGATTGCAGAATGGGTACAATACAGTACGGCTCAATACATACAATTGTTAAGGGGATGCAGACCTGAGAAAGACGTTTGTCTTGTTTCCATCAGGGTCCCCCATTTTCAATTCATATAGACATTTATGACATACACAACATACATGACATTTATGGCATAGGGACATATAGGTATTTAGTACTGATACATTTGTGACATAAACGGTATTCAAATATACAGTACTGTTACCCCTAGATCCTGACAGAGTATATATGATGGGGAGGGGACTGTACATTAGGAGGGGGTGGGTGGGTGGGAGAGAAATATACATACGGCGGGGAGGGAATATATACATGCGGTGGGGAGGAGACTGTCTATTAGGAGAGGTGGGGGTTTTGGGCATTTACGGTGGCCAGTTTCGAATTGCAGCCTCCCGTAGGTGCTCCTTAAGAGCGGTTTTGAATGTGGGTAGTGATTCACATTCCTTTACAGCTTTGGGTAGGGCGTTCCACATTGTTGTGGCATAATTGCGAAACGTGTTCAGTCCCTTGTTTGAGCCGAATCTGGGTTTTACATGATTTGTTGAGCTTCCTCTGGTGTAGTGGTTGTGGTATTCACTGACCTTTGGGAAGTATTTTGACATGTACATGGGTACCCCGGTCATATAGTGTATCTTGTAGACCAGGCCCATTGCAAGTTGCTGTACTCTGTTGTCTACTCTAATAGTGCGGTGGCTTAGCAAACAAATGTGGACGCGCCGGACAAAAGCACCAAATCTTTTCCACGTGTTCCCCATCACCATAGCTTTCATTTTGGGGTAGGGGCCACGTCATCATGATGGATTTCAAGATGGCCGCCATGTAAAATCAAGGTTCTGCCCATTAATAAATATCTTGGTCCATAGCGCGCTCAATATTTGAGCGAACACAAAGGTATTGGTATCCCTGTAAACTAGAGAAGCTAAGCTTTCCATTTGTATCATTTTCATTAAGCCCAACTGTTGGGAAGGGGGTTTTAATAGGCAATGATTCAAAATTATGTTAAATTTTCACCTAGAAAAAACTGCCATGCTCATCTTCCAAAAGGTCCCTTGGCTGTTCACATGAATATATCAGAGTGAACATTGGTTTTATAGGTACCCACAAGCCTCTTCTTTCCAGACATACCCACTTTGTCCAACTTGCAATTTGGGGCAATAATCAAGCATGTGGTACAAATGTGTCGAACATTGGGTTAGGGTTTGTTGTTAGAATGTTGAACATAGAAGATCAATTTTGGTGTACAGTCAAACTACACTACTACTATTTTCTGGGTCAATAATGTGTTAATGCTATGAAGAATATCCTGGTAGTTTGGTCATTACGGTGTTGATGACCGGTATAGCCACCGACAGCTGTCATGAGACGTGCACTGAGAGTATGGCCATGGCGGGAATTTTTATGAAACATTCTGATATTATCGCAGGTCTTGTGCAGTGGTCTCGTGCGTGCCACTGTCAACCAAGCGACCGACAGTGGCACGACTCGAGACGTGCACCGTTTGACAATGATATGCATGCATGCAGCATAATTTGCAAGTGCTCTCGTGAGTCGTGACTGAGGAGAGGATGGCCCGCAGGCCGCAGGAATTTCTATAAACATTCTGATACTTTGATTAGTTAACTATCTATTCCGTTAGTTAACTATGTATTGATAGATAACTTATTACGTATTAATATGATATTGTAAGGGGCAGGACCAGATAAGCTTTGCTTCTTTCTGTCCCTTCTCGAACAAAACCATTTGTCTTGAGCTATGTTGATTATTCCCTCCATAGGAAGATATGTTTAAATGTATTTGTATTTTATTTCGTTTTTATAAATTTTGTGTTATTACAAATGTGTGTTTATGGTTGAAAATGTTCGAGATAAATAAAGATCAAATCAAATCTAACTGAAGAAGTTATCCCTCTTCTAACAAGAGAGAAAAACGTATAGTTTAGCTTTAAACTATAACGTCATTGCTTATTAGGGATGGGTACCGAATTTGGTACTTTTAAAGGTACTTACCGAAACACGTATGTACTACAGAGTATCGATTCACAAGAGATACAGTAAAAGAAAGAAAAATAATAAAAAAAATTGCACTTTTTTAATTTATTTTTTAACCTTTTTTCTTTTCATGTCAACGTTCACATGCACAATATACGTATCAGGGCCGACGTTCCACTCTACTGGTTAAAGTTGCTTATTCGTGAGTAGTACGTTCATTGATAAAGAAAAATAAGGGCCACAGCCGCTCCGGTGTAAAACAAAGATATCCAAATGGTTTATTTCTCTTCCACAGCGAAGTCTTTCTTTACAGAAGTGATCCTAAAGCTATTTTCCTAAATATTCACGTCACTACTACAAGGTAAGAAAACTGTATTTTCCCAGTCTCCAAAATCACAGCCGACTCGACACATGAAAATTCCTCCTCACCTGAAAGCCGTAAATAAACAGCAAAACGGTAGGCAAGGCACCCTGGTCTAGAAATGCAGGCTTCAATCTATGTTGTTAGTCTATCTGTTCAGTACATGCTCAGCACTGTTTCAAGATGCACAATGAGCTCTTCAGAGAGAATTGTTGAATATTATATAGATACACAAATGTTCTAGAATGTTTGACTATGACATCATACTGTGACCACAAATGTTCTAGAAGGTTCTATTATGACAAATAATACGGTTCAATGACTTTATCTAAATCCAATCAATATTCCTAATGCCGTTTCAACGTAAGGTTATAAAAATAAACATATAAACATTCATATAATACAATAACCATATAGCTTTGGCTCCTCTACAATACGCTTACCTAGGATTTGACTTGATTCAACAACAAAGCAGTCGGGGAAATGGCAAAGCACCCTGGTCTAGAAATGCAGGCTTCAATCTATGTTGTTAGTCTATCTGTTCAGTACATGCTCAGCACTGTTTCAAGATGCACAATGAGCTCTTCAGAGAGAATTGTTGAATATTATATAGATACACAAATGTTCTAGAATGTTTGACTATGACATCATACTGTGACATCCCGAATGTTCTAGAAGGTTCTATTATGACAAATAATACGGTTCAATGACTTTATCTAAATCCAATCAATATTCCTAATGCCGTTTCAATGTAAGGTTATAAAAATAAACATATAAACATTCATATAATACAATAACTTAAATATATAGCTTTGGCACCTCTACAATACGCTTACCTAGGATTTGACTTGATTCAACAACAAAGCAGTCGGGGCAATGGCAAGCCGAAAACGGTCGAAAGTGTAGTTATTTGAAGTTTGAATTTTTTTTACGACTGAGGTAGGTAGATTACATTTTTAGAGACTAAAGTACCGAAAAAGGGTACCGGTATCGATTCACAGGTACCGGTACCGTATCGGTTCAATGTGAACGGTACCCATCCCTATTGCTTATGTCCAGAGATTCCACCTTTGATAACTAAAGTAATGACACTTGACTTACCTGTTATATTATGTTTTGCCTTTTTAAACATGTCCCTTATCGCGCTATCCTCTGGCTGCGCTAAGCCACAACAGCTGTCACGAGACGCGCACTGAGAGCTGGCCAGTATACCGCGGGAATTTTTATGAAACATTCTGATATTTTCACGGGCACGAGACCACTGCACAAGACCCGCGAAAATATCTCCATAACAGTTAAATACGCCTATACGGGCTAAAGTGTAACTGAGGGGTTACAAAACCCTGACTGTATTAAAGATTGTGATAGATTAAACCACTGCTAGGTATGTACTTTAATTACTGGCCAGACAGTACATCGAATATATGGTGGACACTCATAATAACACGGCATTGACAAAGAAATAGTATTTGAGGGTATTTATTATTATGCAACAATAGGTTACAGAATGAGAATTAGGGTCGTGCTTGTATGGCGAAGAATAAGCATAAAGTCAGTCAGTAGCATAAGTCACTGGGAATAGAATTATTCCTACGATGGGTAATAGGCTAACGCCTCCTGGCGTATAATAGCAATTATAGAGGGCAACGCCGGTACCGCCTGGAGACACTGGGTTCCTCCCAGAGTTGTAAGGTCTGGAGGATAGAGGAATGTTCGGATACTCAGTCTGATCAATTGAAGAAGAAGGGGATTCACGTACAGAAGCCAGTCCTTGTAATCCAACGCTCAGCAACAAAAGCAATAATTGTAATCCATATGCTCGATAGCAAACGATGATAGCCAGCTAGCCTCGGTCCATGAGGCCAGCCCGAATGTAAATCCTCACGAGGTTAAATCCCAAACGACAGTGGAGATTAACGATGCTCTTCTCCGGGTAATACGTTCCACAATCAATATAATCCAACCAGTAATGGTTCTGCAATCGCCGCCGCTGGTTCTCCTGTGCACATGTCCAGCAGGTTCTCCGACTAGGCCTCCTCGTGTGCTGGCACCAATGTATTTAGTCCACGCGCACTGGCTAAGGTCCACTAGCTAAACGAACGAACCGCTGGGTAATGCTACACACGAACGAACTGTGGTTGGCACGATACACAATAAATTAACGACTATTTACTTCACATTAAACTAAGTCGAACTTGACGTTACTGCATTAATCTGACACTTTACTATTCAATTCGCACATGGTTCTCAACGCTCTGTTAGACGCACTGCTGCTCACTTCACTACACGTTGACTCGGGATGAACTTGATGAACAACGATGAACAACTACTGTTCGCACCTGCCGCAGCAAATATACTTAAGTGATTATCTAGTCCAAAACCTCAGTTCTCGTCTCGAATCAATACGCTGTCTCCAGGCATGTTGCGATGTGGTTAAGTCTTTGAAGGCGTCGCACTGTGACAGCTGGTGTTCACTGTCACAGTACTGACAGACAGCCTTCCACTTCTCCTTGTGGGGGTTGTGGCTCGTCTGCCGTGACACTGCCCGGCTTGGTGCATCACGGTCACAGACCGGCGGTTGTCGTTGAACCTTCTCGGTCCATCTTTCGGGTCAGAGCCACTCCACACGAATGTGTCTAATCGTAGACTGCTGACCTCCCTGGCGAGGAAATCAGCCAGGTCTAGGAGGGATGGTTCTGGGCCGTTGGGGTCACGGTTGTCTCTCTGCCGCCGAAAACGCTCTTGACGGGCGGGAGGGAGCTTCTCCAGTATCCGCTCCACGTTGGAATTTGCATATAGTTCATATCTCCCCTTCTCCTTTTGTGACCCCAGCATCCCCACAAGGGATTGTACCTTGATAGAGAGGTCATCGAGTGCTCTATTGTCTTTGGCTGGGGGGAGGCGGTCGATATCTCGTATTTCTTGGATCACGTAATCCCATATGCGTCCATAGCGCGCATCGAGGGCCACCAGAGCAGCTGAGTATGGGGTGCTTGAGTTCGAATATGCCAGCGCTATGTTATGCGCTCTGGGCACCTTGAGATGCTTGAGGAGGATGGCATATTTATAAGACTCGTCGTGGACATCGGACATTATAGTCTCTAAACACATGCGTAATTCTGTGTACTGTGCTCTGTCCTCGCGCGTAAAGTCTGGGAACGTCGGTGTGCCAAGGTAAGACGCCATGGATGGCTGGGACACCGATGAGCGTAGGGGGAGAGGCCTCCTGGGCGAGTCTCCCCGTACGGGTGGTCGTGGGTTAGTACTGGGTGGGTACCAGAGGCCGGGCCCCCAGGTGCTGCTCCTCGGTCCTGACTGTACATCACACTCACCCTTGAGTTGGGTCGGGGGTTTGTAGCGCAGTGACTCGGGGCTGAGGTCGGGGCTGTACTGGGCCTCCTGGTCCAAAGTAGGTTCGTGCTGGTGGGCTTGATATCCCTCCTCTTCCTCCGCTAGGTCTTGGAGTCTTCTAGTTAGTCTCTCGGCAACGTAGGCCGGTTCTTCCCGTTGGCTGGGTCCCGTATAGACCGGTCGGGGAGGGGGCTCTGCGACGTAGGCAGGTTCTTCCTGTTGGCCGGGTCCCGTGTAGATTTGTCGGGTAGGGGAAGGTGCCCTAGACCCGTGTCGTGATGATCTCCGGGAGCTCCGTGTGGAGGGGGGGGGGGGGGGGGTCGCCCTGGCGATCAATTGTTCTATCATCTGCGCCTGCAGCCGGTCGCGCTCCGCTTCGCGCTGTGCATTGGCGTGTTCTCGCTGGATGTTCTCTTCCGTCTGGAGGCGCCTCTCCTCCAGTCTGATGCGGTCGTGCTCACTCCGTTGTTGCGCCTGGAGGCGCTCTCGTTCCGCTGCAGAGTGTTCGCGCTCACTAAGGGCTTGTGCTTGGAGTTGCGCGTGGAGGCGCTCTCGTTCCGCTGCAGAGTGTTCGCGCTCACTAAGCGTCTGTGCTTGAAGACGGTCGCGCTCACCCTGGATTCGGTCTCTTTCGGTTGAAGCTGTCAGCGTGGCGATCAAGGCTTGCGCCAGTCTCTGGTCAGCCTCGCTGGGGGATGACACTGATGGAGGTGATCGGGCGCTGACAGGGCTTGGTGGAGACCTGTTCTCTTGGCGCGCTCCGAGGTCTATCTCTTGAGCGCGGTACTCTTCTCTTGGTTGCGCGCCGAGGTCGGTCTCGGGTGCGCGCTCTTGGGTTGGTTGTGCTCCGGGGTCTATCCCGGTGGCGCTTTCTTTATCCTGGGGCGCTCCGGGGTCTATCCCGGTGGCGCTGTCTTGAGGTATAGTCACGTCATGTCCCGCTTGGTCCCCCCGTGAGCTGAGTCAGTTTCGTTTGAACCCACTGGGGTCTCTACTGGAAGGGCCGACAAGTCGATAGGATTGGGCATGCTTAAACTATCCGTTTTATCCGTATTTAACGTCTTTTTAGATAAGCTAGGGGGTAAAACGATAGCGTATTCCTCCAGGTATGGAGGTGGCTGACGTTTGCGCCGCGGGCGCTCTAATTTGGGGGAGCCGTCTGGAGAGTGTCCACCGCTGGCCATATCAATATTAATATGATATTAAAGATTACTGATACCCTCCAGCTCGAAGGGCCAATTGTAACTGAGGGGTTACAAAACCCTGACTGTATTAAATATTGTGATAGATTAAACCACTGCTAGGTATGTACTTTAATTACTGGCCAAACAGTACATCGAATATATGGTGGACACTCATAATAACACGGCATTGAGGGTATTTATTATTATGCAACAATAGGTTACAGAATGAGAATTAGGGTCGCGCTTGTATGGCGAAGAATAAGCATAAAGTCAGTCAGTAGCATAAGTCACTGGGAATAGAATGATTCCTACGATGGGTAATAGGCTAACGCCTCCTGGCGTATAATAGCAATTATAGAGGGCAACGCCGGTACCGCCTGGAGACACTGGGTTCCTCCCAGAGTTGTAAGGTCTGGAGGATAGAGGAATGTTCGGATACTCAGTCTGATCAATTGAAGAAGAAGGGGATTCACGTACAGAAGCCAGTCCTTGTAATCCAACGCTCAGCAACAAAAGCAATAACTGTAATCCATATGCTCGATAGCAAACGATGATAGCCAGCTAGCCTCGGTCCATGAGGCCAGCCCGAATGTAAATCCTCACAAGGTTAAATCCCAAACGACAGTAGAGATTAACGATGCTCTTCTCCGGGTAATACGTTCCACAATCAATATAATCCAACCAGTAATGGTTCTGCAATCGCCGCCGCCGGTTCTCCTGTGCACATGTCCAGCAGGTTCTCCGACTAGGCCTCCTCGTGTGCTGGCACCAATGTATTGAGTCCACGCGCACTGGCTAAGGTCCACTAGCTAAACGAACGAACCGCTGGGTAATGCTACACACGAACGAACTGTGGTTGGTATTATATATGTGACCCCGTACAATGGTAGCATATTAATCACACTGGATACGCTGTTTACAGGGACTACATACCATGGCTGTAGCTATCTTTATTGCCATAACAACGAACCCGGAAGCGGGCTGAGCTGTCACCTTAAGAAGTGCTCGCCCTCCCCCTAGAGGGCAGGAATAGGAATGGTGAGGTCGTAACACACCAACAGCCACATACATCACACTCCTCCCCACTTAATCGTATCGCTGTCCCCACTTCCAAACCCAGTACCTAATATAGTGATAAAGTGCCCCTGAATGACCCCTCCTAATATAACACCAAAAAACAATAGTGCAATAACCCCCATAGTCCAACTGAGACTGTCAGAACGTCCCGCTCAATATGTGAGACGATCAGGAGGCCTAGTTACCCTCACCGGGTACCTCCTACTAGTCTCTGTAGATGTTCTGGTTGGCTCTAAGTCAGCTGCCTCAGTGTGCGTGACTGAGGGACCGGTTAGGGAGGACTCCTGTCCGCCCGCTGGGGAAACGGTCACTGGATCTGGCATAAGGACTGTCGTAGTTTGTGCCAATGGGACTGGTGGTATAGGCTCCCCTGAAGTGAGTAGCATCGGGTCACAGGCCCGCATCTGTTCTGTGTGGCGTTTCCAATGCCCCGAGCCTACCCCGACTGTGTAGGACACTGGCCCCTCCTGGGAGACCACCACCCCTGGCATCCACTTATCCTCCCCCCGTCTATAATCACGGACCAGCACCGGGTCTCCCGATGCAAAGTCCTTGTCTCTGGCGAACTGGGCTCTGCGATCCTGCTGGACTGTCTGAGCTTGATCCACCACCGCTGCCACACTGGGTTTGAGAAGGTCAAGGCGGGAGCGGAGTCGGCGGCGAAGGAAAAGCACCGCTGGAGACTCATTAGTCGTGGCGTGGGGAGCATTTCTGTAGCTGAGCAGAAACGAATCCAGTCTGTGCTGCACTGTCGTCGCTCCTCGGGACGCTTTCAATGAGCGTTTTAGTGTCTGTACAAAGCGCTCCGCTTGACCGTTCGTGGCCGGGTGAAAAGGAGCAGAGCGCATGTGCTTCACTCCATTTCCCTTGAGGAAAGACGCAAACTCATATGAAGTAAACTGCGGCCCATTGTCGCTCACCAGAACTTCTGGCAATCCATGGCGACTAAACAACCCCTGCAGTACTTGAATAGTCTTAGCGGTTGTGGTGGAGCCCATCAGCTTCACTTCTGGCCACTTGGAGTGAGCATCCACCACCACCATAAACATATGACCCTCAAAGGGCCCTGCAAAGTCCACATGTATCCTCTGCCACGGAGTGCCTGGCCACGGCCAGGAGTGAAGTGGGGAGAGACCGGGAGATTTCTGGTTGCGCTGACACGACTGACACACTCTGGCCTGTTGTTCTATTTGAGCGTCAATCACCGGCCACCAGATGTAACTACAAGCCACACCTTTCATTTTAACTACTCCCGGGTGGCCTGCATGCAGCTCCTGTAGTAATTGGGGTCTCAATTTTGGAGGCACAATCACCCGATTTCCCCACAACAAACACCCCTGTACCACTGAGAGTTCATCTTTTCTTGTGTAATAGGGAGTCAGTGCACTGTCCTGCCCTTGCGCCACAGGGAAGTGTCCTGACAAACACATGTCCATCACCTGAGCGAGCACTGGATCATACCTCGTTTCCTTACGAATGTCAGTGCTGCATACTGGCAGCGATTCAAGGTGATGTATCAGTACCGTATCCACTGAACCTGGTTTGTCCTTATGCTCAACCGGCAGTGGCAGGCGTGAGAGGCCGTCCGCATTGCCATGTTCCGCCGCCCCCCTGTACTGAATCGTGTAGTTGTGAGCAGCTAATATTAGGGCCCATCGCTGCAGTCTAGCAGCCGCCATCGATGGGATAGCTTTACTGGGGCTCAATATTGTAGTCAGGGGCCTGTGGTCTGTGAGTAGGGTAAAATGGCGCCCGTACAGATAGGCGTGGAACTTGCGCACGCCAAATATGATCCCCAGGGCCTCCCTCTCAATCTGAGCATAATTTTACTCCGCTTTACTCAATGTCCTGGAGGCAAACGCTATGGGCCTCTCTTGACCTCCCGGGATCACATGCGAAATCACCGCGCCCACGCCATAGGGCGAGGCCAGTATGATTGGCAGTTGGGGATTGTAATGTGTCAACACCCTCTCCGAGAGCAGTTGATCCTTAGCTGAGCAGAAAGCCTTCCCACACTCCTGTGACCATTTCCATGGTGTCCCCTTATGTAGTAACGCGTGAAGGGGGCTGTGTGTCGTTGCCATGTCCTGAACAAACCGACCATAATAATTAATTAATCCCAGGAAGGAGCGCAGCTGGCCCACATTTGTCGGGGCTGGGGCCTCAGCAATCGCCCTGAGCTTTTCTGGGGATTTATGAAGGCCCGTGGCGTCAATATAATGTCCCAGGTATTCCAGTGAGTCCTTGAAAAACTCACATTTCCCTCGCTGCGCCCTGAGACCAAACTTCTCCAATCGACCCAGCACCCCCTCCAGATTCTTCAGGTGCTCTGCATCATTACACCCAGTTACCAATATGTCATCCAAAAAGCAGTGCACATTGGGAAGCCCCTGGAGGACTTGATCCATAATACGCTGAAAGATAGAGGGCGCTGACGTTATGCCGAAAGGCAGTCGGTTATAGCAGAACATCCCCTTGTGCGTTGTGATGGTGAGATATTTGTGTGAATTCTCCTGCACCGGCACCTGCAAGTATGCGTGAGCCAGATCCAGCTTGCTGAACCGCTGCCCCCCCGCTAGCGAAGCAAACATATCCTCTATCCGGGGTATTGGATAATGTTCAGCACAGAGGGCCGGGTTCACCGTCACTTTAAAATCCCCGCAGATGCGCACACTGTCATTCTTCTTAATGATAGGCACAATGGGGGTCGCCCATTCACTGAACTGCACAGGCGAAATTACATTTAGCAGTTGCAGGCGCTCTAGCTCAGCGTCCACCTTTGGCCTAAGTGCATAGGGAACCACCCGGGCCTGACAGAACTTCGGCTGATGTTCGGGCTTGAGTGTCAGAGCTACTTCAAAGCCCTTCAATGTCCCCAGTTCGTCCTTAAATACATTGGCATGCCCCTTTAACACTGCTTCCAGCGTGTTCCCCTGCATGCGTTGTCCAGATTTTTATGGCTCTCCAGTCCAGTCTCACTCTTCTCAGCCACTCACGGCCGAACAAGGGGGGTGCATCGCCTTTCACCACATATAGTGGGAGCCGTGCTTGGTCTCTGTTCATTTGAACCTTCACCTTTACCACCCCCACTGGTGCGATCACTTCACCTGTATATGTTTTCAGCAGAATGTGGGTGTGGCGCAGGCGAATATGACTGAACTTTTCACTATACATTTTCTCTGATATAAGTGAAACGGCTGCCCCCGTGTCAAGCTCCATGTCAATCATTTGCCCCTTTTGGCCTAACTCAAATCACTGATGAGGCTGAACCGCCCTGCTGAGACACATCACCTGCTGCATCCACCCTGTGCAGGGCTAATTCCCCATCTGAATCAGACCCCGTATCACTCTGCATCCCCCTGGTGTTCATCTTATTTATCCGCCTTTTTGACCTTTCTCCCCCTCTGTCTCTTTGCTCCCATCTTGTGTTAATCCCCCCTCTGTCTCTTTGCTCCCATCTTGTGTCACTTGCTGCTTTATTTTCCTGCTTGCTCTCTCTGCATGTACGTGCAATATGGCCTTTCTTACCGCAACGGTGACAGGCCTGGTCCTTGAAGAAACAGCCACTCTCCACATGATTTGTCCTCCCACACCGGGTGCATTTTCTCCCAGGTGTAGATGAGAGAGACATCGCATTCACTTTTACAGAGCTGCTGAGCTGTTGTGCCTCCCTCGCCACCGTTTCCATAGCAACGGCTATTTCCACCGCTCTGTGATAGGTGAGAGCATTCTCGGTCAATAGTCTCTTCTGTATGGACTCGCTGAGGAGACCACACACGAACCGGTCCCGTAACGCGTCTGACAGGTACGTGCCAAACTCGCAGTGCTCCGACAGCTTCTTCAAATCCGCAATATACTGGGCTATTGTCTCCCCCTCCGATTGATGTCGTTTATGTAAACGGAATCTTTCCGCAATCACAATGGGCTTGGGAGAAAAATGGCTTTGCAATGCTCGCACAGTCTGAGTATAAGTTATATCCCCTGGTTTATCCGGAGCAATCAAACTGCGCAGTAACCCGTATGTTGTTGCCCCTATTAGACTCAAAAACACCGGAAGCCTCTTCTCATCGGAAATGTCATTTGCAGCCACAAAATGTTCAAACCGTTCCACATAAGTCGGCTACTGCTCCGTCGATTCATCAAAAGCCACGATATGCCCGATGATACCAGCCATCCCTCTGTGTGATTGTCCCGCAGCAGATCCGCCGCCGTTAGCCCCTTCGCTAACCGGCGTCAGTGTAGATTCCTCTTCCACTCGTTCCGTCATCAAACAAACGTTAGCATGGATTATTTTCAACCAGTGCCATCACTGGATGAACCGTACTCGTCGCCATTTATTATATATGTGACCCCGTACAATGGTAGCATATTAATCACACTGGATACGCTGTTTACAGGGACTACAGACCATGGCTGTAGCTATCTTTTTTGATCCACTTTTTCTCCCATTTTCTATATTTTCTCCCATCCCAATTTCGTATCATCCAATTCAACCCTCCCCTGTCATGAACGCTGTTTCTTGCCTCCCACAAGCCGGCTGCAATGTGGACTAAGTCATACATAGCACAAGTCCCCTCCGGTACTTGAGGTAACAGCAGTCGCATCTTTTCACCTGCGCAGCTCGATCTCTCAGTGGCGAGGAGTAACGCGTGGGAGGCTCACGCTGCCCCCGACACTTCCTGATTCTACTGCGCAGGCGCACCAACCGACCTGTAGGAGACGCGGTCCACAACGCCCAATCCCCACCCTTCAGTTTCCCTCCCCGTAATACGGCCAATGTGTATTACTGCGGACGACCAGCTAAACTGAAAACAATGTGGAGAGCTGGATTCGAACACGCGAACCCAGCGTCTCCACATTGGTGGCGAGTGCCTTGCCCACTACACCACCTAGCCGCCCGGCTGTAGCTATCTTTATTGCCATAACAACGAACCCGGAAGCGGGCTGAGCTGTCACCTTAAGAAGTGCTCGCCCTCCCCCTAGAGGGCAGGAATAGGAATGGTGAGGTCGTAACACACCAACAGCCACATACATCACAATATGGAAAAAGGTACACAAGGCGTTTTTGTGTGCACAAAGCGCTTTTAGGTGATGGTATGGCTTTCTTTATGTAATATGCATGGAGTAAAGTATGTCCTATGTATAAAATCAAAATGGATGACTTGGTGGTTGGGAATTCTAGAGGATAGCAAAATGTTTTGCTAGATTAATAGCCCATTTAGACTGCTGCTATTGAATGGTATATCCATACTGGCACACTATATTAGAGGCTTTGAAGAAGTCTTTGCCAACATGGCGTAAAAACCGTTGAGACCAGACCCCTGGGTCTGGTAAATATTGTGTGAAATGGATGGGTACCTAATTGACTATCCCAAGGTACACCATTGCTGTGCGCAATAGAATCTAGAAGAAAGTGCCAGGTGAATTAAAGTGTTTCTGAATGTCTTGGAATGAGCAGAGACCCTCTACCCCAGTGGTTCTCAAACTGTGGTATGCGTACCACTAGTGGTACTTGGTAGTACTGCTGGTGGTACTTGAAAACATAAAAAGAAAAATGATACTTTTTTTTTTTTTTGCAGTCAGGCCACTGAACTTAGAAGCAGGCCAGGCTGCGTGTAGCCTTTTTACAACGCGTCCGCGTTTCCGGCGCTCTGATTGGCCAGGTCATGTGACATGTGCGCCCAATAGCGTGTTTGCCCATTTCCGCGTCGAACAGCCTGCAAACTACCTGGCGTTCTATCGCCATGCTCTAAGACAAACTCTAACCTTAACCAACTTCGAAGAGTGCCTAAGCTTAACCAGTGTAGAAACTTGCCGTCCCACGATTGGTGCTCATGTCACATGACCTGGCCAATCAGAGCGCAAAACGGGAACCCGGAAACGCAGATGCGTTGTAAAAAGGCTTCAAGCGGCCAGGCCAGTGTTTCTGGTTGCGGCGGCGTGATAGTTAGATAACCTAAATGGGGAACAACCAGGAGATCACTGTGACAGAGTAATGCAGTGTAAACAGTCATAAATCTTTCATTCAACTTCAGCCCTGATCATAACCATTTATTTTTTTAGATTTTTTGTAATGTCAGATAAAAAATGAAATACTCCCACTTTTCTGAAAAGAGTTGGTGTTAAATCTGACATTACAAAAATCCATCAAAATCTGTGTTGTTGCTAATCATTGACACATGCCTAGCCTGTAATAATCCCCACCAGAAAAATTTACTTTGCATTTGATATATTGAAAATATTAAACTTTTTGTGTGTTTTTTTTAACAATAATTTGTGATGCCGTCACACAAACTGGCATTTAAAAGGTAACAATTCAAAAATGTATTGAATATGTGTTTTCTTTTCTTTTTTACAATAATTTGTGATGCCCATCACAAACACTGGCATTTAAAGGGGAACATTTCAAAGATTCCTGCACCAGAATGCAGGAAATTAAGTTTTTGTAACAAAATAATTGTGTGTGTGTGTGTGTGTGTGTGTGTGTGTGTGTGTGTGTGTGTGTGTGTGTGTGTGTGTGTGTGTGTGTGTGTGTGTGTGTGTGTGTGTGTGTGTGTGTGTGTGTGTGTGTGTGTGTGTGTGTGTATGTGTATGTGTGTGTGTGTGTGTGTGTGTGTGTGTGTGTGTGTGTGTGTAGGTGTGTGTGTGTGTGTGTGAGTGTGTGAGAGAGAGAGAATGAAGGACAATTGCTTGCTGTGTGAGAGAGAGAGAGAGAGAGAGAGAGAGAGAGAGAGAGAGAGAGAGAGAGAGAGAGATAATTAAGTACATTTGCTGAAATACAGTTCTTAATTTTCTCACTTGCTATGTGAGAATGTTAGTTATTATGTTCTCAATGCCCCTTGCATTGTATGAGTTTTGTGGAAGCGTTTGCTAGTTCTAGTGCAATCCCTTTGTACATTGTGGCTGTGTCTGACAAAAGTTAACAATAAATAATGGTATTAGGAATACATTTGCCTCCTGCGTGAACTGTGCATAGCTGAATAGACTGTATTTTAACGCCGGTCATATGGTGGTACTTGGAGAGCCAGCTACGTTCTCAGGTGGTACTTGGTGTAAAAAAAATTAGAACTACTGCTCTACCCCAAACAAATCAGCAAGTGTAAGAACTCCCTTATTACACCACTGGGGGGCAGTATTGGACGCCTCCCAACTGGAGACCAGTGTTATCATGGGCGATTGAAGGTACAAATTTGGTGTCATTTTCCTGAGATTTTCTGCAAGACTGCAAACTGAGATTAGCTCAATAATGATGGAGCCAAATTAGTTTTTTGATTGTTTGATAGATATATTGGAATAGATTACATATTGTAATTGTAACCTATGAGGGCCGTACAGAATTTTCCTCTATATAGGGTGCCAGGACGCGTACCAATAGTAGGCCTACCATTGGAAGGTTGGTAGTCCCGATCCACCTTCACTTTTTTCCCTCTGGAGGGTTGAAAGTTTGAGTCTGCCAGAGGGAGTATGGAGCTGAAAACGCTCATTTGTGGAAGAATATTAATTTTAATATATGAAAAAGAGAATGGAATTAGAGGGGATAAGTATTCCACCCTTGCCGATGTGTTTCTACCTCCATAAGCACTTTCTTATAATGACTTGATACAGTGCTTGTAACCGAGGGGTGGACTGAAACACCAAGATATTTAAGATTCTGGACCACTGGGATGTTAAATGGGGCAGCGAGCCATGCAGCAGAGGCATTCAGTGGCAATAATGCAGACTTTCCCCAGTTCATTTTATAGATAGATAGATAGATAGATAGATAGATAGATAGATAGATAGATAGATAGATAGATAGATAGATAGATAGATAGATAGATAGATAGATAGATAGATAGATAGATAGATAGATAGATAGATAGATAGATAGATAGATAGATAGATAGATAGATAGATAGATAGATAGATAGATAGATAGATAGATAGATAGATAGATAGATAGATAGATAGATAGATAGATAGATAGATAGATACTGTAGATAGATACTGTAGATAGATAGATAGATAGATAGATAGATAGATAGATAGATAGATAGATAGATAGATAGATAGATAGATAGATAGATAGATAGATAGATAGATAGATAGATAGATAGATAGATAGATAGATAGATAGATAGATAGATAGATAGATAGATAGATAGATAGATACTTTATTCATCCCCTTCGGGAAATTCAGGGATCTCACATAGCTCATACAGTCGTTCACAATTATGTCTGCATCATGAATTAAAAAGTAAGCACATGATAAAAATTCATGTACATCATATCTACCAATAATAATAAAAACGTGATAAGATAAAAGCAGGTGTATAAGACAGGTGTATAAAAACAGTTGTATTACAAAATTAAAAAATAGGTGTATAGAAACAGGTGTAGGGAACAGGAAACAAACAGCCACAGGTCAAAGGTCAGCTGTTGTACAGTCTGATGGCTGTGGGGAGAAAGGACCTGATCAAACATACAACATTTCCCCACACACATTAAAAGAGCTGAGCCTCCTAAAGAAGAACAGCCGGCTCTGTCCCTTCCTATAGAGCGCGTCCGTGTTTGCAGAGCAGGCCAGATTGTCGTCCAGGTGCACACCTACATACTTATGTGGCGGGTGGCGGTAATGAGAAAGGAGGAGGGGCCTCAATGAGCCAGGTTCCGTTATAGGGGGCCACCTGCAGGCGGAACGTGAGGTGAACTGTTTGTTCCGGCCGGTGCAGTGAGGCAGTGCACACCTCACTCCGTGATGCAGGAACGAGCATTATACACTACGGTAGGCAGTGGTAGCATCTATGGGTTATGGATAGCGGTTTTAATCGTGTGCTTTGCAATATGTGTGACATGGAGTGTTTGTTCCAGATCACTTGCCTGGTTCCCAGCGGGATTGAAGGTAGTTGGTAGGATAAGACCACCGACGTACCAGGTATTTTAACAATTGTGTGTATTGAGCCGTACTGTATTGTACCCATTCTGCAATCTGTTAATAAAGTTTTCAATCAATTTAAGAGCATTACTCTTCATCTATCATTTCATCTATGACTACAGCATTTTCCTTTGGTGTTACAGGTAAACCAAACTTAGTTAGGGATTCTGAGTAGCTAAGCAAAGGCATCATTAAATAACTGTTTCACCAAGATAATATTATTTGTGAACCATTTGTGAACCACCAATATATGTTTCTATTATTCCCAATAAAACATTTCTGAGCCGAGAAATCATGTTTATAAATGAGGAACCAAGTGAGCAAAATTTGTTGATGGAAATTGGGTAGGAGCGGTTTAGTTTAGTTTGTTTATTTAGCACATTATAAAAAAAAAACTAAAAAAAAACAGTGCTAGGAGGGAACGACGCCCAAAGGGCTTGTACAAAGTTCCACTCCCATCTCATTGTCCATAAACAATATGAACGAAGTACATGTGTAGTATGGTCTACAAAATAAACTACAAAACAGGAACAGAGACATAAGGCAGACACTATAGCGAAAACATGAACGATTGACACGAGTCAGTAACAATTTCGTTCCTTTTTTTTTTAGTACAAGAGGGCAAAGAAGAGGAGAATAACATATTAACGGTATATAATGAGGAAAAGGAAATATGTAACACTGATGCATAGGAGTAACTTAATGTGATTGTTGTAAATTCCCCACTATTTGTTATGCTGTGTATTGTTATTTCCATGCAGGCACTTCTTTGATGGCCCAGGGGCCCTATTATTTATTGTCGAGCATCTCTCTGGACAGCCCAGGGGTCCTAATGGGTTTAAATACAGCGGCCATCTTGCCGCCCATGTATCTTGCCGCCCATGTGTTCCATTGCTGTCTGCTTTCCCAGTGAGAGAGTGCGTTCATGAAATAAGTAAGTCACCAATAGCCTACAAATATAGTGCCTATGGTAATGATAGATACATGTCATATGTAGCCTGCCTTGTGTGTTGAGATGCTGTGACATGCATGTGTGACTATGATTTGGTTTGATACGTTGTGTTGATTCATGCTGCTAATTGAGCTATGCTAATGCTAATAATGCTATAGCATCTCTTCAGCTGTGTGTATTCTGGATGCCATTGCATTCTGCCAATTACTTGTGTTATGTTTGGTCCATGCGGCCAATGCTAATATGCTAGATAGCATCTTTAGTTGTGTGTGTTCAGGTTATGATTAGTAAGTATGTACCTCTGTTAATTATTGTATGTTCTGCTTATCTGTTGCAGAATACCACTCACTCAATCTTTCATTGTTCCATCCAGCCTTACGACCTGGATGGAAAGCACTCTTGAGATATCACTCAACAACAGAATCCTTAATAAAATACGAAAGGACTGTTCTCTGTGTCTGTGTCCGCTCTCTGACCGGGGTGTGCCGTCTGGATGAAGTGGCTCCAGCAAACCTTGCAAACAAACATTATATCTTCAAGAGTGATGGTGATTTATGATATTAAATGAGATTTTAATTGTTTTTTGAATATGGATAAGGAGGTTTGTAAAGTGTCACAGCCAACTAGTGACACTGGTTATTATGACATCCTGCTCTTATATATGATTATGGGGAATGTCTGTAGATTCTTCCTGGACAATGGAAACAATGGAATCAATGGAATCAATACAATAGGTTTATTGTATATATTTGTTTTAAATCTAGGCATATGTTACTATAGGTGTCTAGATGTGATATGCATTCTGGCTGGTAAACGCCCAGTCAGAAAGGAATTGAGAAGAAACACGTTATGTGTAAACACATGTTAAGTTTCTTTAATAGTTGTCATACAGAAGTACAGAATACTTTTATACAAAATGCTTCTTACTGTTACGCTCCAGAGACTGTGCAAGACAAGATAAGTATGAAATAAAATAACATAGTATAGCATGTAAATTAGAAGTAAAAAAAATGAGGTCACAGTGTTCAGTATAGACATATGTACAATGTTCGATGCAGAGTAGACGTAACTGAGTTACCATATAATATACAATACTGTGTAGTGTACTAATATACAATACTATATAGTGCAAGGCAGAAGTAGGATGAGGTGCAATTTAGGTACAATTTACAGTAGGTGTACGAGTTGTAGTGCAAATCCTTTATCAATAAATATAAAGTGTGTTTGTGTGATCTAAAGTGTGGAGAGTGGGTGCTGCAGTGTGTTGTTTGTTTAAGTGAGTGTGTGCGTGTGGGTGTGTGTGCTGTCTGCATTTGATGGTTGTTGCATAGTGTTTATTGTTCGTTTAGCAGCCTGATGGCCTGGGGATAGAAGCTTCTTCTGAGTCTTTCTGTGCTCGCCTTAAGACTCCGGTATCGCTTGCCTGACCGCAGCAGTTCAAAGAGGCAGTTGTTCGGGTGGCTCGAGTCCTTAATAATTCTCTTAGCCTTCCCCTTGCACCGCTTGTTGTAAATGTTCTGGAGGGTGGGAAGCCCCCCTCCAATTGTGCGTTCGGCTGAACGTGTCACTCTTTGTAGTCTGCTACGGTCTTGAGCAGTGCTATTCCCAAACCAGGAGGTGATGTTGCCAGTCAGGATGCTCTCTATTGTACATGAGTAGAAGTTCCTAAGGATCTTCTGACTGACTTGGAACTTCCTTAGGCGCCTGAGGAAGTAGAGGCGTTGTCATGCCTTCTTCACAACACTGTCAATGTGTGTGGTCCATGTCAAATCCTCGGATATGTGGGCTCCGAGGTACTTGAAACTGTTCACTCTCTCAACCGGTGCCCCGTCGATGCTGAGGGGGCTGTAGTCCTTGACCCCCGACCTCCTGAAGTCCACAATCATCTCTTTTGTTTTGCTGACGTTCAGGGAGAGGCAGTTCTCCTGACACCACTGTGACAGGTTCTCTACCTCTTCCAGGTAGGCCCTTTCGTCGTTGGCAGAGATCAGGCCCACCACTACTGTGTCATCAGCAAATTTGATGATGGTGTTGTTGTTCCGCTGTGCTACGCAGTCATGTGTGTACAGGGAGTAGAGGAGGGGGCTCAGAACACAGCCCTGGGGGGCCCCTATGTTGAGCGTGATGGATGAGGAGGTGCAGTTGCCTGCTCTTACCACCTGGGGTCTGCCCGTCAGGAAGTCCAAGACCCACTGGCAGAGGTCATAGTTCAAGCCCAGGTCCCTGAGCTTGGCTATGAGTTTGGAGGGGACTATGGTATTGAATGCTGAGCTGTAGTCGATGAACAGCATTCTCACATAGTTCCCCTGCCTCTTGTCCAGGTGTGATGCTGCTGTGTGCAGCACATGGGCTATGGCGTCCTCCGTGGACCTGTTGGGGCGATATGCAAATTGCAGAGGGTCCAGGTTGATGGGGAGGGAGGAACAGATGTAGCCCTTCACTAGCTTCTCAAAGCACTTCATGGCTATGGAGGTGAGAGCTACAGGGCGGTAGTCGTTGAGGCAAGTGGGCGTAGATTTTTTGGGTACAGGGATGATGGTGGACTTCTTCAGACAGGTGGGGATGACAGCCTGTTCCAAGGACAGGTTGAAGATGTCAGTGAATACCGGGGCCAGTTGGTCGGCACAGACTTTTAGGACGCGGCCGGGGATGCCGTCCGGTCCTGCTGCCTTCCTGATATTCACTTTTTTAAAGATCCGTCTCACCTCATGCTCTGTTACCCTGAACACTGAGTCTCCATCAGCAGACCCCCCCCCCCATTGCCGTGGTTTGTAGGCTGGTGTTTTTATTCACAGCCTCAAACCTCGCATAGAAGGAATTGAGATCATTTGCTAAGGAGATGTCATTATTCAGTTTGAGGGAGGTGCCTTTGTAATCTGTCATTGTTCTGAGGCCCTGCCACATGCCTCTAGAGTCAGCCTGTTCGAACTGAAGTTCAACTTTATCCCTGTAACGCCGTTTTGCCTCTTTTACTGCTCTCCTGATGTTGTATCTTGCCATCTTGTGTTCTTCCATGTTGCCTGTCTCCAGCCCGGTGTTGTATGCTGATGTGCGCACTTTCAGAGCCTCACGGACGGATTTGTCTACCCAGGGCTTTTGATTTGGGTAGATTTTGATTGTGGTGGAGGGGATTGTTTCTTCTACCAGAGTACAGACATAGTCAAGCACCGTTTCAGTGTATTCGTTAATATTGGCTGTTATCACGGAATACACTCCAGTCTGTGCATTCAAGTGCAGCTTGGAGTGACTCCTCTGACGTCACGGCCCAACGCTTAACCTCTCGCGAGACCACCGGCGTTCGCTTGAGACTTTGTTTATACTTTGGCAAAAGGAATATTGCGGCGTGATCGGACTTACCGAATGGACTAAGAGCCTGTGACTTATACCCATTCTTAAATTGCGAGTATACATGGTCTAATATGTTCTCGCCTCTGGTGGGACAGGTCACATGCTGATAGAAATTCGGCAACACCTTTTTAAGACGTGCGGGTCGCGCGCTGTTGAAATCACCCAGAACCAAAATGGCAGCGTCAACGCTAGCTATCTGTTGTTTGTTTACCTCATCGTGAAGTTTTGAAAGTGCGACCCCAGTGTTCGCGTGTGGTGGAATGTACACTCCGATGAGGATGATGGACGTTAACTCTCTTGGGAGGAAGAAGGGTCGACATTTTATCGTGATAAACTCCAGGTCTGGGGAGCAGTGGTTAGACAGTTCCTTTGCGTTGCCTATATCGCACCACTCCTTGTTTATCATGAAGGCAATGCCGCCTCCTTTCTTCTTTAGTGACTCTTCTGCCGTCCGGTCCTTGCGAAGGATGAAGAAGTGGTCTGCCGGTTCTATTGCGTGATTCGGGACATCTGGACTCAGCCAAGTTTCTGTGAAACAGAGGACGTTACAATCCCGAATGTCCCTCTGGAATTGGATCCGTGCTCTGATGTCGTCCAGTTTATTTCCTATCGATTGCACATTGGCCAACAATATGCTGGGCAATGTGGTTCTGTGTCGTTTGGACCTCAGTCTGTTCCGGACCCCGGCTCTCTTCCCTCGTCGTCGTGGCGTCTCCTGGTTTTGGCCACGGCCACAACAAAGGATCTCCGCTGGCCATTGTGGTTGTTCGGCAATCCGATCCAGAGAGCAATCCAATCGGTAAGTTTTCTTTAATCCAATGTCAATGATTGACTGACGGTCATACACGTATAATGCACCAACAGTAGGTGCAAATAAAACTCTTAATACTATAAAAATTAACAAAAGAAAGCACAGTCTCGACGGAGCGATCAGAGAGGCAGCCGTTCGTTGCGGCGCCATGTTTATCCTTTAAGTGCCACAAGTCAACGAGTGACACTTTGTATAGTGTTCTTGTGTTTGTTGTGTATGATTGGAGCTATGTATGTGACCTGTATATTCTTTATACACTTTAAAACTATGTTACAGTTAATGTGCAGTCGGAATGGAGGCAGAAGTGCAGTCTCTGTTAGAGGGGGGGGGAATGTGCTTCTCTCTATCTGTGGCCTTGAGCTAAGAGCAGGCCCGAGCTGAGAGCAAGTCGGCACATGTTAACCCTGTCCTGCCTGCATAGAGTAAAACCAATGATTGGTACAGGTGTATTGTATATTTATATATATATACAATATATACAATGCAATATACAATATATATTGTATGTTGTATATAGTACAGGTATATTGTGTATTGTAGGAACACAGGCCAGTTATTCCCTCTCAATAATGACTGGAGCCCAGAGGAATGTACGGGGCCTCTCTGCTCCAGAAGGGACTTTCCACAGCAGAGACAAAGGGAGGTTGCACCATATCGTACTCTGTTCCAGCAAAAATGTTACAATTACTTTTCAAGTTACGGCCCAGTGGAGTAGGAGGGGAAGAAAGCTAGTCCCTACGTATTGTGCGTTGATTGGAGGGTGGAAAATTGCATCACTGTATTTGAACCAATGGCGAAGAGATCTTGAGAGCCTTTATAAGGGCTAACTCACTGGATCTCGGCAGAATTCCTTCAGATTTTCAGATGATCAGTTTTTACAGAAGGTGGACATGCAGGAGTTTGCGTGGAGACACAAGCCGTGTTAGGCCTTTGCGATCTTAAGAGATGTGATGTTTTGTTTTATATAATCTTTTAACTAATGGACATTTTTATACAGTGTAATTTTGTATTTATAAAGAAATAAAACCTTTTTTGAACCCACTTCGTATACATTCTTCTGACCATTCGGGTAAGCATTGAAATGTTTTGCATTGTAACTTTACCCATTTTTTAAGCATGATGAAGCACTGCCTCGTGATGTTTAGGATTTATGATGTAAGACTCTAGTAGAATGATCACATTATGTCTGTATCCACACAGACCCGGTATTGAAAGAAATATATCATATGTAGGCTCATATGTAGGCCATGCGTGTAAGTAAGCATATATATATTCTATATATATATATAATGTAGATTCTATATAATGGGCTTATTAAGTAAGGTTACAGTGGTAATACTTATTAAAAAAAGTAGTAATACAACCGAGCTCTCAATTGAGCAGTATTACAAGTCATTTTGTAAAATGAATCCTTCCCGGTGCAAATAAAATAATAGACTCCGCAACTCCAATCACTTGACCTAAGGTCGATGACTGGGGGGGACGGAGCGGTGCGTGTGTCATGTCTGTCGGTCGGGTTTAACCCCTGCAGTTTGTGGACGCATTGAGTTCTGGATATCACAGACATCGCAGGACGCTGCTTGATGTTGAGATGAGCGGACCAATGAGTTATTGGGTTATCAATCTGACCGAAGGCTGACATGAGCATTTAACAAGGTTGTTGACCTCAATGATGAATTTAGAGTGTTCCAGAGTTTAGGACCTCTAAAGCTAATGTTGAATTGATGGCTAGATGTCCGACAGAAAGGTAAGTGGAGTTTATTGCTATGGTTTGTTGGAAATGAGTGAAATTCTGATGAAAAGATGAAGAAACTATGGAAGGTATCAGGAAGATCTTGCCTATTGTTAATGAACTTGAATATGAATGAGCATGTTTGAAAGGTATTAAGTTTGTCAATTGATAGTAGAGAATATTTGCGGAACAGAGGTGCGATGGTTCATATCTGGTAGAGTGGGAAATCATCCTGAGAAACCTCTTCTGGATTATGACTAATTTGTTAAGATATGATGGATATGTTGCAGCCCAGACCATATTACAGTAGTTAAGGTAAGGAAATAAAAAGCTATAATACAAGGTTAGATGGGCAGAGGGATATGTAGGAGTGGTTTGATTGACAATTTATCTTATTCCCCAGACATTGTAAACAAAGTATGATTTCAAAATGAAAGTAGACACATCCTAAATGATCACAATGATCCATGTATGGAGTCTCCAATCTATCTTCAATTCAAAAACACATTTAAACACATTTTTCATCTTGTCTCTTAACATACCAAACAGAATATCCAAATGCAGTTTTTTCCTTTAGCCAAGTTCAAATTGAAAAACAGAACTGTATTAAACATCCAATAGGGTGCGGCTGGTATAGCGCAGTGGACTAAGCACTCGCCTACCACCGCAGAGACTCTGGGATCTAATCCAGCTGTCAGCGGTACCCTCCGGCTTGGTCAGTCGTCCCTACTAACACAATTGGCAGTGTTAGCTGGTGGGGTATGTGTTCTGGTCGTTGTAAACTGCGACTCCTACTGGTTGGTCGGGCGCCTGTTCAGCAGGGAGGGGATCTGGGGGAAATAGCGTGAACCTCTGCACGCGTTAAGTTCCCCCAGTGAAACTCCTTGCTGTCAGGTGAAAAGAAGCGACTGGCGACTCTAAATTGGGATGGGTGA
The DNA here is from genome assembly GCF_963971535.1 of Notolepis coatsorum. Classification (NCBI taxonomy): domain Eukaryota; kingdom Metazoa; phylum Chordata; class Actinopteri; order Aulopiformes; family Paralepididae; genus Notolepis; species Notolepis coatsorum. Next base: position 18,599,425 of record NC_140173.1, on the reverse strand, counting down.
AAAATACAGAAACCACAAAAATAAAAGAATTTTAAATAAAAAAACATCTATTTTTCAATGTTGTTCTCCAATGAGAAAGATAAAAACGGCCATTTGGCGTTTTATTTCCGAACAAAACGATAGCTCAAATGCTGTTATACTTCATACTGGCTTCGCCTATTGGATTATGCTCGTATGACCAACTTTTACTGCGTTGTGTAATTTTAATTAAGACAGACACTTGCTTCACGGTCTTGGGTGATTTATTCTGGCAACACACAAAATATCCTGTCAGTTAGGTTACGTGGTCGGCTCATCACACACCCAAACACCGCTCACACAGGCTCATTCCTCATGTAATGGTCAACACAGCAACATGAAATAAACAATGCACAATCAACTGACAATATTTAGTACCTGGCAATTGAGCGGTGTTTGGGTGTGTGATGAGCCGATCACGTAACCTGACTGACCAGGGCCCTATTCCCCGTACCTGGTTCAACTAAGTCGATCAAGAGTCACATTATCCAGATTCAGTTAACCCGATGTTTGAAGCCGGGATTTTCCTGTTCCTCGAAGGTGGATTCAGTCTCGTTAACTCAAACCAGACTTGAGACCCAGGATAAGTGCGCGCGGCCGCTTCAGTTGAAAAGCCAGCACGTATCGATAGCAGAGATCCTGATTCTCTAGCGGCATTGATTGATTAATTGATTTAAAACTTTATTAACAGATTGCAGTACGGCTCAATCGCCTCGCCGACAAGTTAAATGCGTTATCTATAGGCTAATTTTAAGTCCCTCATTACCTCAATCAATCAGATTATATTTCTTTAAACTTGCCTGCTGGATTGAATAATCAAATGAGATCTTGCTAGCGAAAATAATTAGTTAAACTGTTATACAGAATAACGATACGGCTCTCTTACCCATTGATTGATGTATGGTCGATCTTTTACTTATCTCCACTGTGGTGTAACGGGTTCTTCTTTTGACTTTCACGCAGACGACCGGGGTTCGAAACCTAGTCCTTTCCTTCATTTTGCAATGTAGGAATAATTCAATTTGGTGCACGTTGAGAGCTATATAAAGAATGACATCCTCAATGCATGTAGATTTATAATATTTTAACTTAAAACTAGGCTACCTTTGCGTATAATCATTAATATTATATTCCAAAAAATTATATTGGAAACACGGGGTTTCGAACACCGGTCACCGGGTTGCCAGGATTGAGCACTACCGCTGCGCCACTGTGCCAGATGGGATAAATTCATTGTTTATACATTAATGAACGAGAGACCCGTGTTTAGAATATTCTTTATTTTGAATGAAGTTTTATCTCTTTATTCTCATTCATTAATGTGACGTCAACGGCTCATTCAATTTCTCAAATCCGTCAAACAGCGCATCTCATCAGACATTTTAATCCCAGTTACAATATCACACAAGATCCACAATCCACGCATAGACACTTCAATTTTATGCTTGAATGAAACAAAATCCAGGCGCTCCTCTCCTTCCTCGCTCCTCATCCACAGCGGAGAATATGAAAGGAATCAGAGCCAAACGAGCGATAGGTTTCAATCATTAAGGATATCCCCGCGGGATTCACATTTGCAATGCTGCGCGTTGTTAAAATAACCACATAATGTGTACATCGCACCGAGCGAGCGCCACGGTATATAACGTGCATTATTTAGGACAAAGTGAATTTAGTATCAGCATTTTGGGTCTATTTTACATTTCAAAAGCCCCCTCTGGAAGAATGGAGCACAAAAACGTAATTCAGAATGGTATAATGCAGATCGTAGACTGTGGGAATAATTTCAGGAAACGAGCTGTCACTTTCTTTGCGGGGGCGTGGCGATGGTTCATCCGGCTAACTTGAACTTAAACTCTGCTCTCGACCAGGCTCAAACTTTTTGATCTGTTGTCATGGTGATTTAGACAATCCAGCTTCGGGGAACGGGAAAGTCCGGCTTAATGTTATGGTTTGTAACCGACCCCAATCGCACAACACAAGACAGGTATGAGAGTAAGCCAAGAACGGGCATTTATTGAAAACAAACAGAAAAAAGGCACTGTCCCTTTAAGGGAGATCACCCATACTGGATAACAAGAAAAGGGAAAGGCCCAGTGCCTTTAAGAGGCGAGCTGGCTAAGGGGAAGGCAAAGGGAAGGCTAAAGGAAACAGGGCCGGGGCAAGGGACAAGGCCGGAACAGGGAGGAACTAGGAGGAACTGGACAGGGAGGACTAGGAGGACTAGAGAGGGGAGAAAGGGACAGAGGCCCGCGGAGGCGGGCTGGGGACAGGGAGGACTGGGAGGACTAGATAGGGAGGACTAGGAGGACTAGGGAAAAACAGGGTAAGGCCTTGGAACAGGGCGAGGGCAGGAGCTGCATACTGGGACAGAGTAAACAGGGTAAGGCCTAGGAAAAAGCATTAATGAGGTTGCTGCTCTGCAGCTTCTCCCGGGATGGAAGTCTGGGGAAGCAGGTGGGAACATCAGAGCCGCTCTGCAGACTTCTCTCGGCAGATCTCCGAGGTGGGTAAACGGGGCCGAGAGGGAGAGAGGAGTGGGTTAGCTCAGAGTACAAAGGGGAAAACAGAGCAGGTGCAGGAGAGGTGACTAGTCCCAAAAACAGAGTTATCAAGGTGACAGAATCTTCGGTGTAATATACACACTGTGAGTAAACGTCCCAAACACAATCCAAGTGAATAAAATATCTTCGGTGTGAAAACACACAGTGAGGCGATGTAAAGGCCAAAATATTATCCCAATGAAAACAATCCAAAAAAGGGCTAAGCGCTGGGTGAGTGACTGTCTGATAAAAAGCAGGAATTCTTCAGTGTTAAATAAACACACGAAAAACGGAATAGGATAAAAGACAGTCATAAAAACTCACCCAGGCGCTGTGCGTAAAGAGCGTTGGAACAGAACGGGGCGAGAGCGTCGCCACCGGGGAACCGGTTGTCCAAGCGGAGGTCAGAGTGGTGCGCGACTGCTTGGAGTGCGCGCCGGTACAGAGGACGCATCTGGAGTGCGTCTGCGCGGAAGAGCGTGCCAGGCTCGGAGGTCTGGAAGGTGCGCGTCTGCTTTGAGTACGCGCCGGTACGGAGGGCGCATTTGCTGCGCGGAGGTCTGGAGTGGAGAGCCTGTCAGCGCGGAATGCGCGCCGGTACGGAGGACGCATCTGGAGTGCGTCTGCGCGGAAGAGCGCGCCAGGCTTGGAGGTCTGGATGGTCGTCTGGGCGTCTGCTGCGCGGAGGTCTGGATGTGCGTCAGGACGCCTGCTGCGCGGAGGTCTGAAGTGGATCACTGGGATACCTCCCGTGGAAGACTAGGGAGCGCAGTCCAGTATCTCCCTCAGGCAACGGCGACAGGAGGCGAAGGCTGGAGCGCATGTCACGCCGGAGATGAAAACAGCATTAACAGACAGAGGACCTCCCGAAGGAGTCTTGATGATAGAGAATATGATACCGAATGTTACGGCATGTTACGGCACGACCCCACGAGGAACAGAGGGGAAGAGCCAGGTACTTAAAGCCCACAGGGGAACTAATTAGAATGCACCACAGGTGCGTGAAGGTAATTGATACTTGAAACTAAAGTGTGTGTTCGGCACAAGACCAATCAACACACAATGACAGGTAGTCCAAGGTGTGGCCGCTGAGAGCAAACGAGAGTAACGAACGAGAGGGTGGGGGCTAGAGAGAGTGAGTGAGAAGGGAATTCCTTAACAGTAGGCTTAAAGGAACAGAGAGAGTAGGTGAGCAGCGGACAAAACCTCACAGTACCCCCCCCTCAACGGGAGCCACCCGGCGACCCAAAAATACAGACAGAGTGGCAGGGGAAAAAACAAGGCAAAAAAACAAAAGGTACTGGGCCAAGCCAGCAGGGGAAGCCACAACAAAAGTGGGGCTAGCAAAAGAACAGGGTAGCTGAGGGGTAACCAGAGGAGCTGAGTGGCAACTAGAGGAGCTGAGTGGTAACTAAGAGGAGCACCGGGAAAAGGGCTAGCAGAGGGAAGGTTAGCTGCCAGGGCACTGATAGCTACAGGGCCTATGCTAGCTGTACTGCTACATCAACATAGAGGCTGCGCTAGCTGCCGGAGCTAGGCTAGCAGAGGGAAAGGGCAGCTGCCAGGGCACTGATAGCTACAGGGCCTATGCTAGCTGTACTGCTACATCAACATAGAGGCTGCGCTAGCTGCCGGAGCTAGGCTAGCAGAGGGAAAGGGTAGCTGCCAGGGCACTGATAGCTACAGGGCCTATGCTAGCTGTACTGCTACATTAACATAGAGGCTGCGCCAGCTGCCGGAGCTAGGCTGGCAGACAGGGCTGGACCAGCATGAGAGAACAAGCTAGCTGAAAGGACAGTCCTAGCTGTGGGGAACTGACCTTGCTAGCTGAAGGGGCAGTCCTAGCAGTGGGAGCAAACTGACCTTGTTAGCTGAAAGGCAGTCCTAGCAGTGGGATAAACTGACCTTGCTAGCTGAAAAGGCAGTCCTAGCAGTGGGAAAAAACTGACCTTGCTAGCTGAAAGGCCAGTCCTAGCAGTGGGAATACTGACCTTGCTAGCTGAAAGGGCAGTCCTAGCAGTGGGAAAACTGACCTTGCCAGCAGAAAGGGCAGTCCTAGCAGTGGGAGAAAACCGACATTGCTAGCTGAAAGGGCAGTCCTAGCAGTGGGATAAACTGACCTTGCTAGCTGAAAAGGCAGTCCTAGCAGTGGGAAAACTGACCTTGCTAGCTGAAAGGGCAGTCCTAGCAGTGGGGAAACTGACCTTGCTAGCTGAAAGGGCAGTCCTAGCAGTGGGAAAACTGACCCTGCTAGCTGAAGCGGCAGTCCTAGCAGTGTGAGAAAAACTGACCTCGCTAGCTGAAAAGCCAGTCCTAGCAGTGGAAATACTGACCTTGCTAGCTGAAAGGGCAGTCCTAGCAGTGGGGAAACTGACCTTGCTAGCTGAAAGGGCAGTCCTAGCAGTGGGAAAACTGACCCTGCTAGCTGAAGCGGCAGTCCTAGCAGTGTGAGAAAAACTGACCTCGCTAGCTGAAAAGCCAGTCCTAGCAGTGGGATAAACTGACCTTGCTAGCTGAAAAGGCAGTCCCAGCAGTGGGAAAAACTGACCTTGCTAGCTGAAAGGGCAGTCCTAGCAGTGGGAAAACTGACCTTGCTAGCTGAAAGGGCAGTCCTAGCAGTGGGAAAGCCACACAAAAAGTGGAGGCCATGCAGAGGGACCGGGTTAGCTGCCTGGGCATGGCTAGCTACAGGGCCTATGCCAGCAGCAAGGGCTGCATTAACATAGAGGCTGTGCTAGCAGCCGGGGCTAAGCTAGCAGACAGGGGCCCTGCTGAGGGACTGGGTTAGCTGCCTGGGCCTGGCTAGCTACAGGGCCTATGCCAGCAGCAAGGGCTGCATTAACATAGAGGCTGTGCTAGCAGCCGGGGCAAAGCTAGCAGACAGGGGCCAAGCTGGTAGTAGAGGCCTAACAAGCTGCAGGGGAGCCAACAGGGCTAACAGGGAAGCTAACAGGGCTAACAGGGGAGCTAACAGGGAAGCAAAAAAAAAGGCAAACTCAACCACACCGTCTGTGCTGGCTGGGGTCGTCGATAGGTGGGGTCGTACTGTTATGGTTTGTAACCGACCCCAATCGCACAACACAAGACAGGTATGAGAGTAAGCCAAGAACGGGCATTTATTGAAAACAAACAGAAAAAAGGCACTGTCCCTTTAAGGGAGAACACCCATACTGGATAACAAGAAAAGGGAAAGGCCCAGTGCCTTTAAGAGGCGAGCTGGCTAAGGGGAAGGCAAAGGGAAGGCTACAGGAAACAGGGCCGGGGCAAGGGACAAGGCCGGAACAGGGAGGAACTAGGAGGAACTGGACAGGGAGGACTAGGAGGACTAGAGAGGGGAGAAAGGGACAGAGGCCCGCGGAGGCGGGCTGGGGACAGGGAGGACTGGGAGGACTAGATAGGGAGGACTAGGAGGACTAGGGAAAAACAGGGTAAGGCCTTGGAACAGGGCGAGGGCAGGAGCTGCATACTGGGACAGAGTAAACAGGGTAAGGCCTAGGAAAAAGCATTAATGAGGTTGCTGCTCTGCAGCTTCTCCCGGGATGGAAGTCTGGGGAAGCAGGTGGGAACATCAGAGCCGCTCTGCAGACTTCTCTCGGCAGATCTCCAAGGTGGGTAAACGGGGCCGAGAGGGAGAGAGGAGTGGGTTAGCTCAGAGTACAAAGGGGAAAACAGAGCAGGTGCAGGAGAGGTGACTAGTCCCAAAAACAGAGTTATCAAGGTGACAGAATCTTCGGTGTAATATACACACTGTGAGTAAACGTCCCAAACACAATCCAAGTGAATAAAATATCTTCGGTGTGAAAACACACAGTGAGGCGATGTAAAGGCCAAAATATTATCCCAATGAAAACAATCCAAAAAAGGGCTAAGCGCTGGGTGAGTGACTGTCTGATAAAAAGCAGGAATTCTTCAGTGTTAAATAAACACACGAAAAACGGAATAGGATAAAAGACAGTCATAAAAACTCACCCAGGCGCTGTGCGTAAAGAGCGTTGGAACAGAACGGGGCGAGAGCGTCGCCACCGGGGAACCGGTTGTCCAAGCGGAGGTCAGAGTGGTGCGCGACTGCTTGGAGTGCGCGCCGGTACAGAGGACGCATCTGGAGTGCGTCTGCGCGGAAGAGCGTGCCAGGCTCGGAGGTCTGGAAGGTGCGCGTCTGCTTTGAGTACGCGCCGGTACGGAGGGCGCATTTGCTGCGCGGAGGTCTGGAGTGGAGAGCGCGTCAGCGCGGAATGCGCGCCGGTACGGAGGACGCATCTGGAGTGCGTCTGCGCGGAAGAGCGCGCCAGGCTTGGAGGTCTGGATGGTCGTCTGGGCGTCTGCTGCGCGGAGGTCTGGATGTGCGTCAGGACGCCTGCTGCGCGGAGGTCTGAAGTGGATCACTGGGATACCTCCCGTGGAAGACTAGGGAGCGCAGTCCAGTATCTCCCTCAGGCAACGGCGACAGGAGGCGAAGGCTGGAGCGCATGTCACGCCGGAGATGAAAACAGCATTAACAGACAGAGGACCTCCCGAAGGAGTCTTGATGATAGAGAATATGATACCTAATGTTACGGCATGTTACGGCACGACCCCACGAGGAACAGAGGGGAAGAGCCAGGTACTTAAAGCCCACAGGGGAACTAATTAGAATGCACCACAGGTGCGTGAAGGTAATTGATACTTGAAACTAAAGTGTGTGTTCGGCACAAGACCAATCAACACACAATGACAGGTAGTCCAAGGTGTGGCCGCTGAGAGCAAACGAGAGTAACGAACGAGAGGGTGGGGGCTAGAGAGAGTGAGTGAGAAGGGAATTCCTTAACAGTAGGCTTAAAGGAACAGAGAGAGTAGGTGAGCAGCGGACAAAACCTCACACTTAAGTCAGACTTGACCGAAAGTTATCCGGCTAACTCAGTTATCCAGGTACGGGGAACGGGGCCCAGGATATTTTGTGTGTATTCTGGCTCCTACATTTCCAATCCCTAATTGTTACCGTGGAACAATTATCAATAAATGATAATATTGCTGCCACATTCTACAACATTGATGCATACAACATACAATATATACGGTAATAACATTATGGAAGTCCATTTCTTTTTTTAAGTTAAAGTCCAGGTCCAATGTGATGTGTTCGTCTCTTGACATTAACCACTGAAGTCTTCCTAGGGATCAGAGCTTCAAGCACGTGACCCACCAGTTATTTTTTTTATCAACTTTTTCTCCCCCTTTTTCTGTATTTTTCTCCCATCCCAATTTTTTTTTTTGTTGTTATGCCAATTCCCTTCCTGGTCATTGCGCGCATTTCCCCCCCACTTGCCGGTCTAGGGAGGGTCGATAGATACCATCACATGTCCCCTCCGATACATGTGGAGTCAGCCAGCCGCTTCTTTTCACCTGACAGCGAGGACTCTCACTGGGGGAGCGTAACGCGTGGGAGGCTCACACTACTTCCCCCAGTTCCCTTCCTCGCTGAGCAGGCGCCCCGACCGACCTGTAGGAGCCGCTGTTTACAACGACCAGGATACACACCCCAACCGGTTCAACGTTTGAAAAAACTCAACATTAATGTCTATAGACCTTTTTGTTTAATTTAGCAACTCTTTTCTGTAGAGTATTTCCACTTTTAAGTAAAATATCATGTCCTAATGGCTACACAGCATTTTAAATTATAACACAATGAAAGAGTCAAAACAAGCATATAAAATATATTTTATTGACTAAATCAAAAAAGGAGGTACAGAATCTTTGTGTTTGATATGAATGAAGATAAACAGAAATCAGTCACAAAACAAAAAGAAGTCCCAAGGGTTCCTATTGGGTATACTACTTAGTATAAGTACATGGGGTTCCTATTGGGTATACTGCTTAGTATAAGTACATGGGGTTCCTATTGAGTATACTACTTAGTATAAGTACATGGTGTTCCTATTGTGTATACTACTTAGTATAAGTACATGGGGTTCCTATTGTGTATACTGCTTAGTATGGGAACAGAATTTTTGGGCGGCACAGTGATGTAGGGGTTAACACTGTCGCCTCCCAGCTAGAAGGTCCTGGGTTCGATTCTCGCTTGGGGACCAGGTTGCCGCGTTGCCAGGTACCCAGGTGGGGTATCTCCCGGGCCTTTCTGTGTGGAGTTTGCATGTTCTCCCCATGATCGCAAGGGATCCCCCTCCAGATAAAATAAACCCAAAGGAAATACATGTAGAACAGATCGCTAACGCTGTGGCGTGCCTGACAAAGAGCACTTGTATTGGTCCCCGGGCGCGGCCTACGCCGCAGCCCATGTCTGCTCCCAGCTGCCCTTGGGGGGAAGGATGACGGGATGGGAAAAGTGCAGAGATTCAGATTCCTTTTGTTGTGGAAAGGTTGTTTGACACAGCAGGAGACGATATTTCCAATTGTAACAAATAGGTAATTTATTTAAGAAAAGAAGTTCGTTAACAGCAAGAGCTATGGGTCAAAGATGATCGCCACAGCTTGAACAAAAACACTCTGTCCTGGAACCCTTTGCCTGTCCCTAAATCCCCTCTCAGTCCTGCCCCCATGACAGATATGATGACGTATCACATCATGTCAGATCTGACATGACGTACATTAAGATGATACGTAGATTTAACATTGGAGAGAGAGAGAACATGAGGAGAGATAAGCAAGATATGATATCCACACACGATATGATGTAAAACATTAAGAACATGAAGAGAGAGTGAGATATGTGTGTTTGTGTGTGTGTGTGTGTATGTGTGTGTGTGTCTGTGTGTGTGTGCGTCTGTGTACAGACGTGTGTGTATTGTATGTGTGTATTGTGACACAGGGAATGTGTGTGTGTGTCGGTGTGTATGTCTGTGCGACTGTGTGTGTCTGTGTGTGTGTGCTGTGTATGTGTGTAAGAGAGAAAAGACACAAGATTAGAACACACGATATGATGTGCTGAAATGTCCATCTACTATCTTGAGGCTGTTTTAAGAACATCAGCCAGACTGTCGCCCTAGTGTCTTTGAGCCCTGCTAGTTGACCTATATTAAACTAGTCAAGACTAACCCCTTTCCTACCTCCACCCTCGTATACACATTTTCCCCAACATTCCCCCATTTGGGGCTATCCCTAGTCCCACCCAAATCATATAACCAAGAAAATGTGAACGTCTAACTAAACAAGAAACCTTACTTCATTCACTGGACCCCTAACGGACCAACAAAAGCTGACTACCGTTCTCACAATAAACACAAAACCGCTCAAAACAAGAGTAATAATAAAACATCAAAAAAAAAATAAAAAAAAAAATTATAATCCTAACCTGACAGACAAATCCCCCCAACCTCCACCGCTTACCAAATGAGCCACAGTTCCGGCCGGAAACCGCGACTCTCATCAGGGAAAGGAGAAGTTGACCGTCAGAACTAAACATAGAACATCCCTCCCAAAAAAAATGACATTGTCTCTTCCATAACATTGAGTCCCAGTGTCCATCGCTCAGCCCCCCTTCCATGCCCACGCCATAGTCTCCTCACCGTATTGCCAAAAGTCACATTTTGCCAATACAGCAACCACCACGCCACACCTCCAGTCCTCGTAGAAGCATGTCCCCATGCCTGGACGGGAGGCGCTGGTACCGACCTCACCACGTGTCCCCCCATCTTCGACGGGAGGTGCCCATCTTGCCCACTGCGTTAGCCCCCCCCTTTTGTCCCTCCAGTCCCCAGAACCGATCCCCCGACCACTTCTTCTCAATGCTTCCTCAGGCTCAGAACCGACACTCTGCCGATGCCCCTTCCCATTCCGGTTTGACCAGGACCACAAGTAAAATAAACAAAAAATAATAAAAAAATAAAAAACAATGCAATGATTTTCAATGGTTGCAATCTCTATGCCGAAGGATCATTAGAAAATCAGACTAAAATTCCTAGTTAAAGGAATAAACCAACAAAACTGCGCTCAGACCATCCCCCGTCACTCTTAAAGGAAAGAACCAACAAAAAGAAAATGTCCCTACCTCACCATACCCCTAATCCTCTATCCCCTCGTCTCCCTCTAAGGCAGCATAAAGCTGAGGATATGGCCCGATTTGTGGCTCAATCTCTTTCTGTCCCACCATCAGCATTTGGCTCGTTACGTGTGAAGTTACCAGCCTACCCAAGAGAGGCATACCACAACAGAAAAGGAGAACCAATATCAACCCTGCCACCCCGATGGATATCCCCGTCTGCATCACTATGCTTCCCCACTGTCCCAATCTTTCCAACACCCCACTCCCCCACCATTCTTCATTCCGGCCAGAATTCCCCCTCAATTCCTCCCTCAAATCCTTCAGCTTAGCCATGGCCTCGGAGAACTTTCCCCCTGGCCCCACATTCGTCGGAATGAATGTGCAGCAGTACTGTCCAAACATGGAACAGACTCCACCCTTCTCCGCCATTAACCAGTTCAGAGCCTGTCTATTCTGCCACGCCACCGTACTGGTCGCGTGCATCTGGTCCCCCATTGCATCCAACGCCTCCTCGGTGTAATTGAGATACCGCTGCTGATTGTAAAACAAATAGTTGATCCACCCGGTGTTCTTATTGACCGATATCCATGGCAGAATAGACTCAAACCCTGCCGCAATCTCATTCTTAGCCATGAACTCGGCTGGAATGCCCCTTGGCTGTCCTATGCTGTCCAAATACACCCTTGGGTCTGCCTTGTAGCTACGCTTCGTTCGAGAGATAGGAGACTCAGAAGGTCCTTCCGTCACTGATAATGGTAGGACCACCATTGGCATGATCGCCTGAACCCGGGCACATCTACCTGACCAATCTAAAGGAAGTGTATTCCTCAACCTCCTACCGCCGCAGAGCCAGTATTGGTCCGCCAGTGCCATATCCTGGACATGAAAAGGGCAAGCTACAGGCCGTGGGTTGGTATCCACTCCCTTTAACACGACCCCGTGTCCACACTTTCCTTCTTTCGTACAGTTAGTCGTGATGCTCCAAATAGTAGTGCACCGCCCCTCTGCCACCTCCCCTACATCCCGGGTCCCCTCCTTTTGCAAGCACTCGAAATCCTTGGTCAGCCATAGTTTGACACCTCTGGGTATTGGCAACCCCGTCGCTGTCCCTGTCACACTGAGCCCAACTGAACTTCGTGCCCTTCACCAGCAGCCTATCCGGACGTGCCTTGGAGCAGACATAACAATCCTCTATCTGATTCTGCGCGCTCGTGTACTGGACCCACTTAAACCACTCATTCCCTAAAGCCGCCCTATACATCGGGTCAGCCTCCGGGTCTTCCTCGTCATAGTCATAGTCGCCCCCATCTTGTTCCCCGGAAGGAAGCAAACCCCTCAACCTGGCCCAGAGTGAGCCCACTGAGTCCCTCAACGTTCCGGCTGTCCTCTGGAACATATCCTGTCCCCCCACCTCTTCCGACTCAGTGTCCTTGACCTCCCTTTTTCCCCTCACCCCTGTCCCCTGTGATTGGTTCGGGACAGGCTCAACTCTCCTATCTACCCCCACAACCCGATGCTCGTTAGTATAATGGTAAGTATCCCCGCCTGTAACGGGGGAATGGTCAAAATCAAAAACATGCCCTTGCGGTCCTACGGGAAACACCCCGTTTGGTTGTAGTCTTATCTTCTCCCCCCCTTCCTCGATGGAGGGAAAAGGGGGCGCCTGATTCTGAGCCTGGTCATGAAAGTCTGCTGGTACTTGAGCCTGAGCGGGACCCCGTGGGACTCCTACCCACTCAAACCCGTCATCCTCAAGGACGGGTCGACCGTGACGGTTCTTAATGACGTCGTTGTGCCCGGCCGACCGTCCGCACACTGCTGCCAACATCTGCGGGAGCATCAGCAGGCACTGCACCTTCCAGTTGCCGTCTCGGACCCTCCATGTCGGGTTCTGCATAACTGCGATCGATTGTATCCCCCAAGAGATCGCCGCTGGCCTTTATGCAGTGATTGAAGTGGAACCAGGTCGCTGATCCTTTGACTTGGACTGCCGTTCCAGTCGATCGGATCACCTCGTACGGGCCCTCTCTCCGGGGTGATGACCACTTTCTCTTGTGGACCTTTACGAAGACCAAGTCCCCAGGGATCAGTCTCGGTTTGGTGGCTTCCTTCTCCGCCTCCTTCTCCCCCTTTCTCTCCTTTCTCTGCTCCTGTCGAAACACAGCTTCATGTATTTTAGTCACTTGCTGAAGATATTTTTTCAGATCTTGCTCAAAAATATCTAATGCCGGGCCCCTAGCCAGGTGTCTAAATGGCGGTGCTGGCATGCTGCGGCCTGTAAGCATTTCATGCGGTGTTAGCTGTGTTTGGCGGTTTACGCTGCTTCTAATAGCCATCAGAGCAAGCGGCAAAGCATCAATCCAGTTAAGCTTAGTTTGCATACAGATTTTCAACAGTTTGTTTTTAATGACCAGATTGGCCCTTTCCACCTTCCCCTGCGACCCGGGACTATAGACACAGGAAAGGCGCTGTCTTATACCTAATTTCTGCATCAGCCCTTTAACCACCTTGTCGATGAACTCGCGGCCATTATCGCTTTGTAATATCGTGGGAATTCCAAATCTCGGAATGACCTCGCGACACAGGAACTTGATCACTGTGTCCGCGTTCTTGTGTTTAGATGGAATGGCCTCAATCCAGCGACTAAAGCAGTCCTCTACTACCAGGAGGTATCGTTTGCCCTGCACTGGCGTTATCATGTCTGTATAGTCCATAATCAGATGTCTGAATGGTCCCTCAGGGAGGGGTGTGTAAGCCGCCACTGTCGGTACTCCTTTGCGCACATTGCCCTGTAAGCATGTTAAACACCTGGCTAGTGTAACGTCAATTTGTGCCTGAAGCTTTGGGGACCAAAATCCCATTTTCGTGATTCGTTTCAGGGTCTCTGCTCTTCCACAGTGATCAACACCATGAGCCTCAGGTATCACTAAGGACAGAAGATCGATGGAGGCGACTATCAAACCGTTATGACTCCTCCACAGACCATCTGCCCCCCTTACAGCCCCCCTCTCCGTCCACGACTGTTTCTCGGCCTGCGTGGCTGAGTCCTGAAGATCACTCAAATTATCCTCAGTTACCTCAGTCGTCAGTTCGGCCGCAAACATCAGAACAGCCGTGGACGGCACCGCAGCCGCCGCCTTCGCGGCCTCGTCCGCCGCGTTGTTTCCCGTCGTCACAAAGGACAGGTCTTTTCTGTGTGCCTGGCACTTTACGATAGCAATGTTTTTGGGCAACTTTACAGCCTGAATAAGCGCCACAACCTGCTTGTGGTGAAGGATCGGTGAGCCGTCCGATTTCTTAAAGCCTCTTGCCTTCCAAATGGCCGCGAAATAGGTGGCATACGCCCTGCGCATACGCAGAGTCTGTAAAGATGTTAACCGTGCGATCTTTAGCTATTATGCATGCTTCTGTTAGTGCTATTAGTTCTGCAAGCTGGGCCGAACATGGTTGCATGCATTGTCCGGCCTTTCTTGTTAGTGTTTCTCCGTTAGGTTTGCACTGTACGACGGCGTATCCTGACCTTAAATTTTCCCCCTCCCGATAGCAGGACCCATCCACAAAAAGTGAGAGTTCTGCTATCGCGAGCGGGTCGACTCCCAAATCAGGACGGAGTTTCACGAAAGCCTGTACCTCCACCTCACACTCATGCGGTTGACCCTCGCTCGGGAGTGGTACCAGATCCGCCGGGTTATTGCCGTGGCATGTTTTTATCGTAACGTCACTGTACTGCAGGAGCCTCATGTAAGCCTGTTGCCGTTGGCTGGTCAGAACAAATTTGCCTCTTTCAATCAAGTTTGCCAATTTGTGATGTGTCCAAATGCAAATGTCATATCCCATTGTCATGGCCGTTGCCACAATCATTTGATTTCCCCCCGTCGCATTCTCTGGGCACCCCTAGTGATTACCCCCCTGGTTTCGGGGCCCTCCTGTCTCCCCCTGGTCGTGGGGCCCTTGTGACTCCCCCTGGCGCACGGGTCTTCCATACTCCGAGCCGGGACGGTATGGTTGCCTAC